>NC_089839.1:249990900-250290900 GCF_035609145.1 Eleutherodactylus coqui | reverse complement strand
ATTTTGGGCTGTCGGTGATTTTTGCCTCAGTATTCTGGTAAAAAATTGAATAGGATGATGGTAACACCCAGACAAGACCACCTTGGTTTCCAGTATTGTATCCAAGCTGCATTGTGGTTGGTATTGCTTAGCTATTACGGCAATTGCTTCAAACACTAAAGAAAAATATGGGATGTTAATTACAAGTCTAAAAGGGTTAATTATATAGGTAGATTGATTTACATACTAGAAATGCAGAATCCACTACTATATGTTCCTTCTACAACTTGTCAAAGAAGTAACGTAAAGGCTTTACTTGATTTCCAATGATATAATACTGTGTATTCGATGTAAAATAGTAGGTATTTTTTAGACGTACCTGGAAAGGACTGAAGTTGTAGATTTGGAGAGGTGTGATGACCAGTGCACACCAGTATGGCATCAAAGACTTGTGTCTCCTGTTTTCCCTCATGTTCTGTGGTAACATCCCACTGACCAGTAGTTGCAAAATCTGGACGCTTCCTAATACTGCAAACTGATGTCTTGTAAAATAAGATAACAAAAATATCAGTCTTGTTTTTTGTTTTTTTTTAAATACCTTACTAATATACAAGGAATATGGTATTGTAAGCAAAACAGTGTGGTCAGAGTCTAAACACCCAGATCCTGTCTGTGATGATAATGAGATGACTGCTGAAAAGTTTTCTCTACAGAAAAGGAAGTGCCAGACTATTATTAGACTTAGTGGTCAGTGTGCAAACTGCAGGATTTTAAGTTGTTTTTTTTTAAATATAGATGGTGATACCAAAACTTCCCTCAAAAATCTGGATTTATACAATAGGTCATTTTCTAATGAGACATTCCCGTTTAAGGTAGGGTTACGCTAGTCCTTTTGGTAGCAAGGCTTTTTTCTATCGAGCAATCAAAACCAACAAGCAATTTCACAAGATTTTCAGATTAATATATTAAGATATAAAAATCGCTACTACTTAATAAAAACACTCATAAAATCTCATTACATTGTGATCGAAAATTTGCGATTCATTGGATTGTAGCAATTTAAGAGATTCAAGGTATTCCTATGGATAGCGATTTCTCAATTTCATGATATAAAAAGTATCAGTGTAGCTCTAGTCTTAAACCTTAGTCATGCGTTTTGTATAGAGCTCCAGCTCTACTGTACCTACTTTACAAAGCTGCAGTTTAGGTAAAAATTTTGATGTAGTTCAAACAAACAGAAGTTCACAAAACCCCCAAAATTGTTGTACTACAGTGCCTAAAATCCATAGAAGACCTGCATAAGATTCTTAAGTTACTTAGGAGAGTATCAAAGTACTTTTGAACTGGTTTTAAGACAAACTTAATAAAGAAAAAGAGGAAAGGGAAAAATAGATTTTATTGGGTTTGATCAAGATGAACCACCCGAGCTTAGGGTTCGACCTGAACCGAACGATTATCAAGTCTGACCCGAAACAGCATTCGATTGTTTTGGTTCCTTCAACACTAACCTTTATATGTCTCTAATTTCATTCAAAGATTTTTACTTTCAGATTCCAGAAAAAAGTTATAGCATGCCCTGTCTGATGACATACTGTGTGTACAGAGTTTTTCTCTTAGAAAAGTATTATTACTTCTATGTGAGGATAGCTCCGTACATATGGCGATAAACAAAGTACAGGATTCTTTTTGCCACCATGCCGATCCTTGCTGTGTGTATGGGGACTAAATGTTTTCAAATTCTCTCAATGGCTAATTCTGATGATAAATGATACTGATTACTACCTTAAACTTGATATATTTCCGGAGTTGAAACTGTTCAGCATATTGATAGAAATATTCCAGCACTTTGGAGTTATGCATGTAGTTGGGATATTCTTCAGGCATTGGGTAATCGCTGTAGCACATCATTTCCTTTGATGTATTTATAATAACGGACTTGTAAATGCTAGCTCTGGCTTCTTCAGGTTCTTTCTGCATTGAAAAAGATTCAAATATTTGCTAGATGTACGGTTAAATCCATTAACATAAACTACCCCAACATAACTACATAGATTGCAGGAGAACACCAGCACCAAAATACAATGTATTCCGAAGTGGTATAAAGTATTTAATACTAGTATTATTTATACAACTGTATTGCTAAGTGCATTTTTATATAAATATGAGATTCTTGGTAAAGGAAACAAAGTGTGCTCATCACATTTTGTCAACAATGGTATATAGCCCCAGTCACAAATGTGGGGGAGGGATTGTCACGGACAGGGGGGGGGGGGGGGGGGGGGCGACTGATCCCGCTGCTGCCACCAATTTACCATGGATGGGAGAGGGGAGAGATAGGGAGACCCCAATCAATCCCGCCTCTATTACGATTGGTCACGGATTGATTATTCCGAGCGCTCTCATTGCTGCGAACACCTGTCATGGTGGAGCCTCGACTGATCACACTAGCAGAACTGCAAGCACTGAGTCATTAGAATATAGGCACATGTGTACTTAGCCTCCCCAGGCTTCTGCACGCATGCAAAACGAAAGCTCAAATCACCAGCTGATCAGGTCCAACAGCTCCAGCACTCTACAATACCCACACACTTGCTGCCACCACCTGCTTTTGTTTTCCATGTAAGCTGGAACCTACACTTATGAATTATTAATACAATCTTCAAAGTTATAGTTCATTTTAAAACGGACAAGGTTTGATGAATAAATTGCAGATTTATTCTAAAAAAGACCAGCAGTGCGAAATATTATATATGTTACAGAAGGAGACAAGGTTTACAGGTATACACAGGCAGTATTTAAAATAAAACAAGGAGAAAATAAAATAAATATACCAGATTTGGGATGTTCGGCCCAAGGTTCTGATTGTGCAGAGTCACTGGAAGCAAACTGGAAAGTCCTTACGCTGTAGTGTATCTCTGCAGATCATAAAACTGGGTTTCTCTGAGCACCTAGTTTTAAAAGTTTCCCCAGAACACACCTTTCCTGGCCCCCTCTGAGATCATTCAGAAAAGGCAGGGGTAAATACGTATGTACCTGTGAAAAAACATAATACCCTATTTTGGTCATATCTCAGCTGGAGATCCTCCAATCGGGAATATATGCCTGGCATATTTCCGGTCATGATTGCATCTATTCAGCGATATCAAGTGTGACACATCAATTATGATCCGGGCCCCGCGCCCCAATGAGTTTAGATGGATTTTGTTCAGATGGCCTGCCCAATTATAAAAAAATATCATTCATATCAGGCTAGGACCTTCACACAACCAAAAATCCTTACTAAAAGAGTTTTCCCTAATTTGAATGTCGGAGCCAGCATGTCTGCGAGAATTCAGCTTCTAGGTGAATGATTTGCCTTAGACTTCATTAACAAGTAAATGGTCACACAATTTGGTATCCTGATGCTAATTCTAAACTAAACACACAGTTAGAGACAGAAGCATAGAAGAAAGAAAAGGGCTTATTTACATCACAGCTCTTATACAATGTAAGGTGAGCCCAGTGGCCTTTCTAAATGTGAATATTTAACAGGCAGGAGTGAGGAAATGGGAGAAAGGTCAACTGAGAAACTACAAATGCAATCTAATTACACACAAAATGGATGACACATGCAGCTACATGGCTGATGCCCTACCAGTCTCTATATCACACCTCCCCGTTTTTGAATGGGCATGGAAGGTTGATCCCACAGATAACCTACTACGCCCATCTCCGCTGCCTCCCCTTGATGGGATAGTCCGTCTGCGTTGCCATGCTCACTCCCTTTTCAGTGCTGAATGGAAAAATAATACTATTGAAGGACCAGACTCCATTGGAGGAGTTTGCCATTCTACCCCGAAGGGGTTGTTGTCATCACAATGGTGAAGTTGCTCTTACAGAGATATGGCTGCAGCTTCTACAGGGCCCACACAATGACCAGGCATTCCTTTTCAATGGTGGCATAGACCACCCCCCTGGGTAGGAGCTTGTGAATGAGATATAGTACAGGGTGCTCCTCTCTGCTTGAATGCACTTGGCTGAGAATAGCATACAGGTCATATGCACTGGCATCAGTCCGAACCACAAACCTACTGGTGAAGTCTGGTGCCTGCAGAACTAAGGCACTGGAGAGCGCAGCCTTAAGGGTCATGAAGGACTGTTTGCAATCAGGGTTCCAGTCCACTACCTGAGGCAACTTCTTCTTGGTCAGCTCAGTGAGGGATTATGCTAGGGCACTGTTGTTGGGTGCAAATTTATGGTAGAACCCAGCGGTACCCCCAAGAAGGACATCACCTGCTTTTTAGTTTTAGGGGTGGGCCAAGCCTGGATGGCGTTCACCTTCCCAGGCTCTGGTTTTAACACCACACCAGTCTCTATATCACAGGGATGATCACCAAATTGGAACTCCAAATAAAGAACTATAGGAACAATGAAATATAAAGAAAAAAATCCTCTGCTTCTGTGTCTGGCAGGCATGGGCGTCGTCCTGCTCTCCCTGTTCACTGAAATTTCATTTATTCTCTTCCAGTACTCCCAGGGTTAATTGCTCCTGGGCCTCCTGCTCAGCTGATGCATCTTTTCTAATCAGCGCCCTATATAGCTGCCCTGGGCCTTTCAGCTAATGCTGTTGTGTTATTCATGTCCATAACTCCATGTTTAGCTGCTGCTCTGGCAGTTTCCTTGCTACCTTGCTTTCTGTTTGTGTTCTGTGTCCTCCGTTCATGTATCCAGCTGTCTGTTATTCTCATGAGTCTGCCTCTCTGTTCCTTATTGGGATGACTGCTCCGCTTATAGGCAGGGGTTTCCCTCTCCTGGTTATTAGTTCAGGGCAAAATACCTTCCCTAGTTTCCATATGTATACGGGGTTCATACATCCGGTATCTCACCTCCCATGCTGGGGTCGGCTGTCAACCATGCTGGAATTCATCATCACATACCCGGTAGGTTGACACAGTGGTTCCACATCCACAGTCAGATTTTAATAACTTTATGTAAGGGTTAGAGATGAGCGAGCCTACTCGCTACTACTTTTTCGCCCGAGTACTGTGATTTTTGAGTACTTCCATACTCGGGCGAAAAGATTCGGGGGGCCCCGTGGGTGAGTGGGGGGTTGCAGCAGGGAGTGGGGGGGGGGGGGGGAGAAGGGGAGAGAGAGAGAGGGCTCCCCCCTGTTCCCCGCTGCTACCCCCCGCTCCGTCACGCCTCCCCCCGCCCCCCGAATCTTTGCACCCGAGTACTGAAGTACTTGAAAATTGCGTTGCTCAATCGAGTAATTACTCGAAACGAGTAGGTTTGCTCATCTTTAGTAAGGGTCTATATGATGTATAATTATTGAGATGGGAAAACCTCTCTAAGGACCGGAAAAGTACTTTTAAGGCATTTATAATAGAAAGAAACAGCACATTACTTCAGTTCAATACAACACCAAGATGATTTAAAAGGGCCGTCTACAACCAGACAATCTTTCCAAAAATTTGTGGAGGTCTCATTGTCCTTTCTGTTCCTGTAATGTTGCTGTATGGAATGTACATCATTAATAGAATCAATAACACATTACTGTGGGGGGGGGGGGGGGGGGGGGGGGCAAAAACCGATGTGTGAAAGAATGAATGTGTGAAAATACCGTAAACCTCCAGAGTCCTCCAATATCATCGCTGCTTTCAAAGCATGTGGGCTCTAGACCTTCATCAAGACAGCACTTAATTGCAGGTAGTCCACTGGAACCGGCGCCGATCACAGCAACTTTCTTAACCATGGTGGTGTGCTGTGTTTAGCTAGACAGAACAGAACATTGTTAGGAAAGTGAGAACATCATCTTAGGTAATGCTTCTATTGCATATTGCAACAATCGCTACTCACTGCACAAGACTTGAATGCAACTTTAAGGGATGATCAACTTTCCATAGTTAATTTTACCCTCTCCTGTCACTTTAGGCTAAAAATGAATCAAGCACACTCCAAAAATAGGCTTACTACATTGATACGGTGCCATAACAAAGCTTACTATATAGATACAGTACTAGAATCAATCCTATTACATAAATATAGTACCAAAACTGAGATACAGTTCAAAAGTCAGAGACAGGATGGAACACTGCTGAGGTAGAACGGGTGTTCCCTGTAGGGAAAGGAATTAAAGGGGTTGTCCGGCCACACAGGGTAAAAAATTTTTATAATGCTGCTGCTTCCCTTTCAGTAAGGATAGTAACACACAGCATACAGGGGCTCAAACCGGCAGGCAGATCAGCTGGAATGTCAGTTTCTTACCTTAGAATCTGATCTTCACTGCAGCTTTCAAAGATGGCGCCTCTGTGCTGCCTTCCCACAATGCTCTGCGCTCTCCCTCCTCTGTGTGCGCGCTCCCGATGGCAGTAAGAGGCATGAAAAGGCAGGATTTCATGGCCTCCCTCAGCTCACGTCCTAGCCCCGCCCATGACACGCCCACCTCTATTGAACTGCTCTACAGTCTCTCCCCGCCCAGGCCCCGCCCCCTGCTGCATACTATACTCAGCGGGGGTGTGGCCAGGGGAGACTGCGTTATACACTCATGGTTCAGGATAAAATCCTGGCATGAGTGTAAACAGCAGCACTATGTATAGTGAATGGAGAGGGGCTGGGGAGATCCAAGAGAGAACTCTCCTGCAGCCACCCACTGCAAGGCTACCTACTGCCCCCCCACCCTGCTAAAGTAAAACAAAACATTTACACACACACACACACACACACACACACACACACACACACACACATGCCCTCATAGTGCCCCTCCCACAGCGCCCCCCCTCACAATGACCCCCCCCCCCCCCACAGTGCACTCTCCCACAGTGCCCCCCTAATGATCCCCCACAGTGCCACAAACAGTGCCCTCTACAGTACCCCCCACACATGCCCCCACACAGTGCCCCCCAGTGTCACCCCTACAGTGCCCTCCAAAGTAGCCCCCCTCATTCCCCCCCAACCACAGCATTCTCCACAGTCCCCCCTCAACAGTGCCCCCCAGTATCCCCCCCCCCACAGTACCCCCCCTACACATGCCACCCCCCCCCCAGAGTCCCCCCCAGTGCACTCCAAAGTAGCCCCCCTCCACATGCCCCCCACAGTCCCCCCATCCACAGCGTCCCTATACAGTGCCCCCCCTGTGACCTCCCCCCCAGAGTCCCCCTTTACAGTGCCCACACACAAGTACACTAACAGCACCCCCTGCCCCTCCCCCCTACAAGTACAGTGATACCTATATATAGATAACACAGGATCCACCATTCACAACAGACACAGCTCCCCTCCTCCCCTCCCTGCACAGGCAGGATTATACCGTGTGAAAAATTACTGTCACAGCCCCCTCCAACCCCACGTGACAAATTACTGTGACAGACCACCCCCCCACAGCTACAAATCTATGCGACGGGACACCCCACCGCGACAAGTCTATGCGACCGCACACCCCACCGCGACAAGTCTATGCGACCGCACACCCCACCGCGACAAGTCTATGCGACCGCACACCCCACCGCGACAAGTCTATGCGACCGCACACCCCACCGCGACAAGTCTATGCGACCGCACACCCCACCGCGACAAGTCTATGCGACCGCACACCCCACCGCGACAAGTCTATGCGACCGCACACCCCACCGCGACAAGTCTATGCGACCGCACACCCCACCGCGACAAGTCTATGCGACCGCACACCCCACCGCGACAAGTCTATGCGACCGCACACCCCACCGCGACAAGTCTATGCGACCGCACACCCCACCGCGACAAGTCTATGCGACCGCACACTCCACCGCGACAAGTCTATGCGACCGCACACTCCACCGCGACAAGTCTATGCGACCGGACACTCCACCGCGACAAGTCTATGCGACCGCACACTCCACCGCTACTTCTGACAGCCGGGTCTCCTGACACCACTAGCGCACGCACACACGCACCACTGTACACCCCCCCCCCCCCCCCGCACGACTGATGGCACTAGATCCAACCTACTAAACAGCATAATACCAAAACCAAGCTTACTACACAGATACATTGCCACAAGTAACCTTAAAAATAGATACAATAGATACCAGAACCGAGCCTACTATATACATATGGTACTAGTGCAAGAGTGGCTGCTTAGGTGCTCTGAAGCAACTCCCTGTCGCCTGTGACAGAGCCACAATGGCCTCTTCGTAGGGTTATTGCAATTTTATTTATCTTATTAGTAAATCGTGACGCCATTGCTACATTAGCACAAGAATGTAAAATGTGATGCAGTTAAGAAATCACAAGAACGGGGGTTTAAAACGTAATAACTTTTTTTCCCATTTCTTTGTTAATTTCAGTAGCGATCATATATCAGTGGACACATACAAGCCTTTCATTAAAAGTGGTTATTTATTTTACATGTTAGGAGTATCAGGAATAATGTACATGGGATTCTTCAGGTTAAAGACAGAGATGATGCTCTGGGTAACATATGACAGTGCCGTTAGTTTT
This sequence comes from Eleutherodactylus coqui, assembly GCF_035609145.1. NCBI lineage: Eukaryota > Metazoa > Chordata > Amphibia > Anura > Eleutherodactylidae > Eleutherodactylus > Eleutherodactylus coqui. Next base: position 250,282,461 of record NC_089839.1, on the reverse strand, counting down.
CCTAATGGCTCTTCAATGGTGTGAACGTTGAACGGTATACACATTTTTTTGGCCCAGGTTATGAGGGTATTCCGTGGCTCTGGTGTTGGCAATTATAACTTTGCTCTGTATTCCCTGACTGCAATGCTGACAGGGATTTTTCTTCTCCCGGTAATCCTAAATCACTCTCTATACACACTAACACTGTCCCTCGCTCTCTCTCTGATGGACGCCCAAAGATTTTTACTATCTAAATCTCTCACTCATCTGATTAACTCCTCTCAACTACACACAAGGTCACACCGACTAACTATTAGGTTCACTTGTTTGACAGTCGACTTACTGACAAACTCTCTGTGCACTGTACTGATCTGACTGAAATTTCACTGAATGACTATCTTCAAACTACTAATGACCACTTGTCTGTTTGTATGTATGCAAGTATGTGTGTGAGTGATTCTCATAGCTCAGCTACCTAGCGACATCATTGCCCCGCCACCTGGCCCCGTCATAGCTCCGCCCTTTGGTACCATTATGACAAGTCCTAACATACTGAGAATACCACTAAGCCATTATTATGTCAGGCACAACTCAGCGGTCCTGACAGGAGGCACTGACCTACCGTCAGCACAGAGATCCGGCGGGCTGAAGGACCTGTGCTGAGGTCACTGCTGTGGGAGGAGCCATTCTGGAGTTTGATAGTACTGTATACTGAATAAGCTGACAGAAAGTACAGGACGTGTGTTGATGTCACTTTATGTGATCACCTGTGTGGGTGAAGTCAGGGATCACATGACCAGGGGCTCATCACTGTATTCCAGGAGTTGTGTGTGTCATGTGTGCAGTCAGCATAAATGTAGTAGAGCTGCGAGTGGCTGGCTGTCTAATGTGCTGTGCGTGTAATGTGTATAGTGAGCATGGATGTATGTCATGTAGCACAGCTGTGTTTGTGATGTGCATGTCATGTAGCAGGGCTGAGTTTGTAACATGTGCATGTACTGTGGCACAGCTGTGTCTGTCACGTTCATATAATGTAGGAGAGATGTGTTTGTACCATGCACATGTCATGTCTGTCAGGCGCCTGTCATGTACCAAAGTTGTCTGTGACACACGTCATGTAGCAGACCTGTGTTTGTACCATACGCATGTCATGTTTGTCAGACACATGTCATGTAACAAAGCTGTGTCTGTGACACACGTCTTGCAGCAGAGCTCAGTTTGTAACATGTGCATGTACTGTGGCACAGCTGTGTCTGTTACGTGCATATAATGTAGCAAAGCTGTGTGTTGTACCATGCACATGTCATGTCTGTCAGGCACATGTCATGTACCAAAGCTGTGTTTGTCAGGCACATGGCATGTAGCATACTTGTGTGTGTCTGTCACACGTTCATGTACCACAGCTGTGTGTGTGACATGCATGCAGCAAAGCTCTGTGGCGCATGGCACCACCAGAAACACTGGTACCATAATTTCCCAATAATTACTAGTCTCAATATAACTATGACATGACTCCTCTTCTACCTCTCTCTCTTCACTCCCAAGACCTGCATGATCAACTGCCTCCCAACTGTCACTCCACTGGTTTGTAGCCAATGAGAGTTCAATCTGCCGGCAACCAATCAAAATTAACTGTCCAACTGGCAGATTATTAGTAGCTCTGTCACAGGGCAAATTAAGTAGCAAGCAAATTAACCCCTGCTGGTTATACATGAACTGAGCGCCGCCATTTAAAGGCAAGGCACTTTTGTAAGACCCATTTGGGCTACTACACCAGAACTGAGCTTATTACATAGATATGATAGCAGAACTGAGCCTGCTGCCTAAATAGTACCAGAACCAAGCTTACTACAAAGATACAGTACCAAAAGCAAGCACTATGCATAGATACTAATGAAGTGTTGGCAAAAGAGTATATGGTATAGAAATTGCATGCTGCCCTTATTAGCACATAAATGCTATATTCATCAAAAAACATGCATTGTGTTGACAAAGAATGTGAATGCTGCATTAGGCCACGGTCAGTCGAGTGTGCTTTTTGCGTGCGCAAAATGAACGCTTCTAAAAGAACCAATGGGTTCCCATAGAAGCGTTCATATGAACGGAATTAGGGGTGCAAAACACCGCCCACCTAAGAAAGATAGAATATGCACTATCTTCGCTGCGCGACAGGCCGGAGTTTCCAATGACTCCCATGAGAGCAGAAGTTAATGAAAATTCCTGTGCATGGAATAGCTTCCCCGCTGCTTAAAGCAGGACATTTAAAAGGTACTTCTAGCTAGAAGCACCTTTTAAATGTCCCACTGTAAGCAGAGGAGTATTCCTCTTTCACCCTGCTGGGCAACTCCCCAGCAGCAGAAGGCAGTAGGGGACAAGGAATTTCCCTATTGCGGGGAGAGAGGGGGGCGGGGTTACAGGATTTCCCCCAAGAGCATGGGGGAAGAGGGAGGGGCCAGATGGGTCACCCTCTAGCCCCACCCCCTATGGTTTGCTATAGGGATGCTCTCTAAGAATCCATATAGCCCTGCTCACTCTGTCAAGCCCCACCTACTCACTTTCCACTATGGGGATATCCCCATAGCAGGAAGATTTAGCAGAGCCATGGGGGATCTCCCCAAGGCATTAGATGGATTTTGGTCAAGATACATCAGCCCACTAACAACGTCACGGTTCCTTGCGTTGTAGTGGGTCCCTACACTAATATAAATACATCACAGAAGGGGAAATATAGAAACATAAAATGCCTTGCATTTATTATCTATCATTCACATGTAGCGTGGCTTTAAGACTCCAGGGGGAGCCCAGGGTGGCAGTACCAATGTGGTTTACTGTTGGAAGTGCAGGGCAACCCAACAAATTATTATGGCGTCATTAATAGGTTGCTGGTCTGCATGGTGAACTACATGTATCAGAATGGTCTGGCACCCTGTATCCACTATGTGTGGGAGCTTACACCAAGCATCCACACCCCTCATTATCAAGAGGCAGTGTGAGTGGCTGTCTCATCGGTGTCCCGCACAGGTGCAATTAGCTCCCTCATTTGGTAGTCAGCTACCTGCATGGTGAGAGGATGCATCTATATGCACTCCTTACTCAGTAAGTATTGGCCATTTTCTGTGATTGTTTTTATGTTTCTATATTTCCCCTTCTGTGATATAATAAAGATGACACATCTATAAAAAGGTGAAACGGTTCTTAACCCTTTAGTGACAAAGCCTTTTGTGCCTTAGGGCTCAGTCACACGAGCGACGATCCGCCTGTGTTCCTGCACGATAGGACAGCTGCACTGCAGGTGCAGACGACTCTCTGCACCGGCCGGGAGAAAGGACACATGGCTGGCAATAGAGCCGATCATGCAGAGTGTCGTCCGCACGCGGTGCGGCCGTCTTATCGGGCAGGAACATGAGCAGATTGTCGCCCATGTGACTAAGCCCTTAGTGATAGAGCCAAATTTTGGAAATCTGATATGTCAACTTAACATAGAATAACTCCGTAAAGGTTTTGTATATCCAAGTGATTCTGACATTGTTTTTTCGCCACATGTTGTACTTCATTTAGGAGGTAAAAATAGGCCAATAGAATTTATGTATATTTATTAAAAGCGACAAAATTGGAAAAAGTTTGAAAAAATTATTTTTTCACATTTTCAACTGCAAAAACTCAAATATTTGTGAACATACCGTACACATTTTTGATAAAATATATATTTCTATCTGTTTACTTTATTTTGGATACACATTTTAAAAACTTTTTTTAACCATTTAGGAGACGTACAAATTTAACACTAATTATTAATAGGGATGAGCGAGTATACTCGCTAAGGCACTACTCGCTCGAGTAATGTGCCTTAGCAGAGTATCTCCCCGCTCGTCCCAAAAGATTCGGGTGCCGCCGCGGGGCGGGGAGCTGCGGGGGGAGAGCAGGGAGGAACGGAGGGGAGATTTCTCTCTCCCTCTCTCCCGCCCGCTCTGCCCCGCTCCCCGCCGCAACTCACCTGTCAGCTGCGCCGGCCCCCGAATCTTTAGAGACGAGCGGGGAGATACTCGGCTAAGGCACATTACTCGAGCGAGTAGTGCCTTAGCGAGTATATTCGCTCATCTCTAATTATTAACATTTTGAGGAGCACTTTGTTTTCCTACACCAAACCAAGATTGCAAAGATGTCAGTATGATAGATACCCCCACAAATAACCCCATTTTTAAACCTACACCCCTTAATGTATTTACTGAGGGGTGTCATGAGTATTTTTACCCCACAGTTTTTTCCAGGAATTGAGGCAATTTGAGTAGAAAAAAAATAGAAATTTCAAATTTTTGCAAATATGTCATTTTAAAGGCAGGTTTTTGTTTCTATAGCACACATGAAAATGAGGATTTACACCCCAAAATGAATATCCCGGTTTGCCTTGTGTTCAGAAACATACCCATTGTGGCCCAAATCTTATGTCTCTATGCACAACGAGGCCCAAACCGAAAGGAGCTGCCGGTGGCTTTCAAAACAGAAATTTTGCTTGAAGGGCGTGATTTAGGCCCCATTGCACACTTGTAGAGCCCTTGAGTGTCCAAACGATGGAGAACCCCCACAAATGACCCCTTTTTGAAAATCAGACCCCTTAACGCGTTCATCTAGGAGTGTACTGTGCATTTTGACTCCGCAGTTTTTGAATGAATCTGAGCAAAGCAGAAGGAAAAAAAATTACAATTTTAATTTTGGCAATTGTGTCAAATTAAAAACAGGGGTTTTTTTTGTACAGCACACATACGAATTAAAACTTCCACCCCAAAATGGATCCCCCTGTTTGTCCCGTGTTCAGAAACATACCCACTGCAGCCCCAATCTACTTACAGGACACATGTTGGATTTAAGGGCACAACTGAATAAATTCCAGGCTCCATTGCTCAGCTGTGCGGAAAAAAATTGACTTCCTAAAAATAATCTCCCCCTCCGTGCCCTTTTTGGCATTCCCTAAATATAAGATAAAGTAATAATGTAAACTGTGTGGTATGCCTGAAAACAGGGGTAATTACGGAGGCTGGTTGGGATGGGCATATGGGGCAATAAAACCCGTATCCCTTCTCCAATGCTTTTTTGGGGGGGAGAATTTCTTGACCTCAATGGCACGGATTGGGTGTAAGAAGTGGCGCTCTGTGAGGCTTTATAAGCTTGCTGTGGTGCAGCAGTCTCACACAGAACACGCTCAACAAGCTGCTCCTGGAACTGCAGGAAGGTGAATGTTCCCCGGGCTTCTGGTAAATTACGTATTGCAGGTAGCGATCTGAATAATGCCAGGCTCACATGGCCGTATGTGGAAGCCACTTGCAGAGGTCCACAACGAATCCCAGTTGTGAGCCCATCCATGGCTCTGCATACGGCCACGTAATGAACTGTGCATAACTGCGTACTCACACAGGCGGTCATGCGCAGTATACCTTTTTTTGTTTGTATTTCCCACACCATTGCTTAGTTAAGACGCGGGTACCTGTAGCCTGTACACAATGTAGTTGTATATCCACAACGATAGAGCACAATGGGTTCCATATTGCGGATATCTGCGGTAAAATAGAACCTGCTATTGTTACGATCATGTGGGCAAACTAAGCACAGGGCCCACACGATCGTGACCAAAAGGGGAGTGGATGGGATGGACGCACATGGGTTTCAGGCAACTGATCCTGTGCTACACGGGACGATGATGTGGCCCTACCTAAGCGGGGACATTGGCCCAATAAGGGCAACCCAGCGGTCTTCGGATCTGGGCCCTAGCTGATCCTAGGAGCCACGCACCAGAACAGGACACATTTACATGCCAAATGACAAGGACAGAACAGGATACACAGCATACAACATGCAACCACTAGTAACAGATAAGCTGAATATACCAGGTATTAGTTGACATTTTATACAAAACATGAAGGCTAGCAGGCCAACTTCACGGCTCCTGGTTATACCGCTAGTCCCTACAGTAACCAGAGTCCAGCAGAACCAGACAGTTCACACAGAATGCTGCAACAGAACAGGACACAGATCGCAGGTCATACAGCAAGCTAACACCAAGCTGACAGAATTTAAACGTACAAACGGACATGAATTAGCAGGTCACAGATGACACAGCAAGCTTGCAACAGGACAGACTCTACCAGCACGGACTCTACCGGCACAGACTCTACTCAGAGCTCACATGAACACAGATGAAACTCCCAGCAAGTATATGTGTCCTCATACCAGGGGGGATAGACAGTCAGCCACAGAACTGACATAGGGTACTGTGTCATGGATCCACCAATTGACACACTGGAAGCAGAGAGACACAACAGACCTACTTTCAAACACAGATCAGAATGGGAACAAGCTGACCATGACTGATAACAAGCTGACCATGACTGATAACAAGCTGCAGCAGTAACATGACGGCTCACCCTGGGACCCAGCCAGCAACTGACCAGGAGCTGGATTTATATGTGAGCACAGACCCAGGAGATTGGCTAGCAGTAAGTACCACACCCAGCCAGCTCAATTAACCCTCAACAACTTGCAGCTGTGCTGCTAGGAGTACATAGTACGGGTGCATTCACACGAACGTATATCGGCTCGGTTTTTACGCCGAGCCGATATACGTTGTCCTCGGATGCAGGGGGGGGGGGGGGGAGGATGGAAGAGCCAGGGCCAGGAACTGTGCACCCGCCCCCTCTCTGCCTCCTCTCCGCCCCTCTGCACTATTTGCAATGAGAGGAGGCGGGGCAGGGGCTGGGCTAAAGGCCGGGAATTAGCCCCGCCCCTGTCCCACCTCTCCCCATTGCAAATAGTGCAGAGGGGCGGAGAGGAGGCAGAGAGGGGGCGGGAGCACAGTTCCTGGCCCTGGCTCTTCCATCCTCCCCCCCCCCCCCTGCATACGAGGACAACGTATATCGGCTCGGCGTGAAAACCGAGCCGATATACGTTCATGTGAATGCACCCTACAACAGATCCCAGCAGCACACGTAACAGCTATGTTCTGTTTTCTACAAGTGGATTACATAATTCCAACCCATTAATGTGAGCGGAATTGTGTAATCCAGTGAGTCCGCGGAGGAGGATCGCGTCAGGGTTCAAATACGGAGGCCTCCTGTAAAAAGTTTTATCTCTTCTCACCGATCGCATTGGTGAGGGGGGATGAAACTTCAACTTTTTTTTAACTTTTACGTGATTGCCATTATTCATTGGATAACGGCGATCATGTGACCATGAACTGCTCACTGCAGCCCCCGTAACATCTCCAGGTTCTCAACTACCTTTCGTAGCCAAGAGCAGGGAGATTTTAAATTTCCTGGGCAATCCTTGACTTTTGCGCATGCGTCCGCCATTTTGGTGATGGACGCATGTGGAGAAGCCAGGGTAAGGTCCGCAGATAAAGATCCCATCATGGGACAAATGCAGGGACCTTAGTTATGTAACTTTAACTTTTTATTTTAATTTTTTTAACATTACATGATCATGTGACCAGGAACCACATACAGTGGTCCCTGGTCACATTTCCCTGCACTCGGCTATCTTTGACAGCCGGGTGCAGAAAGATTTTAAATTTGCCACGCTCTAAGGCCTTCTGTGTATGCGCGTCACATCGGAGCATGCGCAGAAACCCCCGGTAGGTCCAGATTGCCGCAGGACATCATGGAGGACGGGGGTGAGTATTTTCAGCTCCCCCATGGATCTGATCCATGAGGGCAGCTGAAACTGTAACTTCTAAAAAATTTTTTTTTACTTTTCCGTTATCCAATGGTTACCAGTGATCACGGGCCTGAGGACCACTCACCGAGGTCCCTGGTGATGTTTCCTGCCTCCCGGCTACCTTCAGGAGCTCGGGGCTAGGAGATTTTAAATCTCCCAGGCATTTCAGGCCTTCTGTGCGTGCGCGTGACGGCATACATCTGGCGCTCATGCGCTGAAGAGCGGCATCAGATCCTGTAGGACCAGATCACCGCAGGATATCACAAACGAGGGGGGTGAGTACACTCAGCTGCCCCCATGGATCCAATCCATGAGGGCAGCTGAAACTGTAACTTCTAAAAAATTTTTTTTTACTTTTCCGTTATCCAATGGTTACCAGTGATCACGGGCCTGAGGACCACTCACCGAGGTCCCTGGTGATGTTTCCTGCCTCCCGGCTACCTTCAGGAGCTCGGGGCTAGGAGATTTTAAATCTCCCAGGCATTTCAGGCCTTCTGTGCGTGCGCGTGACGGCATACATCTGGCGCTCATGCGCTGAAGAGCGGCATCAGATCCTGTAGGACCAGATCACCGCAGGATATCACAAACGAGGGGGGTGAGTACACTCAGCTGCCCCCATGGATCCAATCCATGAGGGCAGCTGAATCTTTAACTTTGGATAGCGCCGATCGCATTGCCGGGGGGGGGGGGGGGGGAAAGGCTCCCTGTGGCCCCCCATGACTGCTCCATGTTGTCAGCTACCTCCGCTAACCGACAGCATGTAGCTGTCACGTCCACAGCCTACATGACTTTAATCCTCAGGGAATGCATGTTTTTACGTCCCTGAGGATTAAAGCCCACTTGGCTAGAACGTAAAAAGGCATTGGGGCTGTCATTAAGGGGTTAAAGAAAAAACCATGAATAAAATGAATAATAACAGACCTTGTACTAATAAGATTGGTGACAGATCTTGAGAAGGAAAACTGCTGAATTTGGGCAGATCTGTAATCTTGGTGTTTCTCCTGGGTCAGACCCTCTGTGACTTTCATATGCAATTTTAAAGGGTCTCAGTCAAATCCCTGAATCCTTCTCCCTCCTATTATACAAGTTTACATCATATAACAATGATCTTTATTTATACAGTGCTAACAAATTCTGCAGTACTTTACAGATCAGATGGTACTTGTACAGACAAGATCAGACCTCACACACAGTAAGTATAAGGGCAGGTGCAACGCCCCACGGCGACCAAGACACTGAGGAACTGGCAAGGATAGAGTTGTCACTTGTCACGGTGGCTCTACCAGACTCCTTCCCGGAGGGATGCACAGAAACTTGGCCAAGTCACCGCTAGGCCTCTTCCAGGCAACGCCGGGTGGTATTTAGCTGTATAAATGTAGTGGACTTGAAGTGGTCATACATGATGCCACCATACCTTTTCACACCAACAAATCCTCAGCTGTTAAATAAGAAAGTCCACACACAGTTAGACTTGAATACCTCAATCATTGGGAATGGGCAGTGACTGGAAACTTTACTCTGTACTTTGTAGAAACACAGCTTATTGGCATGTGCAGGAAGAACACTGTTTCGGTAGATGATCAGGGAGGAGAATACAGGATGACACCGGGCCCAAAGTCAAAGTTATCTGTGGTCCTCTGCTCCTAGACACACACACACACACACACACACACACACACTACGGGACTCAAAATAACTCCAGAGGGGAACACGACATTCCTCTGACACTCAGAGGTGATTCCTAGAATGATGGTGACTTGGATACCTCTCCTCTCTTCTTCCTTCACTTCACCACATGAGGGTTGAAGGTACCCCTATGTGGCTGACACACTCCACTCCTAACTGTTGAAGATGACAGAACTGCTTTCCCACTCTCAATCACTCATATTTATAGAGGACAGACATCACGTGAGTAATAAACTAATAAATGGAATGAAAGGACTGGAATATCCAGAGAGGCCATCAAAAGTAGGATTATTCAACCTGGATAAAAGATGGCTAAGGGGTGATCAAATAACTATGTATAAATACATGAGGGGACAATACAAGGATCTCTCCCATGATCTGTTTATACCTAGGACTGCGTCGGTAACAAGAGGGCATCCGCTACATCTAGAAGAAAACAGGTTTCATCACCAACACAGAAGGGGATTCTTTACTGTAAGAGCAGTGAGACTGTGGAACTCTCTGCCTAAGGACGTGGTGATGGCAAAATCCATTGAGAAGTTTAAGAGGGGACTAGACGTTTTTCTCGAGTGGAAGCATATTACAAGATATAGACAATAGGTGACCAGGTCTTACAGTCAGATAGGAACTATCAAAGGTTGATCCAGGGATTATTCCGATTGCCATTATGAAGTCGGGAAGGAATTTTCCGCCAAATGGGCTAATTGGCTTCTGCCTCTGGGGTGTTTGCCTTCCTCTGGATCAACTAGAGGGTGGAAATAGGCTGAACTAGATGGACATTGTCTTCATTCAGCCTAATATACTATGTTACTATGTATGTAACCAGACTTTGATACTTTTCCAGACATATCCCAGACACTTTCAGACAATAACCTCTCTGATGCTGCAGCTCTGCAATACACATAACAGAAACAAGACAATTTGCACAGTGCATCAACATAAAAGAAATAACATGTATGATAATTATGGAGGGGACAGAAATAGGTGTTTCAGGCTACTACAGTTCCCCCTACTTAAAATAAGACGCCCCTGACGCCCCTAAAACAGAGTGTAATATCCGGAGAAAAGATATCTCAGTGTACTACTCCAGATCACCTTTAGGAACACTGCACTGTCACAGAGTGTGTAAGGCGAAACCTGTAAACACAACTCCTACCCTCCAGTTATTTGCATAAAACATTAACCCATGCTGGTGTTCTGAGACCACCTTTTGAATGTCACTTTCTGAGTAAAGCATTATTATGACAGTGTGTATGAAAATAGTTTGGCCTAACCATGAGAAGATTCTACTAGGCTGAACTGAATTCAGGATACACTAGTATAGCTATGGGGCACGTACATTACTCTTCTCCCCAAAGACAAAGATATGAGGCAAGTGGAATGAACATCACTTCCTCTGACAAAAGAGAATACAACACTGATGCAGTACTTCAAAATAGAGAATGGCAACTGGTAGGAAAAACCAGAGACAAGTGAAATGACCATCACTTTCTCTGAAAAAAAGCACAAGACTCCGCGACAGGTGGTAGCTTAAGTCAATACCCCCCTGTCCGGGACTAAAGAGATAAAGTGAAAAGGATGCCCCGCTTACTGAGACAGACTAGGACGGTGGACAGACACTGGCACTAAAGAGGCGACATGGGGAACAAAGAACCTCCAGTTATACACATAGATCATTCCACCATTCACGCAGTCTCATTCAATCAGGAGCTTTACTTGACAAGCTGAACAATTTTACTTTGCTAATAAGATTCCTTTTCTTTACCTCCTGCACAGTGCTTGAACATTACATAATAATAACATTTTCAATATGAAAGAATAGACACATTTGACTATGCAAATTAGGGGAAAAATTATAATTTTGTAGTCCTTAAGTACTTAAGGGGGCTTAACTGGGGAAAAGAAAATATCTCTTACTGAGTCTTTTTTAAAACTTGAAACAATTTCTTGGCCGGATCAGGACAAGCTGGGAATCATAACTCTCCAAATCAGTGATGGTAATAGGCATCGGATGATTTTCTCTGTTGCTGTTCTCTATCACAGAGGTTCCTGAAGAACTGGCCTGGTTGATGCTGCACACTTCCTCGTCACATTCGTCTAGGGCAGTGCTGGCACACAGAGCCATGGGGCGCTCACCACGATACAAAAAACAGGCTCGGGTGCCTCAGCTCCCGCCGGTAATCACGCTGGCAGTGCTGATCCCAACGCACATTCTGACGTCAATGTGCAGCTGGGATCCTCCTCCCCTGAGTCCTCTCCTCCTCAGTTCCGTAGGAGAGAGGATAATGGAGGAAATGTTTCGGGGAGCATACACTTACATCAGTGTGCACCCTGGCTTAGCGCCGAGTAGAGGAGGAGCGCTGCTGACAGCGAGGAGGTAAGTATATGGGTTGGGGGGAGACTATTAATACTGAAGCTACTGAAGGGGTTAATACTACTGGGGCTACTGAGAGGGTTTAATATTACTACTGGGGCTACTGAGAAGGGTTAATATTACTACTGTTGTATTGGGTCCCTACACTAATATAAATGCATCACAGAAGGGGAAATAAAAAATTACACTAAAACGCAAGGAACCGTGAAGTGGTTAGTGGGCTCATGTATCTTGGCCAACATTCAACCAATGCCTTGCATTTATTATCTATCATTCACATGCAGTGTGGCATTAAGACTCCAGGGGGAGCCCAGGGTGGCAGTACCAATGTGGTTCACTGATGGAAATGCAGGGCAACCCGCCGAATTATCATGGCGTCATTAATAGGTTGCTGGTCTGCATGGTGAACTACATATATCAGAATGGTCTGGCACCCTGTATCCACTATGTGTGGGAGTGTACGCCAAGCAGCCACCCCCCCTCATTATCAAGAGGCAATGTGAGTGGTTGTCTTATCGGTGTCCTGCACAGGTGTTATTTGCTCCTCCATTTGGTAGTCAGCTACCTGCATGGTAAGAGGATGCATCTATCTGCATTCCTCACTCAGTAAGTAACGGACATTTTCTGTGATTGGTTTTTAATTTTTTATTTCCCCTTCTGTGATGCATTTATATTAGTGTAGGGACCCACTACAACGCAAGGAACCGTGAAGTGGTTAGTGGGCTCATGTATCTTGGCCAACATCCAACCAATGCCTTGCATTTATTATCTGTCATTCACATGCAGTGTGGCATTAAGACTCCAGGGGGAGCCCATGGTGGCAGTACCAATGTGGTTCCTTGATGGAAATGCAGGGCAGCCCGACGAATTATCATGGTGTCATTAATAGGTTGCTGGTCTGCATGGTGAACTACATATATCAGAATACTCTGTCACCCTGTATCCACTATGCGTGGGAGTGTACACCAAGCATCCACCCCGCTCATTATCAAGAGGCAGTGTGAGTGGTTGTCTTATCGGTGTCCTGCACAGGTGTTATTTGCTCCTCCATTTGGTAGTCAGCTACCTGCATGGTGTGAGGATGCATCTATATGCACTCCTCACTCAGTAATAACGGCCGTTTTCTGAAAGGGTTAATATTACTACTGGGGCTACTGTGGGAAATAATATTACTACTGAGGGGGTTAATAATATTACTGGGGCTACTGAGAGTGGTTAATATTACTAATAGAGCTGCTGAAGGGGTTATTATTACATTTGGAGCTACTGAGGGGAATAATATTACTACTGAGGGGGTTAATATTATTATTGGGGCTACTGAAAGGGTTAATATTATTACGGGGGCTGCTGAGGGGGTCACTATTGTTACTGAGGCCACAATGGGGGGGGGGGTCAATATTACTACTGAAGCCACTGTGGGGGACACTATTACTAATGAGTCCACTGTGGGGATCACTATTACTACTGAGGCCACTATGGGAGTCATTGTTACTACTGAGGCCACTGTGTGGGACATTATTGCTACTGGGACTGATATAGAGAACACTTTTATTACTAAGCCCACTGTGGGGGTCACTATTACCACTGAGGCCACTGTGGGGGTCACTATTACTACTGAGCCCACTGTGAGAGGGTCACTGTCACTACTGAGGCCACTGTTGGGGTTACTGTTATACATGAGGCCACTAGGTGGGACATTTTTACTACCAGGACCGATATAGGGGATACTATTACCACTGAGCCCACTGTGGGGTGTCACTATTACTACTGAGGCCACAGTGGGGGACATTATTACTACTGAGGCCACTGTGTGGGACACTATTACTACTGGGACTAAAAGAGGGGACACTATTACTACTGAGCCCGCTGTGGGGGTCACTTTGTGGGATGCTATTACTACTGAGGCTACTATGGTGGATCACTATTACTACTGAGGTTACTGTGGGGACAGTATTTATACTGAGGCCACTGTGTGGAACACTATTACTACTGAGGTCACTGTGGGGACAGTATTTATACTGAGGCTACTCTGCACATGGCAGCATACCTCAAGCTGACCTAGGGTATGTTTACACATGGTGGAAATGCTGTGGAATGTCCACAGCGGAAATTTCCGTGGCAATTTCTGCATTTAAAAAACCAGTCAAAATCCACACTATTGCTATGGATTTTGACAAGAAATCAGTTGTGCATCTGCAGTCAATTTCATACTATGCGGCACTCCACCTCACCTCCTCCGAAGGCTTCCAATTCCCAGTGGCCTGGTCTGGTGCGGCGCTGCTGCTCAGGTGAGGCCACTACAGGCCGTTGAGAACCAGAAGCCGGGAAGCGCTGACAGCGAAAAGCCTATGGAAGAAGTGAGTGGGAGCGCCGCATAGTATGAAATTAGCTGCAAGTACGCAACTGATTTCCAGTCAAAATCCGAACCATTGGCACGCCAGTGCTCCAGCTAGGAAAAAAACACAAGGTGTTATTCCCTGTCTCTTTTGAAAAAGCCCTGTCACTTTTATAATGACGAAGGTAAAAATCATATGTTGCGATAAGCCCCGCCCCCTGACGTGTTGGCACTTTGCTAAAAATAAGTGGGTTTTGGGTTGCAGTTTGGGCACTCGGTTTCTAAAAGGTTTGTCATCAATGACCTAGAGAAAGTGTGGTAGGGAGGGGGAATCAAAGCTGCTCTGGGATTGGAAGATTATTTCCTGCCTGATGTTGTCAATTTTCTCTTTGAATAAGTGGCCAGGTCTTCAGCACTGAGCTGCATCATAGGCAACTGTGCTTTAGGGCTAAAGAAAAAGTGAAAGGTATCAAAGAGTCATTTTATGTTAATGGATAGGGAGGAGATGAGTGGTGAAATAGGCTTGTTTGGCATGTTGAAGGGTAGAATAGTACATTCTGAACATGCACTTGTCAGGGGAAGATTGCTGACATTGGATTTTCTCCATAGGCGTTTAGCACACCTAAAGCACCACTGGAGTAAACATGTTTGAAGGGTGTGCCAAAGTTCTCACAGCCTGCATTGGGAGGGTTAGAGCGTAAATAGTGCTGCCCGGTACAGCGTACTCTGATTGGAAATTTGGTTAATCTCCCATGGTTGTCAGTAGGTTTCAGATTAGCTTCTCCTGTCTTCATGGGCAAGGAGAGGGACTGGCTGAAGAGACTAAAGGATATGAACGCACGCCGTTACATATCAAGCTCTTTTAGAGTGTTGTCTCTGTTTTTATTAATGGCATAAACTGGAGACTGAACCCATAGATTGCTCACTGATATAGAAAATCAATCATATTACAATTCCTGTATTTATATGTAGGTATGTTATGTATATGGCAAAAACCAAAATCTAACAAGCACATATGTATATGTGGTAATCATGATTCTAGAGACATTTAACAGACTTAGGGCGCCTGCACACGAGAGGAAATTCCACGGAATTTCCGCCGCTGGAAGCCTGCATAGGATTGCGTTAATAAGCGCGAACAAATCGCGGCATGCTCTATTTCTGTGTGGGGCTCGCAGAAAAACGTCAGTGCCCGGCCGCCGGCTCTGGTCTGTGTATGCGCCGGCTGCCTGGCAAGCCGGCATATCAAACAGCCGGAGCCGCGGGTAAGTACGCGCCGCTCTCTGCAGGCGCTCGGCTCGGGTCCTGCGGCGAGAATTCTCGCCGCCAGATCCGACCCGCCAGTCTGCAGGCGGCCCTTAGGCTGTTTTCAAATGGCCGAGAACATGGCGCAAAGTTTGTGCATTGCGAGATGCACAAATCTCGCACAAATATGAACCCCAGTCTTTTGAATGGGGTCATACAAATTAACTTTTTTTTTCTCACATCACATCATGAAATAAATTGTGGTGCATCCTATGTTTAGGAGTTAGTGGCTAAGCATTTCATGGAAATTGTTATCCAAAATATCCATCAGACGTGTTTGCCTTGTATTGTAGTTTTAGCTACAAATACAGTAGTTAGGTGAAAGGTTAAGCCTAATATACAAAGTATATATATATGTATGTGAACATGTCTACCTGTTGTGTTTTTGCCATTTTTGCGCGGGCGATTTTAACATTAGAAAGTCCCATTGAAAAAAAACGCTGCAATATCGCAGGTTTAAAAAAATGCTAGCGGGTAAAAGACCTTATGCTTTAACTTTTAAGTGAAATACTCTAGCTATAATATATCATTATGATCATGGGGGTTTTGACCAAGTAGCAATACCTCAGTAATTTCCTTCCATCATGGATTATATGTAAATTTGATGAAAAAGTCAGGATGTCTATAAAAATGGACATGCATATATCGAGTAAAACTCTTGAATGAGGGCGGGAGTACCCCCATTTGCCTAAGCGGAGTGGCATCGGTATCCTGCTTCCCTATGATATCTTTAAGATGTATATAGCTGTCTGCTTATAGTTGTGCTTGGTTATTTTTAATATGACTTAATCGCTCAGTCTCTATTTTTGCGTACATATCAACTGAATATTTACTGAAAAGAGATCGATAGTACAGCAACCGGTTAGTATCAGTTTCTCTAGTCATGATACAGTAGGAATAAAAGTTTAATGCAGATACTGTTTTTTTAAGGAGCAACTTTGTTTCAGGGTCACACTGGGAAATATCAATAGAATAACCGTCCACACCATAACAGACAAACTGTGGACACTGTAAGGCATCGTACGAATGGTGCAACTCACTAATAGATTGCAACTTACTATCATGGCTTTGTTACACAATATCTTGTTGCTTTAACTGCTTTCCAACTATGACTAGAGCCACTTCGCTTGCTGTAGATGTATTAAAGTGTCCTCTATGCGCATTGGCTGGTTTTCTATCGACATGGATAACAATTTCAAACTTTTCACAATTTTGAGGTATTTTCTCAAGAGTAGATTTTAAGTGCTTTATGTATGAGTTCTTATTGTGCAGCATGGCTTGCAACTGTTTGACCAACTTGGGTTTCACGCCAAGAAAATTTCTGCATCTGAAGCTTGCTTCTTCTTCATCTTTGCCAATAAAATAAACCTGTACAAATTGAGGTTTTTGATGGAGCTAAGGCAGCAGTGCCCTTGCACTTTCAAAGTGGGCATAAAACCACTTTCTACAATCTGCTTGGCTCTAAAGGACGTCATTTGAGAGCAACTATTGTACTTTCTAATACAGTCCATAAAATGTATGTGCTCCGGATGAAGACCCATAATTAAGCTTGTGTATTTTGGGCAAAATATTAACTGACACCTCATATTTATTGGTATTTATCAGTATTTTTGCAACAAGCAGTATGGCTTTAAATGCTGAGTGAGCCCAGCCTCCAGCTGTTTTTCATTAGTATCCCTTATATTTTCAGCCTTTTGTCAGTCCTGTCCAACTCTTGTGTGATGTGTTTCTGCTATCAATTTCTAAATGTGTTAATTAAAAAAAATGAAATAGAAAAATGTCTCACTTTCATCTGATAAAATATACGGTAGTTACATGAGATTTCCAAATCATTATATTTTTTATGTTTATGTACATTTAATACAGCATCCCAACTTTTTTTAAATCAGAGTTGTTGATATATATATAAAGTATATAAGAGCTGTGTCCATTTACCTGTGATCTACTAGCAGTGTACGGACTCCAAAAATGTACTATTCCAATTGATCCCACACACCACTCAAAGCAGGAACAGAAGAAGAGGAAGGAGCACAGCACACAATGAGTGTTTCTGCCTTTTTGTTTTAGCAATCAGTGGGGGTTCTTAGCACCTGGACTCCCACCCATCAGTACTTAATCACTGTGACATCAGAAGTTTTTTTGTTTTTTTTTTATAGTATTACTCAAAGATTTAAAAGGAAGCAAAACACATAAAATGGTTGGCATTCCCAAAACTTACTGCTTGTGGGACAGGGTGCCACATGAAATCTTTACCCCAGGTGAAGAATAGCCAAGCTTCTGCATGGCAGCTACATGAAAATCACATGGAAGATGCATAGGCATTCTTCTACATAACATGTTTGTATTGCAAAACATCTACATATAGTATTGCTCTTGCCCTGCAATAATATTCATAACTTTTTAAATATATTGTGACATATTCTGCAGGAAATGTAAGTAGAAGAAGCAACTAAAAGAAAATGAATATATATAGAATTGAATGTATGTCTGCGTGTCTGTCTGTCTGTCTGTTTGTCCTTTATGCGCTACTACACCATTCATCCGATCGCCATGAAACTTTGGGAAGTTGTTAAGTACACTCCTGGGAAGATTATAGTCATAGTACATTTATGCTATGATAAATGGCGCATGCGAGCGTCGTCGACAGCTACGCCCCCCCACGTAGATCGATCGATTTCCATCATTGCCACTAATTTTCTCACTTCCCAATGTCATAGAAACTTGAAATTTGGCACAAGCATTGATTATGTCATAAATAGGAAACGTTAATGGGTCCCAACTCGATTATTTAATTCTAAGCGCAAAAGAATTAGCATCCAAATTTTACGTATGGAATCTAATTCTCTCACTTCCCGATGTAATTTGGCACGAGCATTGATTATGTCATAAATAGGAAAAGTTAAAGGGTCCCAACTCGATTATTCAATTCTAAGTGCAAAAAAATTAGCATCCAAATTTTACGTACAAAATCTAATTCACTTCCCAATGTCATAGAAACTTGAAATTTGGCACGAGCATTCATTATGCCTAAATAGGAAAAGCTAATGGGTTCCAACTCGATTATTCAATTCTAAGCGCCAAACAATTAGCGTCCAAATTTTACGTACGGAATCTAATTTTCTCACTTCCCGATGTCATAGAAACATGAAATTTGGCATGAGCATTGATTATGTCATAAATAGGAAAAGCTAATGTGTCCCAACTCGATTATTCAATTCTAAACGCAAAAGAATTAGCGTCCAAATTTTACGTATGGAATCTAATTCTCTCACTTCCTGATGTCATCTATATATATATATATATAATGACTGTCTGTCTGTCTGTCTGTTCTTTATGCATTACTACACCATTCATCCAATCACCATGAAACTTTGGGAAGTTGTTGAGTACACTCCTGGGAAGATTACTGGCATAGTACATCTATCCTACGATAGCTGGCGCGCGTGCGAGCATCGTCGACAGTTATGCCCCCCAGACAAAGATCGTTTGATTTCCATCTCAAGCACGAAAGCAAAAGGCATTACAAGCAAGCGTGTTCAACTACAAAATTATGCATCCGCCGAACGTTTCGCAAGACAATTGATGGATATTAAGAATCCTGAGGTAAAATGAAAGCTGTGCTGTGATTGGTTGCTATTTCTTATACTGCTGAGGTAACATGAAAGCTGTGCTGTGATTGGTTGCTATATATTATACTGCTGAGGTAACATGAAAGCTGCGCTGTGATTGGTTGTTATATGTTATACCGCTGAGGTAACTCGAAAGCTGCGCTGTGATTGGTTGTTATCTGGATATATAAAAACGAATGTATGTATGTATGTCTGTCTTCGCAGCAACGCGCGATGGGTAAGCTAGTGAATATATAAAAAGTAATGAAATCAAATACACATCTACAATGAGACAAGAGAAAGGATTTTCCATAAGAGTTTACAATCAAAGAAGCCAGATATAAAACTACTGTGCTGACTGTAAAAAAAAATGACTGGAAATTCTAAGTCCCTTTAACTATAATATATTAATGAACTCAAATCACTTACCCCAATAGTTCCAAGAGTGAGTTCTTTCTGAATGATGCTCTTTTTGACTAGCTACTAGTTTTAATACTCCTCCCTCCACCTATGTCATGTAGAAGGCAATCATAAAAGCTGGAGGGCTGTACTCTTTAGTTGAACCCTTTCCAATCCAATTTCCCTGCCACCCGCACATTCCACAGCTCTTATTTATTTTGTGGATTTCTTGGAATTACTTGTTCTTAAAATGATGAGTACTGATAAATATTTTAAACAGGTCTTAGACTTTAGGCACTTTTAGATGCAATGATTTTCCCTCAAAAATCACTCAAAGCTGTCTTTTGAGTGATAATCGTTGTGTCTATCTGCACTGACATCGTGCAGTTTTCGTTAAGCATGCTGAAAGATCAGCGATCAGTTATCAGGAATTCACAGCGGGATACAGCTGATACTATTGTTTCAGCTGTATCCCGCTCCCTGAAGACAGGTGGGGTATGAAGAACACAGCGGTCCAGCTGTGCTTTCAACCCCCACTCAGAGCGCTCGGCTGTATAACAGCCGGGCACTCCAAGCAAGGAACAGCTGGATGCAGAAGACAAGCGGCCCAACTTTGATACTTTTCCAGACATATCCCAGACACTTTCAGACAATAACCTCTCTGATGCTGCAGCTCTGCAATACACATAACAGAAACAAGACAATTTGCACAGTGCATCAACATAAAAGAAATAACATGTATGATAATTATGGAGGGGACAGAAATAGGTGTTTCAGGCTACTACAGTTCCCCCTACTTAAAATAAGACGCCCCTGACGCCCCTAAAACAGAGTGTAATTTTCGGAGAAGAGATCTCAGTGTACTACTCCAGTTCCCCTTTAGGAACATTACACAGTCACGGAGTGTGTAAGGCAAAACCAGTAAGCGCAACTCCTACCCTCCAGTTATTTGCATAAAACATTAACCCATTCTGGTGTTCTGAGACCACCTTTTGAATGTCACTTTCTGAGTAAAGCATTATTATGACAGTGTGTATGAAAATAGTTTGGCCTAACCATGAGAAGATTCTACTAGGCTGAACTGAATTCAGGATACACTAGTATAGCTATGGGGCACGTACATTACTCTTCTCCCCAAAGACAAAGATATGAGATAAGTGGAATGACCATCACTTTCTCTGAAAAAAGCACAAGACTCCGCGACGGGTGGTAGCTTAAGTCAATACTCCCCTGTCCGGGATTAAAGAGATAAGGTGAAAAGGATGTCCCGCTTACTGAGACAGACTAGGATGGTGGACAGACACTGGCACTAAAGACGCGACATGGGGAACAAAGAACCTCCAGTCATACACATAGATCATTCCGCCATTCACGCGGTCTCATTCAATCAGGAGCTTTACTTGACAAGCTGAACAATTTTACTTTCCTAATAAGATTCTTTTTTTTCCTTCTGCACAGTTCTTGAACATTACATAACAATAACATTTTCAATATGAAAGAATAGAAACATTTGGCTATGCAAATTAGGGGGAAAATTATAACTTTGTAGTCCTTAAGTACTTAAGGGGGAAAACTGGGGAAAAGAAAATGTCTCTTACTGAGTCTCTTTTAAAACTTGAAACAATTTCTTGGCCGGATTAGGACAAGCTGGGAATCATCACTCTGCGAATCAGTAATGCTAATAGGCGTCGGATCATTTTCTCTGTTGCTGTTCTCTATCACAGAGGTTCCTGAAGAACTGGCCTGGTTAATGCTGCGCACTTCCTCGTTGCATTCGTCTAGGGCAGTGCTGGTACGCAGAGCCATGGGGCGCTCACCACGATACAAATTACCTGCTCGGGTGCCTCAGCTCCCGCCGGTAATCACGCTGGCAGCGCTGATCCCAACGCACATTCTGACATCAATGTGCAGCTGGGATCCTCCGCCCCCGAGTCCTCTCCTCCTCAGTTCCGTAGGAGAGAGGATAAGGGAGGAAATGTTCCGGGGCGCATACACTGACATCAGTGTGCACCCTGGCTTAGCGCAGAGCAGAGGAGGAGCGGTGCTGACAGCAAGGAGGAGGTAAGTATATGGGTTGGAGGGGACTATTAATACTGAAGCTACTGAAAGGGTTAATACTACTGGGGCTACTGAGAGGGGTTAATATTACTACTGGGACTACTGAGAAGGGTTAATATTACTACTGGGGCTACTGAGGGGGTCAATAAATATTACTGGGGCTACTGAGACGGGTTATTATTACTACTGTGGCTACTGTGGGGAATAATACTACTGAAAGAATTAATATTATTGGGGCTACTGAGAGGGGTTAATATCACTACTGTGGCTGCTGAAAGGGTTAATATTACTGCTGAGGCTACTTTGGGGAATAATATTATTACTGAGGGGGTTAATAATATTATTGGGTCTACTGAGAGTGGGTAATATTACTAATAGAGCTGCTGAAGGGGTTATTATTACTTTTGGAGCTACTGAGGGGAATAATATTACTACTGAGGGGGTTAATATTATTACTGGGGCTACTGAAAGGGTTAATATTACGGCGGCTGCTGAGGGGGTTACTATTGTTACTGAGGCCACTATGGGGGGGTCAATATTACTACTGAAGCCCCTGTGGGGGACACTATTACTACTGAGGCCACTATGGGGGTCACTGTTACTACTGAGGCCACTGTGTGGGACATTATTGCTACTGGGACAGATATAGGGAACACTTTTAATACTGAACCCACTGTGAGGGTCACTATTACTACTGAGGCCATTGTGGGGGTCACTATTACTACTGAGACCACTGTGGAGGTCACTATTACTACTGTGGCACTGTGAGGGTCACTATTACTACTGAGCCCACTGTGGGAGGGTCACTGTCACTACTGAGGCCACTGTGGGGGTTACTGTTATAAATGAGGCCACTAGGTGGGGCATTTTTACTACCGGGACCGGTATAGGGGATACTATTACCACTGAGCCAACTGTGGGGTGTCACTATTACTACTGGGACTGATAGAGGGGACACTATTACTACTGGGCCCGCTGTGGGGGTCACTGTTACTACTGAGGCTACTGTGTGGGACCCTATAACTATTGAGGCTACTATGGGGGTCACTATTACTACTGAGGCCACTGTGGTGGGTCACTATTACTACTGAAGTCACTGTGGGGACAGTATTTATACTGAGGCCACTGTGTGGGGCACTATTACTACTGAGGCTACTGTGTGGGACCCTATTACTACTGAGGCTACTATAGGGGTCACTATTACTACTGAGGCCACTGCGGTGGGTAACTATTACTACTGAGGTCACTGTGGGGACAGTATTTATACTGAGGCCACTGTGTGGGACACTATTACTACTAAGGCCACTGTGGTGGACAGTATTTCTACTGAGGCTACTCTGCACATGGCAGCATACCTCAAGCTGACCTAGGGTATGTTTACACGTGATGGAAATGCTGTGGAATGTCCACAGCGGAAATTTCCATGGCAATTTCTGCATTAAAAAAAAAAGACAAAATCCACACTATTGCTATGGATTTTGACAAGAAATCAGTTGTGCATCTGCAGCTGATTTCATACTATGCAGCAATCCACCTCACCTCCTCCGAAGGCTTCTGATTCCCAGCGGCCTGGTCTGGTGCGGCGCTGCTGCTCAGGTGAGGCCACTACAGGCCGTTGAGAACCAGAAGCCGGGAAGCAGTGACAGCGGGAAGCCTACGGAGGAAGTGAGTGGGAGCGCCGCATAGTATGAAATCAGCTGCCAGTATGCAACTGTTTTCCAGTCAAAATCTGAACCAGTGGCACTCCAGTGCTTCAGCTAGGAATAACAAGCCATTATTCCCTGTCTCTTTTGAAACAGCCCTGTCACTTTTATAATGACGAAGGTAAAAATCATATGTTGCGATAAGCCCCGCCCCCTGACGTGTTGGCACTTTGCTAAAAATAAGTGGGTTTTGGGTTGCAGTTTGGGCACTCGGTTTCTAAAAGGTTTGTCATCAATGACCTAGAGAAAGTGCGGTAGGGAGGGGGATCAAAGCTACTCTGGGATTGGAAGATTATTTCCTGCCTGATGTCAATTTTCTCTTTGAATAAGTAGCCAGGTCTTCAGCACTGAGCTGCATCATAGGCAACTGTGCTTTAGGGCTAAGGAAGAAGTGAAAGGTATCAAAGAGTCATTTTATGTTATTGGATAGGGAGGAGATGAGTGGTGAAATAGGCTTGTTTGGCATGTTGAAGGGTAGAATAGTACATTCTGAACATGCACTTGTCAGGGGAAGATTGCTGACATTGGATTTTCTCCATAGGCGTTTAGCACACCTAAAGCACCACTGGAGTAAACATGTTTGAAGAGTGTGCCAAAGTTCTCACAGTCTGCATTGGGAGGGTTAGAGTGTAAACAGTGCTGCCCGGCCCAGCGTACTCTGATTGGAAATTTGGTTGATCTCCCATGGTTGTCTGTAAGTTTCAGATTAGCTTCTCCTGTCTTCATGGGCAAGGAGAGGGACTGGCTGAAGAGATTAAAGAATATGAACACACGCCGTTACATATCTAGCTCTTTTAGAGTGTATGTGGCAATCATGATTCTAGGGACATTTAACAGACTTAGCTGTTATTGCGCAAAGTTTGTGCATTGCGAGATGCACAAATATGAACCCCAGTCTTTTGAATGGGGTCATATAAATGAGCAATTTTCTTTCTCACATCACATCATGATGCGGGAAACAAATTGTCGCACGTCCTATCTATAGGAGTGCCCTCACATTGCATCACACATTGTTTTCAATGGGGCCGGTGGCAGCATTGCACCACATGCTAGGTGCACACGATGCGATGCAAGGTTCCCCCATTAAAAATGATGGGAGAAATTCCGCGATCCTCCACCACAGCTGACAGCTGTGGAGGGGGAAAAATTACTTCCCATAAGTGAAGCGAGGCAGTTTTAAGATAAAAATTCCTCACATCCATGGGAAAATCGCATGTTGGCACGTGCAATATTGGGTCGTCATTCACGGCCCGATATCACACTCGCCTGTATGAAATTAGCCTTAGCTTAATGCAAAATACTTTCTATTAGTTGTTCTAATTAATGACTGAATTAAACTTCTTCAAAGCTTCCGCTAAAATTATATTTTCCATTATTTAGTGGCTAAGCATTTCACTAAGTTGTTATGCAAAATCTCCATCAGACGTGTTTGTCTTGTATTGTAGTTTCAGCTACAAATACAGTAGTTAGGTGAAAGGTTAAGCCTAATATACAAAGTATATATATGTATGTGAACATGTCTACCTGTTGTGTGAGCTAATAATCCCAAGTTACCACAATATTTATTACTACCTTTGTCCGCATGAAATTGGTATTACCTTTTTTTAGATTATACAAATCGTAAATATCTTTGTCAAGGAACCAGGGAAAGAAGGAGTAGGGGGTCCCTGCAACGTAGCCCACAACCCCTGTCTCTGCCTACTTGCCTCCACTCCTGGCTAACCCCAGGTGGGCAACTGGGCGACGGTCCCTACACTGGCTAGGGGAATGCTGGGGAAAGCCACAATCCCTGGAAACAGACAAACAGAGCGAAGCACAAAGGGAAAACAGCAAACCAGGATCAAGCACAAAAAGTCAGTCCGGAGAAACGCAGTACAGAAGGAGGAGACGAAGTCAGGTCAGGGGAAAAGCTGAGGTCACAACACTAATTATCAGGAATACAAGGAACCGCTGGTGAGTGCAAGGAAGCCTATACATACACTGGCAGTGTCAGGAAGAAACTGAGGGGTTTAAATGCTGTCAGAGCTCCCGCCCCAGCAGCTGATTGGGGCGGAGCACCTGACAGCAGCAGGATAATCAGAAGGTGCTGGGAGAACCTCCCTCAGCACTAGCAGACCAGACTAGGTCAGTGGAGATGCAGCAGGCTGCCATGGAAACAGGAACACAGCGCCGGGCAGCAGCCGCCATGCTCCAAGCACCTCTGCGCCGTGTGGGAGCCGGGCGGCCAGGAGTGATGACCAGCGTAGGAGTCCCCCTGCATTGCGCACTCACAGCAGGGGCGACAGCGTCCGCCATGCAGGCATCCTGACAATCTTTATAATTATAAACTGTTAGTATCAGTTTCTCTGGTTATGATGCAGTAGGAATAAAAGTTTAATGCAGATACTGTTTTTTTAGGGAGCAACTTTGTTTCAGGGTCACACTGGGAAATATCAATAGAATAACCGTCCACACCATAACAGACAAACTGTGGACACTGTAAGGCATCGTACGAACGGGGCAACTCACTAATAGATTGCAACTTACTATCATGGCTTTGTTACATAATATCTCGTTTTAACTGCTGTCCAGCTATGACTAGAGCCACTTCGCTTGCTGTAGATGTATTAAAGTGTCCTCTATTAGCATTGGCTGGTTTTCTATCGACATGGATAACAACTTCAAACTTTTCACAATTTTGAGGTATTTTCTCTAGAGTAGTTTTTAAGTCCTTTATGTAGGAGTTGTTATTGTGCAGCACGGCTTGCAACTGTTTGACCAACTTGTGTTTCACGCCAGGCAAACTTCTGCATCTGAAGCTTGCTTCTTGTTCATCTTTGCCAATGAAATAAACCTGTACAAATTGAGGTTTTTGTTGGAGCAAAGGCAGCAGTGCCCTTGCACTTTTAAAGTGGGCATAAAACCACTTTCTACAATCTGCTTGTCTCAAAAGCAACTATTGTACTTTCTAATACAGTCCATAAAATGCATGTGCTCCGGATGAAGACCCATAACTAAACTTGTGTATTTTGGCCAAAATATTAACTGACACCTCATATTTATTGATCTTTGTCAGTATTTTTGCAACAAGCAGTATGGCTTTAAATGCTGAGTGAGCCCAAGGTGCCGGTACCAGTGTGGTTCACTGTCGAGGTGCAGGGAAATCCTGCAGACTGAATCATATGTGGTATCATTATTAAGTTGTACGCCTACATGATGCACTACACATGTTATTTTTCACAGATTGTTGAACCCTTGCTTTGAGAGACTCTGCCTCTCTAACATGCTCTTTTTATATAGAAACTTATAACTTAGTAGAAAATTGAGCCTCCAGCTGTTTTTCATTAGTATCCCTTATTTTTCCAGCCTTTGGCAATCCTGTCTAACCTTTGTGTGATGTGTTGCTGCTATCAATTTCTAAATGTGTTAATTTTTAAAAAATGAAATAGAAAAATGTCTCCCTTTTTTAGAATCGGAGCTGTAGATTGTATATATTATATAAAGTATATGAGAGCTGTGCCCATTTACCCATAATCTACCAGTAGTGTACGGACTCCAAAAAAATTTATATTCCAATTGATCCCACACTCCACTCAAAGCAGGAACAGAAGAAGAGGAAGGAGCACAGCACACAGATGAGTGTTTCTGCCTTTTTGTCTTAGTAATTAGGCTCCCGCCCATCAATAACTAATTACTGTGACATCAGAAGTTTTTTTTTTTATTGTAGTCCTTAAAGATTTAAAAGAAAGCAAAACACATATAAAATGGTTGGCATACCCAAAACTTACTGCTTGTGGGACGGGGTGCCACATGAAATCTTTACCCCAGGTGAAGAATAGCCAAGCTTCTGCATGGAAGCTCCATGAAAATCTCATGAAAGATGCATAGGCATTCTTCTACGTAACATGTTTGTATTGCAAAACATCTATTTATAGTATTGCTCTTGCCCTGCAATAATATTCATAAGTTTTTTAAATATATTGAGACATATTCTGCAGGAAATGTAAGTAGAAGAAGCAACTAAAAGAAAATGAACATATAAAAAGTAATGAAAACAAATGCAGATCTACAATGAGACAAGAGAAAGGCTTTCCATAAGAGTTTACAGTCAAAGAAGCCAGTTATAAAACTCTACTGTGCTGACTGTAAAAAAATGACTGGAAATTCTAAATCCTTTTAACTATAATATATTAATGAACTCAAATCACTTACCCCAATAGTTCCAAGAGTGAGTTCTTTCTGAATGTTCCTCTTTTTGACTAACTACAGGTTTTAATACTCCTCCCTCCACCTTTGTCATGCAGAAAACAATCATAAAAGCTGGAGGGCTGTACTCCTTAGTGTTAACCCTTACCAATCCAATTTCCCTGCCACCCACACACTCCACAGCTCTTATTTATTTTGGGTGGGAAAGCATATTGTGGATTTCTTGGAATTACTTATTCTTAAAATGATGACTACTGATAAATATTTTAAACAGGTCT
The DNA here is from genome assembly GCF_035609145.1 of Eleutherodactylus coqui. Lineage (NCBI taxonomy): Eukaryota > Metazoa > Chordata > Amphibia > Anura > Eleutherodactylidae > Eleutherodactylus > Eleutherodactylus coqui. Next base: position 250,254,847 of record NC_089839.1, on the reverse strand, counting down.
TAGACTTAAGGCCCTTTTAGACACAATGATTTTCTCTCAAAAATTGCTCAAAGCCGTCTTTTGAGTGATAATCGTTGTGTCTAACTGCACTGACATCGTGCAGTTTTCGTTAAGCAATCGCTGATCTTTAAGCATGCTGAAAGACAACGATCAGTTATCAGGAAATCACAGCGGGATACAGCTGATTGTTTCAGCTGTATCCCACTCCTTGAAGACAGGCGGGGTATGAAGAACACAGCGGTTCAGCTGTGCTTTCTTCCCCCACTGAGAGCACTCGGCTGTATAACAGCCGGGCGCTCCAAGCAAAGAACAGCTGGATGCAGAAGGCCAGTGACCCCGCTTGTCTTCTGCAGCCCCAGCTCGGAGCACTCGGCTGTATAACAGCCGGGCACTCCGAGCGGGGAACAGCTGGATGCAGAAGACAAGCGGCTCCGTTTGTCTTCTGCATCACCCACTCGGAGTGCAAGTTGATCACTCAACGTTTAAGCAATCACCTTGTGCTGTAAAAACGCACTCAGCGATTATTGCTCAAAAATCGCTCAAAAGATTTTTTGAGCGATAATCGTTGTGTCGAAACAGGGCTTTACACTGTTTCATTGTATAAATGCAACATTGTGCAGGTTGTGTTAGTAGTGCAACTCTCATTAGTAACAAACGTGGACATTACCACTTGATTTATGTTGGGAGACCAGTATACAGTAAACGGAGAATATATTTGTATCTTAAATCACCACACGAGACCTGACCCTGAAGTCATAAGAGACAGTTGGGAATTTGTGATAGGAGTGAACAAATTAGGACAGATTGTTATACAAGGCTACAAGCCTGTTCCTGGACGTTACATATGTGACAAGGGGTACGAAGCCAACTAAATTGTCAGACGGAAGTTGCGGACAGTTTAATTAACTGTGTCAGGGTTGCTCATCCTTATCACCTAATGAACCACTGCCTGGATTGTGTATGTGGCATAGATCTTGAGTACAGAAATGATATGGCTTACTTATTAACAATTTGCAGATACCCAGTAAATTTAGGAGATACTGGAAATAACATAAGAAAAGGACAGCAGTATTATACTCTTAATTTGCATGTTTTACCCTTGCCACAAGCCATTACCAGACCTTAGGCTTTTATCCAATTAAAAGGATTATCCACTCCTGGGTTTTGCAATGGTTGTATATTGTCCAGGCCCTCTTTTTGCTTCAATAGCCAGGGAGTATTGTAAAGTGACTCATAGATTGTAATGTGTGGAATAGTTGAATTTGAACGAAGTCTAAAAGGTTTGTTTTTCTTTCCTTTTTGACTATTGAATTTGGTATGAAACAGGACAGTAGAAGTACTCAAGTACCTATTTCTTAGAAAAGGTATACTGCCTGGAGAGTAGTATATAACACACTGCCTGGAGTGTAGTGCAGTGTTCCCCAGAAAGGGTATACTGCCTGGGGAGTAGTATACTATATACTGCCAGGTTTGTAGCATAGGTGTGCCAGAACAGGAATTTGTTTTGAGTATTTATGTGAGGATTGGAGACGTCATAATCCAGAACACAGAAATACAACAGTAAATAAAAAGAACTATGGGGAACTTGCTGGGTAATGGCACTGAACAAGGCACTGTCTGGAAAACTGCTCAACAGTTGGTATAAGAACAGGAGGGGCAAGAAGGCAATTAAAAGATGTGAAAGGGTGCTTAAAAAGCAGGGATGGAACCATAAGGTCTTTTGGAGGTGGAAAAATGGAGAACTTTTAGCAGCAAAAAAATGACTGAGATGACTGAGTGATAATGGTTTTACTGAAATGGCTAATAAGAGGAAAAAGGTGTCAGAGTAGGTGACAAAATGTGGTTTTAAAGAGTATGGTGGGAAGGTGAGCACAGACAAGGTTAATGACAACTGTGACAAGAAGAATCCTTACTGACTATACATTGACAGTTATTTAGCAATGGACCATATTGGACAAGCAACCACTGTCGACAACAAAATCCTGACTGGATGCAGACTTGCTTGGCTTGTCATGCAGGACAACCGTCCACTCCACAAGCAGGACTTTCCCCCATGGTGACTAGGAGTCATTATGTCGCTTCCTCATCTACTCAGGGTAGAACGGGGGGGGGGGGGGGGGGGGGGAGGTACAAGAGAGAGAGAGGGTGGAGTTGCAGATGAGGCAGGAAGGGGTGCTGTGTTCAGCACACAATCGCAGCAACGGATTGCATCGGATCATGTAAATTACATTAGTGGTGTTACAATATTTTATATTCTCTCATGTCATTACTGTCTGTAAAGCTCTCTTTCTTAATGGCTAGATGACAAACACCACATCGTGAATTGCCACAGCAATAAAAACCCTTGCATTTTAACCAATGAGGTTTTTCTAGGTTAGAAGAAAAATTATTTGGGGATAATAAATCCCCCAGGTTTTTATTTTTTCCTGCAACAAATCTTACTCCTTCATTTAATATTTCATCAACCACATCGTCCTGTCTAAGTATTGGCAAAAATTTGAAAAAGGTTTTTCTAATACTATAAAAATTTCTACTGAATGCTGTGGAAAATACTAAGCCTTTTTTCCTTTCTCTTTGAATCTGTCCATGAGTAGTTCCATTTTTGTACACACCCTGTCCAGCATTGGTTTTTTTTATAACCTCTCTGATGTAATCTATTTTTAATATCAATTTTTATTGTATTTAACACGGAGCTGTCAGAACAAGATCTTTTAGCACAAATAAATTCTCCCATAAAGATGGCTTTTATGGTATGCTTGGGGTGACAGCTACTCGCGTGTAACACGGTATTGCCAGCTGTTTCTTTTCTATAAAGTTTAGTCTCAATGCCGGTAACAATATTGCCTTTCAAAGTCAAATCCAATTAATGACAACTCTGTTAATTTACCATTTACTGTTATTCACAATAAGGAAGAGGTGCCATTTCTGGTACACATCCGTAACATTAAAAAAGGGCAATACTAGCAGCTCAGGCCAAGCACTTTTGTGAGAAACATGCAGGCAGCATAGAAAGCCTTTCTTTCTTTGGAATAGAAAGGGTGTTGAACAAGAGAAAAGGTTTTCAAAAGGGAAGCTTTTTGGATTCTAAATTTGAACACCAGATACCCTAAAGGGGTGAACTTTAAGATGGATCTCATGTATATTTATTAGATCCAAGCTATATATATATATAGTCAGTCAGTGAGGGCTTTCAGCTTTATATATATATATATATATATATAAAGCTGAAAGCCCTCACTGACTGACTGACTCATTCACTCACTTACTGGCTGACTCACTGACTGACTCACCAAAAGTTCTCCAACTTCCCGATGTCGTAGAAACATGAAATTTGGCGCAAGCATAGATTATCTCTAGAGATGAGCGGACGTACTCGGATAAGCACTACTCGTCCGAGTAATGTGCTTTATCCGAGTACCGCTGTACTCGTCCTGAAAGATTCGGGACGCACTGCGGAGTGGGGAGCTGCAGGGGAGAGCGGGGAGATCTTTCTCTCCTTCTCTCCCGCCCGCTCTGCCCCGCTCCCCGCTGCGACTCGCCTGTCAGCAGCGGAGCGCCCCGAATCTTTCAGGACGAGCGGAGAGATACTCGGATAAAGCACATTACTCGGACGAGTAGTGCTTATCCGAGTACGTTCGCTCATCTCTAATTATCTCCAAAATAGGAAAAGAAATTGGGTCCCAACTCGATTATTTAATTCTAGCGCAAAAGAATTGGCGTCGAAATTTAACGTACATAATCTAAATCACTCACTTCCCAATGTCATAGAAACGGGAAATTTAGCACGAGCATTGATTATGTCATAAATAGGAAAAGTTAATAGGTCCCAACTCGATTGTTCAATTCTATGCGCAAAAGAATTAGCGTCCAAATTTTACGTACGGAATGTAATTTTCTCACTTTCCGGTGTCATAGAAACGAGAAATTTGGCACGAGCATTGATTATGTCATACATAGGAAAAGCTAATGGGTCCCAACTCAATTATTCAATTCTATGCGCAAAAGAATTAGCGTCCAAATTTTACGTACGGAATGTAATTTCTTCCCTTTCCGGTGTCATAGAAACGTGAAATTTGGCACGAGCATTGATTATGTCATAAATAGGAAAAGTTAATGGGTCCTAACTCCATTATTCAATTCTAGTGCAAAAGAATTGGCATCGAAATTTTACGTGCGGAATGTAATTTCTTTACTTTCCAGTGTCATAGAAACAGGAAATTTGGCACAAGCATTGATTATGTCATAAATAGGAAAAGCTAATGGGTCCCAACTCCATTATTCAATTCTAGCGCCAAAGAATTGGCATCAAAATTTTACGTGCAGAATATAATTTTCTCACTTTCCGGTGTCATAGAAACGGGAAATTTGGCACGAGCATTGATTATGTCATAAATAGGAAAAGCTAATGGGTCCCAACTCGATTATTCAATTCTAAGCGCAAAAGAATTAGTGTCCAAATTTTACGTATGTAATCTAATTCTCTCACTTCCTGATGTCATCTATATATATAAAATTGAATGTATGCGTGTCTGTCTGCATGTCTGTCTGTCTGCATGTCTGTCTATTTGTCCTTTATGCGCTACTACACCATTCATCCGATCGCCATGAAACTTTGGGAAGTTGTTGAGTACACTCCTGGGAAGATTATAGGCATAGTACATTTATGCTACGATAAATGGCGCGCGTGCGTGCGTCATTGACAGTCACGACCCCCCCACGTAGATCGTTCGATTTCCATCATTGCCACTAATTCTCTCACTTCCCGATGTTGTAGAAACATGAAATTTGGCACGAGCATTGATTATGTCATAAATAGGAAAAGGTAATGGGTCCCAACTCGATTATTCAATTGTAAGCGCCAAAGAATTAGCGTCCAAATTTTATGTACGGAATCTAATTTTCTCGCTTCCCAATGTCATAGAAACTTGAAATTTGGCACGGGCATTGAATATGTCATAAATAGAAAACGCTAATGGGTCCCAACTCGATTATTCAATTCTATGCGCCAAAGAATTAGCGTCCAAATTTTACGTACGGAATGTAATTTTCTCACATAGAAACTTGAAATTTGCACGGGCATTCAATATGTCATAAATAGGAAAAGCTAATGGGTCCCAACTCGATTATTCAATTCTAAGCGCAAAACAATTAGTGTTTAAATTTTACGTACGGAATCTAATTCTCTCACTTCCTGATGTCATGTGTATATATATATATAAAGGAATGTATGTCTGTCTGTGTGTCTGTCCTTTATGCTTTACTACACCATTCATCCAATTTCCATGAGACTTTGGGAAGTTGTTGAGTACACTCCTGGGAAGATTACTGGCATAGTACAACTATTCTACGATAGGTGGCGCGCGTGCGAGCATCGTCGACAGTTATGCCCCCCAGACAAAGATCGTTTGATTTCCATCTCAAGCACGAAAGCAAAAGGCATTACGAGCAACGGGATGCGTGTTCAACTACAAAATGATGCATCTGCTGAACGTATCACAAGACAATTGCTGGATATTGAGAATGCTGAGGTAAAATGAAAGCTGTGCTGTGATTGGTTGCTATTTCTTATACTGCTGAGGTAACATGAAAGCTGTGCTGTGATTGGTGGCTACTTCTTATACTACTGAGGTTGCATGAAAGCTGTGCTGCGATTCGTTGTTATATATTATACCACTAAGGTAACATGAAAGCTGCGCTGTGATTGGTTGCTATTAGAGATGAGCGAACGTACTCATTACGAGTACTTACGCACCCGAGCACCGCCATTATCGAGTACAGCGGTACTCGCGCGTAAAGATTCGGGGGGGCGCCGTGGCGGCACGGGGGGTAGCAGTGGGGAGTGGGGGGGGAGAGGGAGAGAGAGAGGGCTCCCCCCTGTTCCCCGCTGCTCCCCCCCCCCCCCCCGCACCGCCGCGCCTCTCCCCGTCCCCCGGCGCCCCCCGAATCTTTACACCCGAGTACTGAAGTACTCGAAAATGGCGGTACTCGGGTGCGTAAGTACTCATTACGAGTACGTTCGCTCATCTCTAGTTGCTATATATAATACCGCAGAGGTAACATGAAAGCTGCACTGTGATTGGTTGCTATTTTTTATATTGCTGAGGCAGAATAAAAGTTGCGCTGTGATTGGTTGTTATTTCTCTTACTGCTAAGGTAACATGAAAGCTGCGCTGTGATTGGTTGTTATATTTTATACTGCTAAGGTAACATGAAAGCTGCGCAGTGATTGGTTGTTATATATTATACCACTGAGGTAACATGAAAGCTGCGCTGTGATTGGTTGTTATCTAGATATATAAAAACGTATGTATGTATGTATGTATGTATGTATGTATGTATGTATGTCTTCGCAGCAACGCGCGACGGGTAAGCTAGTTTTATATAAAGGAAACGTCGCATGGTTACCTCCCCGTGGTATTTCCTGGGTAACGCAGAGAACTATGCAAAATGGTGAACATATTTTTTTTCCTCAGTATCTCTAAAGTAAGCACGACGTCATAAGCTTATCCCTGTGAACACCAGATAAACACCAGTACCAAATTAACTCGGGCGAAGCCGGGTATATCAGCAAGTTAGGTATGTAGGAATCCATTGTCTTTTTTCTGTCCACTGTTTATTTATTTATCTGTGTGCAGCTAATTGAATTCCTGTGGTATACACATAGTAAAGATAAAGACATGTTAATTAAGCTGCTTCAGTCTTTTAAAGTAAACTTCTATGTAATATGACTACCCACACTGAATTGCCCTATTTTAAAAGGTATATATAACCCATACATTTATTTATTTATGTACCGCTAAATGGATTTTTGTGATATATGCATAGATATGGTAAGTAAGCTGCTTCAGTCCTTCAAGGCAATTTTTATTATATTTTCCATTATATGTGGTATGACTGCCCATTTTGAATTGTCGTACTGTGAATATTTAGTATGCAAATAGACATGTGTCAGATCGTGCAGGAGGAGACTGACCATGTCAATCAATACAAAACGTCAATGCAGGGGTTAACACTAGAGATGAGCGAACGTACTCGTCCGAGGTTGATGCTCGTTCGAGTATTAGTTTACTCGAGAGGCTCGTTACTCGAGACGAGCACCACGCGGTACTCGAGTCAATTGCATTTCCTTCCCTGCATGTTTTGCGCCATTTTCTGGCCAATAGACATGCAGGGAAGGCATTACAACGTCCTCCTGTGACGTTCCAGCCCTATCCCACCCCCCTGCAGTGAGTGGCTGGGGAGATCACGTGACCGCCAAGTATTTAAAGCGGTCCCGCCCGCGGCTCGCCACAGACACACGCTGGCAGAGATTAGGGAAGGTGCTGTTGCTCATTCAGGCATACTGTTAGCATCTTCAAGAACCCCAACTGTCCTTAGGGCCACATCTGACCATACGCATTACTGTTGTGGCAGCTGGGAGCAGTTTTGCACCCAAAAATTTTTTCTTCATCTCAGGCTCTGCAGGCTATTACAGCTATAGCGTTCTCAGTCTGCAGCCAATTATACAGAGCATAGGGGCAGTACTGGTCAGGCAGGGACAGTGGTAGTGTAGAATCCTGTAAACAAGTACCCGAAAAAAGCTCCTCCCTAGGGCTACCTGTGACCATGTGCATTACTGTTGTAGTGGCTCACTATTAGCCAGCTAGGCCTTTCTGCAGCCCAACGTATAATTTTTTTCGGCCTACAATGCGGGTAACATAACCGCTGTGATCCTCCAAGTGCAGGCCAATAATTGCCTAATTTTTTATACCACTCTGTTTGTCCCGTCAACTTCACGCACAGCGTACGCCCACAGCCGCTGATAGAGGGAAAGACATATACACGCTATCTAGGCTGCTGGTTTTAAAAGAAAAAAAAATGAAAAAAAAAACACTCCTCCTTAGGGCTACCTGTGAGCGTGTGCATTACTGTTGTAGTATTAGCAAGCTAGGCTTTTTGCAGCCTAGCGTATAATTTTTTGCGGACTGCAGTGGGCGTAACAAACGCTGTCAGCTTCCAACTGCACGCCACTAATTGCATAATTATTCAGACCGCTCTGTCTGCTCTATTGGTGATATAAATAGTAACTGGCAGCCCAGAGGAATGAGTTTTCTTACCGCTGGTTGTGTATGTTAAATAGCATCTTTATTCCAAAAGTCCGCAAAAGATAAGCAACGTTTCAACCCTAGAATAAAGTGGTCTTTGTCAAACATACAAGACATACAGCAACATGATCTATATATAATGAGAACAACCTCTCACCCAAAGTGTGCACATCCACATTTACTTAATTAAAATAATACCTAACAGGTGTTCCTCCCATCGGCGCCATGACAGGCCACTTCATCATCAGGCGACCTCAGTACGTATCATAGGAGGCAGCCGGCGCATTCATATTACATCATCGTGTCACATGACCGTCCACATGACGCCGGGAGTCGGGTCAGCTGACTTAAATGCAACTTGTCTGTGACTGAGGCGCTCTGCTAACAGCGCATGTGTCAGTGCATTATATGTTAAAGCAATCTCCTTTGACTCAACTACAGAAGCCCCAAGTGGTCAAAAAAGGCTATGAAACCACAAAAAGCTCGATCAGCATATCAGTCCCTATTAGCCCACAGCATGAACGGTGTATCCTCCTAGAACAACCCTAAAGGTCTAAATAAAGGGGTGCCAATAGATCATATTTGATATGGGGCCTGGTTGGTATCAGATTCAACCCCTACATACAAGTAGAATATATCAATATCCCAGGATAATAGCAAAGTAATATCTCCAGACATTGTATAGCAAAACATGTGAATTGCTCCCAATAAAACACAAAAAAATGTGTTAATTTGCAATAATCGTCTTTATTCAATCATATAATGCCCATATACCAAAGAAAAATGGGGGATTAAAGAGGAAAAAAACACAGGGGGAGGAGCATAAAAAAATGGGAGTGACCATAATTACCACAAAACAAAAAAATGGAGGAAAAAAGGGAATCAAATCCTCTCAATATGTTGCAGAAAGCTGATATCCGGAATTTAAGTAAAATATAGAAAATCCGATGGAGAAACGTACCACTGAGGAGAAACACACCGACTGAACACCGCAAGGACACCTGTAGGTAAACAGAGTCATGTGACCTCCCCTGACACGATGATGTAATATGAATGCGCCGGCTGCCTCCTATGATACATACTGAGGTCGCCTGATGATGAAGTGGCCTGTCATGGCGCCGATGGGAGGAACACCTGTTAGGTATTATTTTAATTAAGTAAATGTGGATGTGCACACTTTGGGTGAGAGGTTGTTCTCACTATATATAGATCATGTTGCTGTATGTCTTGTATGCTTGACAAAGTCCACTTTATTCTATGGTCGAAACGTTGCTTATCTTTTGTGGATTTTTGGAATAAAGATGCTATTTAATATACACAACCAGCGGTAAGAAAACTCATTCCTCTGGGCTGCCAGTTACTATTTATATTATTTTGGATTGTTTCCTGGGTGCCTGGGATCTGGCACTTGGTATCTTGGCGTGCACAAAGAAATAAAATTTGGTTCTTTTTCTTGAAATAGAAATTGGAGTATATTTCTGTGCTGCAGATCCATTCTTTGACATTTTGATTTTGCTCTATTGGTAATCCACCATGCTGAGGGGTAGGGGTAGGCCTAGAGGATGTGGCGGTGAACAGGGGCGAGGACGCGGAGGTCCAAGTGAGGGTGTGGGCACAGGCCGAGCTCCTGGTCCAGGTGAATCGCAGCCAGCTGATGCGGGATTAGGAGAGAGGCAAGTTTCCAGGGTCCCCAGCTTCATATCACAATTTATGGGTCCACGTGGTAGACCTGTATTACAAACAGAGCAGTGTGAGCAGGTCCTGTCGTGGATGGCAGAAAGTGCATCCAGCAATGTATCGACCACCCAGTCTTCTACGCCGTCCACAGCTACAACTCTGAATCCTCTCGCTACTGCTCCTCCTTCATCCCAGCCTCCTCACTCAATGAAAATGACACATTCTGATGAGCAGACAGACTCCCAGGAACTATTCTCGGGCCCCTGCCTTCATTGGGAAAAAATGGTTCCTCTCCCACCGGAGGAGTTTGTCGTGACCGATGCCCAACCTTTCGAAAGTTCCCGGGGTCCGGGTGATGAGGCTGGGGACTTCCGGCAACTGTCTCAAGAGCTTTCAGTGGGTGAGGAGGTCGATAATGATGATGAGACACAGTTGTCTATCTGTGAGGTAGTAGTAAGGGCAGTAAGTCCGAGGGAGGAGCGTACAGAGGATTCAGAGGAAGAGCCGCTGGACGATGAGGTGACTGACACCCACCTGGTTTGCTAAGCCAACTGAGGAGAGGTCTTCAGAGGGGGAGGCAAGTGCAGCAGCAGGACAGGTTGGAAGAGGCAGTGGGGTGGGCAGGGGTAGAGGCAGGGCCAGAGCGAAGACTCCCCCCAACTGTTTCCCAAAGCACATCCTCGCGCCAAGCCACCCTGCAGAGGCCTAGGTCTTCAAAGGTGTGGATGTTTTTTAGTGAGAGCGCGGACGAAAGATGAACAGTGGTGTGCAACCTGTGTCACGTCAAGATCAGCCGGGGAGCCACCAGTACCAGCCTCACCACCACCAGCATGCGCAGGCATATGATGGCCAAGCACCCTACAAGGTGGGACGAAGGCCATTCACCACCTCTGGGTCGCACCACTGCCTCTCCCCCTGTGCCCCAACCTGCCACTGAGATCAAACCCCCCTCTCAGGACACAGGCACAAGCGCCTCCCGGCCTGCACCCACACCCTCACCTCCACTCTCCTCGGCCCCATCCAGCAATGTCTCTCAGCGCAGCATGCAGCTGTCGCTAGCGCAAGCCTTGAAGCGCAAGCCCAAATACGCCATGCACCCGCACACTCAAGCATTAAACGTGCACATTGCCAAATTGATCAGCCTGGAGATGCTGCCATACAGGCTTGTGGAAACGGAGGCTTTTAAAAACATGATGGCGGTGGTGGTCCCATGCTACTTGGTCCCCAGTCGCCACTATTTTTCCCGATGTGCCGTCCCAGCCCTACACCAGCACATCTCCCGCAACATCAATCATGCCCTCACCAACGCGGTTACTGGGAAGGTCCACTTAACCACAGACACGTGGACAAGCACAGGCGGGCAGGGCCACTATATCTCCCTGATGGCACATTGGGTGAATTTGGTGGAGGCTGGAACCCAGTCAGAGCCTGGGATCGCACACGTCCTACCCACACCCAGAATAGCGGGTCCTTCCTCGGTTCTGGTATCTGCGGCGGTCTATGCCACCTCCTCTAAACCCTCCCCCTCCTCCTCCTCCAACAATGAAAACATTCTTGGCAAATGCTTTCGCTTTGGTCCGTCTTGCGCAGGTCCAAGAATTTCACCTCTAGCGGCACAATACGAATGCCCCCAGCCAGCCCTCTTAATCATGGCGCCAGTTCTGAAAACCAACAAAATAGAACCGGAGTCCTATTCCATTATTCCTAGCTGAAGCATTCAGCCGACCCCCGGTATAGGGAGAACCTTTCCACTCTCATACCCGAAGAGGAAAGGGGTTCGAGAGTGATGCAATATCACAGGGCCCTGGTGGACAAACTGATGGTAAACTTCCCATCTTACAGCGCTAGTGGCAGAAGGCGCAGTTCCGAGGGCCAAGTAGCAGAGGAGGCGTGGAGATCAGGCAGCATGTTCAGCACAGGCAGGGGAACACTCTCCAAGGCCTTTGCCAGCTTTATGGCTCCCCAGCAAGACAGTGTCACCACTGCAGAGTCAAGGCTGAGTTGGAGGGAGAACTGTAAAAAGATGGTGAGGGAGTACGCAGCTGATCGTACCACCGTCCTCCGTGATGCCTCTGCTCCATACAACTATTGGGTGTCAAAGCTGGACACGTGGCACGAACTTGCGCTGTATGCCCTGGAGGTGCTGGCTTGCCCTGCCGCTAGCATCTTGTCAGAGAGGGTGTTTAGTGCAGCTGGCGGAATCATCACGGATGAACAAAGCCTGGAATTCCCCAGACTTCTCTTCTCCACCGGCGGAGAGCAGCGGAACCTAAAGATTCTTTTCGCTGCAACCGCAGATAAAAGCACACTTCTCTGTCGCTGGTAAAACAGAGCATTTAGCTTTGTTAATCTGTCTCTGACATTAGTCCTCCTCCTGCTACTCCTCCTCCAGAAACAACATGTCAACGCGCTGAACTGCCAATTTTTCTGCGGGCCAAAAGGCTCATCTACATCTACAAATGTTTTTACAATTTTTCTAAGTTTCAAAAGTATTGAGACTGTAACATGAACCAATTTTTTCAACAGGGCTGCCTACAGGCTCTGTTACAAATAAAACAACAGTGAGCTGTATTTTTAAGAAAATGTTTATGGGTTTCACCTATCCTCTGATAAATTTTTCATAGGTACACTTTTACTCTTGGTAAACTAATTTTGGGGCCCACGCCTACACTCTTATCCAACAAATTTTTACGGCCTTTGCCTACGCTCATGGTATCCCAATGTTTCAGAGGTTGGCTTATACTATTACTACAGAAATTTTACTGGGGTCTGCCTGCCTGCCTATAGTTCTGCTACGAGAAAGTTACAGGGGTCTGCCTATACTGCTGCCACTTGAATGTTACAGGGGTCTGCCTATACTTCTGCTACAGAAATGTTACTGGGATCTGTCTATAGTGTTACTACTGAAATGATACAGGGGTCTGCGTATACTTCTGCTACAAAAATGTTACTGGGGTCTGCCTATACTTCAACAACAGAAATGGTGGTGGGGTCTGCCTATACTGCTGCTACATAACTGTTACTGGGGTCTGCCTATACTTCTGCTACTGAAATGTTACTGGGGTCAGTCTATACTGTTACTACAGAAATGTTACTGGGGTCTTCCTAGACTTCTGCAACATAACTGTTACTGGGGTCAGCTTATACCTTTGCTACAGGAATATTACAGGGGTCTGTGTATACTATGGGTGGTGGGGTCTGCCTGTACTGCTGCTACATAACTGTTACTGGGGTCTGCCTATACTTCTGCCACATAAATGTTACAGGGGTCTGCCTATACTTCTGCTACTGAAATGTTACTGGGGTCTGTCTATACTGTTACTACAGAAATGTTACTGGGGTCTTCCTAGACTTCTGCAACATAACTGTTACTGGGGTCAGCTTATACCTTTGCTACAGGAATATTACAGGGGTCTGTGTATACTATGGGTGCAGTAAGTCTTCCCATCGCGGTGTTCTACCTATCTGGCCCCCAAAAAACCCCAGACTGACTAGGGCATGGCGTGTGGGCCGCAGCCAACATGTATTCCCTCTCACTAACCTCAGCTATCCGGGGCACTGCAATGGGATTTCTTTCTGTACCGTCTGTGTGTTCCTGCTAGCCACCCATGATGTGGGTGCACACAGACTTGCCATAGCGGAGTTGTACCTGCCTGGCACTTTTAAAAATAACCCTGAATGTCTAGGGCATGGTGTGTGGGTTGCAGCCAACATGTATTCCCTCTCACGTAACCTCAGCTATCCGGGGCACTGCAATGGGATTTCTTTCTGTACCGTCTGTGTGTTCCTGCTAGCCACCCATGCTGCGGGTGCACACAGACTTGCCATAGCGGAGTTGTACCTGCCTGGCACTTTAAACAAAAAAACCCAGACTGACTAGGGCATGGTGTGTGGGCCGCAGCCAACATGTATTCCCTCTCACGTAACCTCAGCTATCCGGGGCACTGCAATGGGATTTCTTCATGCACCGTCTGTGTGTTCCTGCTAGCCACCCATGCTGTGGGTTCACACAGACTTGCCATAGCGGAGTTGTACCTGTGTGTCCCCAAAACACTGACAGACTTGGGTAGGGTGCAGAGTGCAGATGGTTTACCCCTTGCGTTGTCGATGAGGTATCTGACACCCAAACAGAATGAGTAGTGTGGGGACACATGGAGTCCCCATTGCTATGTCACTCGCAGCACCTTGGGTCACTCAGGGTGTTTGCTAGGACAGAGGCTGACCCAAGGCCCACTCACATACTTCCCACACTGAGTATTGCTGCATTGTGGAGATGTGTAGAAGTGCTGGGCTGGCAGCGGACTCCCCTTTATACCCATGTTTGCAGCTCCCAATAGAGGTGGCAAAGGATTGGAATGAAGATGGAACATCAATCTATTATCAATTCTCAACAGCATTGTGGGCTATCACCCACACTTTCAAAGAGTGCCTGGCCCTGCCAACCCTCTGCAGTGTGCACCTCCAGTTCCTCCTCATGGCAGACGCACTTTTAAATAGACATAAGGGTGGCGTGGCTATGAGGCCAGCGTGTGGCATGAGGGCTGTGCAGGGACACTTTTGTGTGCGCTGCGGACGCAGGGTCGTGCGGTGGGGGGGGTTGGGCAGCATGTAACCCAGGAGAAGAGGCAGCGGAGTGTCTCGCAGGCAGTGATTGTGCTTAGTTGGAGGTAGTGTGGTGCTTAGCTAAGGTGTGCCATGCTAATGAGGGTTTGTCGGAAGTACAAATTGTTGGGGGGGGGGGGCACTGTTGCCGCTATTGTGGCTTAATAGTGGGACCTGGGAACCTGAGATGCAGCCCTGCATGTTGCCCCTCGCCTGCCCTATCCCTATCTGTGTCGTTTCCATCACTTTCGAAGGTTTTGAAGATTTGCACAAATGAAAACCTTAGCGAGCATCGGTGATATACAAAAATGCCCGAGTCGCCCATTGACTTCAATGGGGTTCGTTACTTCAAACGCATGCTCGAGCCTCGCGGAAAGCTCGACTCGAGCAAGGAGCACTCGAGCATTTTGGTGTTCGCTCATCTGTAGTTAACACATTTGCTTTTAATTAATCAACTATACATTAAGTTTTTTAAAGGTTGTTGTAATGTTTGTTATCCAGAGGTGAGCAAGGTTCTATGTGAACCGAAACGCGTACTCTTTTGTTTGTTATGAGCACAAGTTTATATAAATAAAGCAGGAATTATCCCACGAAAGCTGGTCTCCTGTATATGGAATTCATGTGTTTAATAGAGATGAGCGAGCACCAAAATGCTCGGGTGCTCGTTACTCGAGACGAACTTTTCGCGATGTTCGAGGGTTCATTTCGAGTAACGAATCCCATTGAAGTCAATGGGCGACTCGAGCATTTTTGTATATCGCCGATGCTCGCTAAGGTTTTCATTTGTGAAAATCTGGGCAATTCAAGAAAGTGATGGGAACGACACAGCAACGGATAGGGCAGGCGAGGGGCTACATGTTGGGCTGCATCTCAAGTTCCCAGGTCCCACTATTAAGCCACAATAGCGGCAAGAGTGCCCCCCCCCTCTCCCAACAATTTTTACTTCTGAAAAACCCCCATTAGCAAGGCATACCTTAGCTAAGCACCACACTACTTCCAACAAAGCACAATCACTGCCTGCATGACACTCCGCTGCCACTTCTCCTGGGTTAAATGCTGCCCAACCCCCCCCCCGCGCGCGCGCGCGCGCGTACGACCCAGTGTCCACAGCGCACACCAAAGTGTCCCTGCGCAGCCTTCAGCTGCCCTCATGCCACACCACCCTCATGTCTATTTATAAGTGCGTCTGCCATGAGGAGGAACTGCAGGCACACACTGCAGAGGGTTGGCACGGCCAGGCAGCGACCGTCTTTAAAAGGGGCGGAGCGATAGCCCATGATGCTGTACAGAAGCAATGAGAAATCCAATCCTGTGCCACCTCCATCTGGAGCTGCACACGTGGGCATAGCAATGGGGAACCCATGTGCCACACATTATTCATTCTGTCAAGGTGTCTGCATGCCCCAGTCAGACCGGGTTTTTTTTATAAATAGTCACAGGCAGGTACAACTCCGCAATAGGAATTACGTGTGCACCCACAGCATGGGTGGTTCCCTAGAACCCACCGGCTGTACATAAATGTATCCCATTGCAGTGCCCATCACAGCTGAGGTAACGTCCGATTAAATGCAGGTGGTCTTCGGCCCACACTGCATGCCCCAGTCTGACCGTGGTTTTTTAAAGGGGTTCTGACATAAAAAAAAAAAATTGTACTCACCTTGCCTGGCCTGGCCCGATCGCCAGGCATGTCCCCTCCAGTCGGCATCTTCTTCTGTGCCTTTAAAGCAGAGCAGGAGCGGTCAAAAAGACTGCTTCCTGCTCTGGTCCGTCCGTCAGGCACTTCCGAGGTCAACAGACGGACCGCCACAGCAAGCACGTCACAAGCAGTGCTTGCTGTGGGCGGCCCATCCGTCCGGCTGAACTCCGGAGTGCTGTGCATGCGCAGTGG
This sequence comes from Eleutherodactylus coqui, assembly GCF_035609145.1. Taxonomy (NCBI): domain Eukaryota; kingdom Metazoa; phylum Chordata; class Amphibia; order Anura; family Eleutherodactylidae; genus Eleutherodactylus; species Eleutherodactylus coqui. Next base: position 250,238,596 of record NC_089839.1, on the reverse strand, counting down.
AGACGCAGCCCGTCCTGACTCCTCTCAGAGGGCACCTCTCCACTGCGCATGCGCGCGATCCCGGAGCGGCGCGGCTCGTGCAGACAGAAGAGGAGGAGCAGCGCCTGCCGGGAGATGACCCCCCGATGTCAACAACAACAGAAGACAAGGTAAGTATTATCGTTTTATGCTTTAGCAGCCATTAAACCCTGGGTTCCCTGGGTCCATTAGGCAGACCAGGGAACAATGGCTGCTAAAGTATAAAAACATTATTCATGTCAGAACCCCTTTAATACATAGACACTGGCAGGTACAAATCCCTAATGTGAAGTCCCTGTGGACACAAAGCATGGGTGGCTCCCTGGAACCCACCGGCGATACATAAATAAATCCCATTGCATTGCCCATCACAGCTGAGGTAACGTCAGGTTTAATGCAGGTGGGCTACGGCCCACACTGCATGCCCCAGTCAGACTGGGGCTCTTTAGAAGTGGACACATGGAGTTACAACTCCGTGTGGACCAACAGCATGGGTGGCTCCCTGGAACCCACCGGCGGTACATAAATATATCCCATTGCAGTGGCCAGCACAGCTGAGGTAACATCACCTTTAATGCAAGTGGGCTAAAAATTAGTAGGATTACACTGTAGGCGAGGGCCCAAAAAATTGGTGTACCAACAGTACAAATGTACTTCAGGGAAATTGCCCATGCCCAACCAAGAGGGCGGGAGAATCCCATTAGTCGCTTTGGTTAATATGGCTTAATTTGTAACTAGGCCTGTAGGCAGCCCAGTTCAAATAAAAATTGGTTCAGGTGCAAGTTTCAATGCTTTATTGAATTGAGAATTGAAACGTATAAACATTGTTTACAAAAGTTATATGACAGCCTTGTGGGCCTAAGAAAAATTGCCCGTTCGGCGTGATTACGTGAGGTTTCAGGAGGAGGAGCAGGAGGAGGAGGATGAATATAATACACAGATTGATGAAGCTAAAAGGTCCCCGTTTTTGATGGTGATAGAGAATGATGCTTCCATCCGCAGGTGCAGCCTATGTATTGTTTAGGGTGCAGCCTATGTATCGCTGCTGTCCGCTGGTGGAGAAGAGAAGTCTGGGGAAATCCAGGCTTTGTTCATCTTTATGATTGTAAGCCTGTCGGCACTGTTGGTTGACAGGCGGGTACGCTTATCCGTGATGATTCCCCCAGCCGCACTAAACACCCTCTCTGACAAGACGCTAGCCGCAGGACAAGCAAGCACCTCCAGGGCATACAGCGCGAGTTCAGGCCACGTGTCCAGCTTCGACACCCAGTAGTTGCAGGGGGCAGAGGCGTCACGGAGGACAGTCGTGCGATCGGCTACTGTGATAGACATGATGATTAGTCAGTGTAAAATGTCTATTGATTTGTACTAAACTAAATGTATTACGCAGCTGTAGTGACTTTAACTCTTAGAGGCTAATGACTGCATAATTTCATTATAGTAATTGCTGGACAATGGCATGGTGAAAAGATGTGTGTTTTGTGACTTCAGCCTAATGTGGAACTCTGCTGCATAAGGAAAGCGTTAGATCACAGTGTTATATGTTATTGCTTGTGTTCATCTTGAGTGTTTTTCCAGTCCTTCCCCATCCCCCACATAGAATCTTCTTCAACAAAGAGATACTTACTTTCAGTTTCAGTTTTGGCCACATGTTGTTAAGACAAAGGCGCCTACTTGAGAGAGGTGGGGAGAGGGGGAGGCGGGGAATTCTATATGATCCGACAAATGAGAATCCTATATGTTACTGATGTAATCTGTTGCACGCCCATTAAAGGGCAGGGGTTATGTCTTGTAATAAAAGAGGCTGTTTGGACGTTCCTGCCCACAGAGCCATTTTGGATATGAGACTAATAACTTGTGTCTGATCTGGTCGATGATGTGTGCACACTATACAATTTGGAAGCTACAAAATACCCCGAAACCTGCTGGAGAAAACCATATTCCAGCTCACTACGTACTCCCTCACCATCCTTTTACAGTGCTCCCACCAACTCAGCCTTGACTGAAGAGCGGTGACACAGTCTTGCTGTGGAGCCATAAAGCTGTCAAAGGCCTTGGACAGTGTTCCCTTGCCTGTGCTGTACATTCTGCCTGATCTCCGCGCCTCCCCTGCTACCTGGCCCTCGGAACTGCACCTTCGGCCACTAGCGCTGTCGGATGGGAATTTTAGCATCAGTTTGTCCATCAGGGTCCTGTGGTATAGCATCACTCTCAAACCCCTTTCCTCTTCGGGTATGAGAGTGGAAAGGTTTTCCTTATACCGTGGGTCGAGCAGTGTGTACACCCAGTAATCCGTAGTGGCCAGAATGCGTGTAACGCGAGGGTCACGAGAAAGGCATCCTAACATGAAGTCAGCCATGTGTGCCAGGGTACCTGTACGCAACACATGGCTGTCCTCACTCGGAAGATCACTTTCAGGATCCTCCTCCTCCTCCTCCTCCTCCTCCTCCTCCTCAGGCCATACACGCTGAAAGGATGACAGGTAAGCAGCATGGGTACCCTCAGCAGTGGGCCAAGCTGTCTCTTCCCCCTCATCCTCATGCTCCTCCCCCTCCTCCACCTCAACGCGCTGAGATATAGACATGAGGGTGCTCTGACTATCCAGCGATATACTGTCTTCCCCCGCCTCCGTTTCCGAGCGCAAAGCGTCTGCCTTTATGCTTTGCAGGGAACTTCTCAAGAGGCATAGCAGAGGAATGGTGATGCTAATGATTGCAGCATCGCCGCTCACCATCTGGGTAGACTCCTCAAAGTTTCCAAGGACCTGGCAAATGTCTGCCAACCAGGCCCACTCTTCTGTAAAGAATTGAGGAGGCTGACTCCCACTACGCCACCCATGTTGGAGTTGGTATTCCACTATAGCTCTACGCTGCTCATAGAGCCTGGCCAACATGTGGAGCGTAGAGTTCCACCGTGTGGGCACGTCGCACAGCAGTCGGTGCACTGGCAGATTAAACCGATGTTGCAGGGTACGCAGGGTGGCAGCGTCCGTGTTGGACTTGCGGAAATGTGCGCTGAGCCGGCGCACCTTTACGAGCAGGTCTGACAAGCGTGGGTAGCTTTTCAGAAAGCACTGAACCAACAAATTAAAGATGTGGGCCAGGCATGGCACGTGCGTGAGGCTGCCGAGCTGCAGAGCCGCCACCAGGTTACGACCGTTGTCACACACGACCATGCCCGGTTGGAGGCTCAGCGGCGAAAGCCAGCGGTCGGTCTGCTCTGTCAGACCCTGCAGCAGTTCGTGGGCCGTGTGCCTCTTCTCTTCTAAACTGAGTAGTTTCAGGACGGCCTGCTGACGCTTGCCCACCGCTGTGCTGCCACGCCGCGCGACACCGACTGCTGGCAACGTGCTGCTGCTGACACATCTTGATTGCGAGACAGAGGTTGCGTAGGAGGAGGAGGAGGGTGGTTTAGTGGAGGAAGCATACACCGCCGCAGATACCAGCACCGAGCTGGGGTCCGCAATTCTGGGGATGGGTAGGACGTGAGCGGTCCCAGGCTCTGACTCGGTCCCAGCCTTCACTAAATTCACCCAATGTGCCGTCAGGGAGATATAGTGGCCCTGCCCGCCTGTGCTTGTCCACGTGTCCGTTGTTAAGTGGACCTTGCCAGTAACCACGTTGGTGAGGGCGCGTACAATGTTGCGGGAGACGTGGTCGTGCAGGGCTGGGACGGCACATCGGGAAAAGTAGTGGCGACTGGGAACTGAGTAGCGCGGGGCCGCCGCCATCATGTTTTTGAAAGCCACCGTTTCCACAAGCCTATACGGCAGCATCTCCAGGCTGATCAATTTGGCTATGTGCACGTTTAACGCTTGAGCGTGCGGGTGCGTGGCTTCGTACTTGCGCTTGCGCTCAAACACTTGCGCTAGCGACGGCTGGATGGTGCGCTGAGAGACATTGCTGGATGGGGCCGAGGACAGCGGAGGTGAGGGTGTGGGTGCAGGCCGGGAGACGGTCATGCCTATGTACTAAGAGGGGGGTTGGATCTCAGTGGCAGGTTGGGGCACAGGGGGAGAGGCAGCGGTGCAAACCGGAGGCGGTGAACAGCCTTCGTCCCACCTTGTGGGGTGCTTGGCCATCATATGCCTGCGCATGCTGGTGGTGGTGAGGCTGGTGGTGGTGGCTCCACGGCTGATCTTGGCGCGACAAACCTTGCACACCACTGTTCGTCGGTCGTCTGCACTCTCAGTGAAAAACTGCCAGACCTTTGAGCACCTCGGCCTCTGCAGGGTTGCATGGCGTGAGGGGTCGCTTTGGGAAACAGTTGGTGGATTATTCGGTCTGGCCCTGCCTCTATCCCTGGCCACCCTACGGCCTCTTCCAACCTGCCCTGCTGCTGCACTTGCCTCCCCCTCTGAAGACATGTCCTCAGTAGGCTTAGCAAACCAGGTGGGGTCAGTCACCTCATCGTCCTGCTGCTCTTCCTCCGAATCCTCTGTGCGCTCCTCCCTCAGACTTACTGCAATTACTACTACCTGAGTGCTAGACAACTGTGTCTCATCGTCATCGTCCTCCTCACCCACTGAAAGCTCTTGAGACAGTTGCCGGAAGTCCCCAGCCTCATCCCCCGGACCCCGGGAACTTTCCAAAAGTTGGGCATCGGTCACGACAAACTCCTCCGGTGGGAGAGGAACCATTGCTGCCCATTCTGGGCAGGGGCCCGAGAACAGTTCCTGGGAGTCTGCCTGCTCCTCAGAATGTGTCATTGTAATGGAGTGAGGAGGCTGGGAGGAAGGAGGAGCAGCAGCCAGAGGATTCAGAGTTGCAGCAGTGGACGGCGCAGAACTCTGGGTGGTCGATAGATTGCTGGATGCACTTTCTGCCATCCACGACAGGACCTGCTCACACTGCTCATTTTCTAATAAAGGTCTACTTCGTGGACCCATTAATTGTGAGATTAATCTGGGGACGCCAGAAACGTGCCTCTCTCCTAATCCCGCAGCAGTCGGCTGCGATACACCTGGACCAGGAGCTCGGCCTGCGCCCACACCCTGACTTGGGCCTCCGCGTCCTCACCCGCGTCCATGTCCTCTAGGCCTACCCCTACCCCTCAGCATGGTGTATTACCAGTAGTGCAGAAACAGAACGCTGTAATTAAATGTGCTGCTTATTGGCCTGTGGTTGGAGGCTGACTTCGCTTACGGAACGCACAGCAGAGCCAGGAAAGAATTTTGCGCAAGCCTGTAGTGAGACGTAGGTGCGTATGACTGAGCTAGTGGAATTCACAGCGCAGAAGCAGTCAAGTGTTCAAAGGCCACTAGTAGGCCTTAAGTATTTTGCTTCTATTTTTTTAAAGGCTGAGCTGAGACAGCAGACAGATACTGTAGGCAGCGTATATATGTATACTGTTTCCCTCTGGACGGGATGACGGTGGTGATGTAATGGGCAACGCAGAGCCAGGAAAGAATTTTGCGCAAGCCTGCTGTAACACTTAGCTGCGTAATAATTAGGACTACTACCCCCAGCAGAGACGCAGTACACTCAAGACGATCACAGGCAGCCCAAAGATAGTATTTTTCCCAAATTTGTTTGAAAAAGCCCACTGCCTGTATAGACAGTATATCTCTTTCCCTGCCTCACCAGTACTGGCCCTATACTATGTACAAGGACTGCAGACTGTTTCCCTCTGGATGGGATGACGGCGGTGATGTAACAGGCAACGCAGAGCCAGGAAAGAATTTTGCGCAAGCCTGCTGTAACACTTAGCTGCGTAATAATTAGGACTACTACCCCCAGCAGAGACGCAGTACACTCAAGACGATCACAGGCAGCCCAAAGATAGTATTTTTCCCAAATTTGTTTGAAAAAGCCCACTGCCTATATAGACAGTATATCTCTTTCCCTGCCTCACCAGTACTGGCCCTATACTATGTACAAGGACTGCAGACTGTTTCCCTCTGGACGGGATGATGGCGGTGATGTAACGGGCAACGCAGAGCCAGGAAAGAATTTTGCGCAAGCCTGCTGTAACACTTAGCTGCGTAATAATTAGGATTACTACCCCCAGCAGAGACGCAGTACACTCAAGACGGTCACAGGCAGCCCAAAGATAGTATTTTTCCCAAATTTGTTTGAAAAAGCCCACTGCCTATATAGACAGTATATCTCTTTCCCTGCCTCACCAATACTGGCCCTATACTATGTACAAGGACTGCAGACTGAGGACGCAATGCTCTGCACGCCCGATATACAAAAAAAAAATGTGCAACACTGCTCACAGCAGCCTTAACAGTACTGCACACGGTCAGATGTGGCCCTAAGAAGGACCGTTGGGGTTCTTCAAGCCTAAAATAACTCCTAACGCTCTCCCTATAGCAGCAGCAGCAGCATCAGCAGCACTGTCCCTGATCTCTGTCAGAATGCATCTGTGGCGAGCCGCGGGAGGGGCAGATTTAAATACTCAGGTGACACCTGATCTCCCCAGCCACTCACTGCAGAGGGGTGGTATAGGGCTGGAATGTCACAGGAGGAAGTTGTAATGCCTTCCCTGTCCTTCTATTGGCCAGAAAAGCGCGCTAATTAGAGATGAGCGAACACCAAAATGTTCGGGTGCTCGTTATTCGGAACGAACTTCCCGCGATGCTCGAGGGTTCGTTTCGAACAACGAACCCCATTGAAGTCAATGGGCGACCAGAGCATTTTTGTATTTCGCCGATGCTCGCTAAGGTTTTCATGTGTGAAAATCTTGGCAATTCAACAAAGTGATGGGAACGACACAGCAACGGATAGGGCAGGCGAGGGGCTACATGTTGGGCTGCATCTCAAGTTCACAGGTCCCACTATTAAGCCACAATACCGGCAAGAGTGCCCCCCCCCCCCCCCCCTCCCAACAACTTTTACTTCTGAAAAGCCCTCATTAGCATGGCATACCTTTGCTAAGCACCACACTACCTCCAACAAAGCACAATCACTGCCTGCATGACACTCCACTGACACTTCTCCTGGGTTACATGCTGCCCAACCGCCCCCCCTCCCCCCCCCCACAGCGCACACCAAAGTGTCCCTGGGCAGCCTTCAGCTGCCCTCATGCCACACCACGCTCATGTCTATTTAGAATTGCGTCTGTCATGACGAGGGACCGCAGGCACACACTGCAGAGGTTGGCACGGCTAGGCAGCGACCCTCTTTAAAAGTGGCGGAGCGATAGCCCACAATGCTGTACAGAAGCAATGAGAAATAGAATCCTGTGCCACCGCCATCAGGAGCTGCACACGTGGGCATAGCAATGGGGAACCTATGTGCCACACACTATTCATTCTGTCAAGGTGTCTGCATGCCCCAGTCAGACCGGGCTTTTTAATTCATAGACACAGGCAGGTACAACTCCCTATTGTGAAGTCCCTGTCGACCCACAGCATGGGTGGCTCCCTGGAACCCACCGGCGGTACACAGAAATATCCCATTGCATTGCCCAACACAGCTGAGGTAGTAATGTCGTGCTTAATGCAGGTGGGCTTCGGCCCACACTGCATGCCCCAGTCTGACTGGGGTTCTTTATAAGTGTACAGATGTAGTAAAAACTCCGTGTGCACCTACAGCATAGGTGGGTGCCAGGAAGCCACCGGCGGTACATAGAAATATCCCATTGCATTGCCCAACACAGCTGAGGTAGTAATGTTGTGCTTAACCCTTTCCAATCCAATTTGTATATGGTTTTCCTAGGGGGCTTACTCTTTTTCTGCCGTTATACAACGGCGCTATATGCTGGCTAAAGCCAGTACTGCATGAGCTGACACGTAGGATAGGCTCCGACAGCAGAGAGGCTGGCAATATACAGTAAGAGAACCCCGACGGACGTCTACCAACAACGGAGCTGTACAGCCTTAAACCCTAATGTCTTCACAGGTCACACAGTGGACTGGAAAGGGTTAATGCAGGTGGGTTTCGGCCCACACTGCATGCCCCAGTCAGACTGGGTTTCTTTATAAGTGGAAACAGATGCATTTATAATTCCCTGTGGACCCACAGCATGGGTGGGTGCCAGGAAGCCACCGGCGGTACATAGAAATATCCCATTGCATTGCCCAACACAGCTGAGGTAGTAATGTCGTGCGTAATACAGGTGGGCTTCGGCCCACACTGCATGCCCCAGTCAGACTGGGGTTCTTTACAAGTGGACACATGTAGGTTAAACTCCCTGTGGACCCACTGCCTGGGTGGGTGCCAGGAAGCCACCGGCGGTACATAGAAATATCCCATTGCATTGCCCAACACAGCTGAGGTAGTAATGTCGTGCGTAATACAGGTGGGCTTCGGCCCACACTGCATGCCCCAGTCAGACTGGGGTTCTTTAGAAGTGTACAGATGTATTAAAAACTCCGTGTGCACCTACAGCATGGGTGGCTCCCTGGAACCCACCGGCGGTACATAAAAATATCCCATTGCATTGCCCAACACAGCTGAGGTAACGTCAGCTGTAATGCAGGTGGGCTAAAAATTAATTTGATTACACTGTAGGCGAGGGCCCACAAAAATTGCTGTATCAACAGTACTAATGTACATCCCAAAAATTGGCCATGGCCAGCCAAGAGGGCAGGTGAAACCCATTAATCGCTTTGGTTAATGTGGCTTAAGTGGTAACTAGGCCTGGAGGCAGCCCAGTGTAACGAAAAATTGGTTCAAGTTAAAGTTCCAATGCTTTTAAGCGCATTGAAACTTATAAAAATTGTTCAGAAAAATTATTTGAGTGAGCCTTGTGGCCCTAAGAAAAATTGCCCGTTCAGCGTGATTACGTGAGGTTTCAGGAGGAGGAGCAGGAGGAGGAGGAGGAGGAATATTAGACACAGATTGATGAAGCAGAAATGTCCCCGTTTTGGATGGTGAGAGAGAACGTAGCTTCCATTCGCGGGTGCAGCCTACGTATTGCTTACGTATCGCTGCTGTCCGCTGGTGGAGAACAGAAGTCTGGGGAAATCCAGCCTTTGTTCATCTTGATGAGTGTTAGCCTGTCGGCACTGTCGGTTGACAAGCGGCTACGCTTATCTGTGATAATTCCCCCAGCCGCACTAAACACCCTCTCCGACAAGACGCTAGCCGCAGGACAAGCAAGCACCTCCAGGGCATACAGCGCTAGTTCAGGCCACGTGTCCAGCTTCGACACCCAGTAGTTGTAGGGGGCAGAGGCGTCACCGAGGATGGTCGTGCGATCCGCTACGTACTCCCTCACCATCCTTTTACAGTGCTCCCGCCGACTCAGCCGTGACTGGGGAGCGGTGACACAGTCTTGGTGGGGAGCCATAAAGCTGGCCAGGCCCTTAAAGACTGTTGCACTGCCTGGGATGTACATGCTGCTCGATCTACGCACATCCCCTGCTACCTTGCCCTCGGTACTGCGCCTTCTGCCACTAGCGCTGTCGGCTGGGAATTTTACCATCAGCTTGTCCGCAAGGGTCCTGTGGTATAGCAACACTCTCGAACCCCTTTCCTCTTCGGGAATCAGAGTGGGCAGGTTCTCCTTATACCGTGGATCGAGCAGTGTGTACACCCAGTAATCCGTAGTGGCCAGAATGCGTGCAACGCGAGGGTCACGAGAAAGGCATCCTAACATGAAGTCAGCCATGTGTGCCAGGGTACCTGTACGCAACACATGGCTGTCTTCACTAGGAAGATCACTTTCAGGATCCTCCTCCTCCTCCTCCTCCTCCTCCTCCTCAGGCCATACACGCTGAAAGGATGACAGGCAATCAGCCGGTGTACCGTCAGCAGCGGCCCAAGCTGTCTCTTCCCCCTCCTCCTCATCCTCCTCATGCTCCTCCTCCTCCTCCTGTACGCGCTGAGAAATAGACAGGAGGGTGCCCTGACTATCCAGCGGCATACTGTCTTCCCCCGCCCCCGTTTCCGAGCGCAAAGCAGCTGCCTTTATGGTTTGCAGGGAATTTGTCAAGATGCATAGCAGAGGAATGGTGACGCTAATGATTGTAGCATCGCCGCTCACCACCTGGGTAGACTCCTCAAAATTACCAGGGACATGGCAGATGTCTGCCAACCAGGCCCACTCTTCTGAAAGGAATTGAGGAGGCTGACTCCCACTGCGCCGCCCATGTTGGAGTTGGTATTCGACTATAGCTCTACGTTGTTCATAGAGCCTGGCCAACATGTGGAGCGTAGAGTTCCACCGTGTGGGCACGTCGCACAGCAGTCGGTGCACTGGCAGCTTAAAGTGATGTTGCAGGGTGCGCAGGGTGGCAGCGTCCGTGTGGGACTTGCGGAAATGTGCGCAGAGCCGGCGCGCCTTTACGAGCAGGTCTGACAAGCGTGGGTAGCTTTTCAGAAACCGCTGAACCACCAAATTAAAGACGTGAGCCAGGCATGGCACGTGCGTGAGGCTGCCGAGCTGCAGAGCCGCCACCAGGTTACGGCCGTTGTCACACACGACCATGCCCGGTTGGAGGCTCAGCGGCGCAAGCCAGCGGTCGGTCTGCTGTGTCAGACCCTGCAGCAGTTCGTGGGCCGTGTGCCTCTTATCGCCTGAGCTGAGTAGTTTCAGCACGGCCTGCTGACGCTTGCCCACCGCTGTGCTGCCACACCGCGCGACACCGACTGCTGGCGACATGCTGCTGCTAACACATCTTGATTGCGAGACAGAGGAGGAGGAGGAGGAGGAGGAGGAGGGTGCTTTAGTGGAGGAAGCATACACCTCCGCAGATACCACCACCGAGCTGGGGCCCGCAATTCTGGGGGTGGGTAGGACGTGAGCGGTCCCAGGCTCTGACTCTCTCCCAGCCTCCACTAAATTCACCCAATGTGCCGTCAGGGAGATGTAGTGGCCCTGCCCGCCTGTGCTTGTCCACGTGTCCGTAGTTAAGTGGACCGTGGCAGTAACCGCGTTGGTGAGGGCATGATTACAATGTTGCGGGAGACGTGGTCGTGCAGGGCTGGGACGGCACATCGGGAAAAGTAGTGGCGACTGGGAACTGAGTAGCGCGGGGCCGCCGCCTCCATGATACTTTTGAAGGACTCCGTTTCCACAACCCTATACGGCAGCATCTCAAGGCTGATGAATTTTGCTATGCGGACGGTTAACGTTTGAGCGTGCGGGTGCGTGGCGGCGTACTTGCGCTTGCGCTCCAACAGTTGCGCAAGCGACGGCTGGACGGTGCGCTGAACTACACTGCTGGATGGGGCCGAGGACAGCGGAGGTGAGGGTGTGGGTGCAGGCCAGGAGACGGTAGTGCCTGTGTCCTGAGAGGGGGGTTGCATCTCAGTGGCAGGTTGGGGCACAGGGGGAGAGGCAGGGGTGCAAACCGGAGGCGCTGAACGGCCTTCGTCCCACCTTGCGGGGTGCTTGGCCATCATATGTCTGCGCATGGTGGTGGTGGTGAGGCTGTTGGTGTTGGCTCCCCGGCTGAGCTTTGCGCGACAAAGGTTGCACACCACTGTTCGTCGGTCGTCAGGCGTCTCTGTGAAAAACTGCCAGACCTTAGAGCACCTCGGCCTCTGCAGGGTGGCATGGCGCGAGGGGGCGCTTTGGGAAACACTTGGTGGATTATTCGGTCTGGCCCTGCCTCTACCCCTGGCCACCGCACTGCCTCTTGCAACCTGCCCTGCTGATGCCCTTGACTCCCCCTCTGAAGACCTGTCCTCCTGAGTAAGCGTTGCACACCAGGTGGGGTCAGTCACCTCTTCGTCCTGCTGCTCTTCCTCCGAATCCTCTGTGCGCTGCTCCCTCGGACTTACTGCCCTTACTACTACCTCACTGCAAGACAACTGTGTCTGATCGTCATCGTCCTCCTCACCCACAGAAAGTTGTTGAGACAGTTGGCGGAAGTCCCCAGCCTCTTCCCCCGGACCCCGGGAACTTTCGAATGGTTGGGCATCAGTGACGATAAACTCCTCTGGTGGGAGAGGAACCGCTGCTGCCCAATCTAAGCAGGGGCCCGAGAACAGTTCCTGGGAGTGTTCCCGCTCCTGAGCAGGTGTTATTGTAGTGGAGTGAGGAGGCTGGGAGGAAGGAGGAGCAGCAGACAGAGGATTCGGATTGGCAGCAGTGGACGGCGCAGAACTGCGGGTAGACGATAGGTTGCTCGAAGCACTTTCTGCCATCCAGGACAGGACCTGCTCACACTGCTCATTTTCTAATAACCGTCTCCCGCGTGGACCCATTAATTGGGCGATGAATGTGGGGACGCCAGAAACGTGCCTCTCTCCTAATCGCGCAGCAGTCGGCTGCGACACACCTGGATCAGGAGCTTGGCCTGTGCCCACACCCTGACTTGGCCCTCCGCGTCCTCGGCCGCGTCCACGTCCTCTAGGCCTACCCCTACCCCTCAGCATGCTGTATTACCAGTGATTTGATTTCACAGGCAGGAAATAAATTGGCGCAAGACTGCAGGCCAAATATAATTTTTTCCCTTTTTTGAAAACGAAAGGCCCCACTGCCTCTAGTGAATGAATAATCTAAGTTTAATAACTGTGCTGTTTTCCTGCTAATGTGTCACAGAACGTGAGGGTAGCAGAGTTATTAACTGTGGCAGAGCAGGTATTTTTTTTCCCAATTAAGGAAAGCAAATGGCAAAGCCAGGAGTAAAACGTAGCTGGGTGCGTATGATTTTTACAGGTTGCAGACGCAGCCGACACGTGTCCACCGGCGTTAGGACGGACAGAGGCAGGACAAATAGAATTATTTTCCGTTTTTTTGCACCAAAAGGCAGCACTGCGTATATTCTATGAACATGAGAAGTTTAATAACTGTGCTGTTTTCCTGCTAATGTGTCACAGAACGTGAGGGTAGCAGAGTTATTAACTGTGGCAGAGCAGGTATTTTTTTTCCCAATTAAGGAAAGCAAATGGCGAAGCCAGGAGTAAAACGTAGCTGGGTGCGTATGATTTTTACAGGTTGCAGACGCAGCCGACACGTGTCCACCGGCGTTAGGACGGACAGAGGCAGGACAAATAGAATTATTTTCCGTTTTTTTGCACCAAAAGGCAGCACTGCGTATATTCTATGAATATGAGAAGTTTAATAACTGTGCTGTTTTCCTGCTAATGTGTCACAGAACGTGAGGGTAGCAGAGTTATTAACTGTGGCAGAGCAGGTATTTTTTTTCCCAATTAAGGAAAGCAAATGGCGAAGCCAGGAGTAAAACGTAGCTGGGTGCGTATGATTTTTACAGGTTGCACACGCAGCCGACACGTGTCCACCGGCGTTAGGACGGACAGAGGCAGGACAAATAGAAATATTTTCACTTGTTTTACAAGCAAAAGGCAGCACTGCGTATATTCTATAAATAATAACTGTGTTGTGGCCCTGCCTATACAATTCTTTCCCTGCAGTATCAATGGAGGGTGGAATGCTCTGCAGAGGCGATTTTGAGAAGCAAAAAAAAATGCAGCACAGCTAACAGCAGCCTGGACAGTACTGCACACGAATAAATATGGCCCTAGAAAGGACCGTTGAGGTTCTTGAAGGCTACACTCACTCCTAACACTCTCCCTGCCTATGCAGCACTTCTGTCCCTAATGCCAGGTGCAACGCTCTGCAGAGCCGATTTTGAGAAGAAAAAAAATGGCACTGCTAACAGCAGCCAACACACAGCTATCAGTGGCCCTTATAAGGACCTTTGGGGGGTCTTGAAGCCTACACTAACTACCAATTCTTTCCCTACAGCAGCTCCGGTACAAACAGCACTGTCCCTCAGCTAACTCACCAGGCATCTGAGCCGAACCGCGGGAGGGGCCGACTTTTATGTTCGGGTGACACCTGATCTTCCCAGCCACTCACAGCAGGGGGGTGGTATAGGGCTTGAACGTCACAGGGGGAAGTTGTAATGCCTTCCCTGTCTTTCAATTGGCCAAAAAAAGCGCGCTAACGTCTCAGAGAAGGAAGTGAAAGTAACCAGAACACCGCATGGTGTTCGTTACGAATAACGAACATCCCGAACACCCTAATATTCGCACGAATATCAAGCTCGGAAGAACACGTTCGCTCATCTCTAGCGCTAATGTCTCAGAGATGAAAGTGAAAGTAACTCGAACATCGCGTGGTACTCGTCTCGAGTAACGAGCATCTCGAACACACTAATACTCGAACGAGTATCAAGCTCGGACGAGTACGTTCGCTCATCTCTAGTGTTTAACTAAAGCCAAAACAGCCGGATAGCAATGTGAATGCGTGTGAGTGTACCTGCCGACAGGAACAGAGCTGCAGCACACGAAGCAAGGTGGGGCAATTTATAATTTGTTTTATATCTATGATATATTATAGTCTTGGAGCCTGGGAGATCAGTTGGCAATGTGTAAGCAACTACCCAACTCAAAGTCTCTCTGTTTGAGAGTCTTGTTGATTGTAAGTGTGATATTCATAGTGTGTTAGAGCCACTGAGCCAGATCTGCGGGATACATAGCAACATAGTACAAGACTAGGGGAGTGAGAGATCAGATACTCAGAGGAAAACAAACAGATAGATTTAGATTGTTTGGACAGTTGTGCAAGTTTAAATTGGGCATGTGTTATGTTGTTGCCAGCATCAGATGACCAATAGTGGGCAAACACAACAAAATCAGTGAGTAAGACCTTTCTTACCTGTGTCTTGTCAACTATCTGCCATTTGGCCGATTCTAGTTTCTGAATATGAATAAATGTTCTTGCTGTTTCTATAGTGTGGACTTGCAGTTTGTAAGGGGAAGAAGCTTTTTTTATAGAGTTTTGACCAGAAGTAGTTAATGATTTCCTTCTTCCTACTTCTCCTTAAAGATGAGGTGAGTTCCTAAGGCAGGGGCTGTCAGCCCCAGAGAGCTGTATTACAAAAAAGTGTGACTTTTGCTGCACAAGAGAATTAGGATGTAATATTTGTCAATTCTGATAATAATGTGAATCTGTTAGGTTTGTAAATTTTTGTGTATGTGTGAAAGGCCTGTGTATAAGTTATATTGCGTTACATATGTTATGTGCTCCAATGTGTACCATATGACTGTTGAGTGCAAGGAAGATGCCCAAACAGCTAGCCAGACCTCATGGGGTGGAGCTAGTCGATGTACGGTGAAGGGAGGGAAGAAAAGTATGAAATGGTTTTGCCCATCCTCAATACAGACCAGTCTACTGAAAAGAAGAGAAGTGTGTATATGTTCTTGATGCATGCAGAACAATTACATTGTATATTCAAAATATTGAAGTTTACTTATTTGAATACTATAAAACTACTAACGATCACTTGTCCGTTAGTATGTATGTGAGTGAGTGATTCTCATGCTCCTCCACTGGTGACATCATTGCCCCGCCTCATGGTGTCGTCATTGAAGGTCCTAAAACATATGTAAAACACAGAGCCTGACTGACAGAAGAACAACAAAGTTAGGGCTCTCGGAAGGGGATGCCAAAACTAACACAATGAGAATACAAATAAGCCTGTATTATCTCAGAAGACACAACTCAGCAGTTCTGACAGAATACACTGACCTATCTCCACCACAGAGATGCGGTGGGCTAAAGGACCTGTGGTGATGTCACTACTGTGGGAGGAGCCATTCTGCAGAATGTAGAAAGTACTATATGTGGGTTCTTCTTATGTTCCACACCCTGTGTGATGTTATTGCAGGTCCTGTATGATATATAAAACACAGAGCCTCTCCGACAGAAGAAGACAGTTATGGCTCTTGAATAGGGGAGGACAAAAATAACACAATGAGAATACAACTAAGCTGTTTTTATCTCAGACACAACTCAGTGGACCTGACAGAAGACACCGACCTACCTCTACCACAAAGATCCAGTGAGCTAAAGGACCTGCGGTGACATCACTGCTGTGGGAGGAGTCAAGCTGTGTTTGTCTTGTGTGGGGTCGGGATGTATGTGGTAGAACTGTGTGTGTGATGTGTGGAGATCATAATGCATGTACCATGTAGCAAAGCTGTGTGTGTGTGAATCAAGATGTAGCAATGCTGTGTTTGTCATGTGCAGGGTTAGGATGCATGCAGTAAAGCTGTGTGGGGATCATAGTGGATGTACCATGTAGGAGAGATGTCATGTGCTGTATGTGTGATGTCTGGGGTTAGGATGGAAGGAGTAGAACTGTGTTGGGTGTGTGGGGATCATAATGGATGTACCATGTAGCACAGCTGTGTGTGTGAATTTGGATGTAGCAGAGCTGCGTGTGCCATGTGCTGTATGTGTGATATGTGGGAATCAGGATGGATGTAGTAGATCTGTGTAGAACTTCAAGCTCACCCTTTTTACTGACCAGACTTCTTGAATTCATTGCCATACAATTTATATGGTTGTGGTTACTGTTTGTCTTTATTATGCTACCTGCAGTCCAATTAGCTGCTCTGTCAGTTCTAACTGTACTATCTCCCCCCTGCTCGCCCCCCATTTCGATTCCTTAGTTCTGGAAATCATTTTACACTGTCTTTCCCCCTACATATCTTTTTGCCCTCCCCCAGTTCCTAGTTTAAACACTCCTCTAATCTTCTAGCTTTCTTCTGCCCGGGTACAGCTGCACCCTCCCCATTGCTATGCAGCCCGTCCCAATGGTAGAGCCTGTAGCCGACAGAAAAATCAGCCAAGTTCTCCAGGAACCCAAACCCTTTCTTCCTACACCAACTCTGGAGCCACTTGTTAATCTCCCTAATCCCCCACTGCCTTCTGGTGTGGCTCATAGTGCAGGTAGTATTTCTGAGAAAAATATCGTGGGGGACCTTGCCCTGAGCTTAGATCCTAGATCCCTGAAATCATTTTTAAGGGTCCTCCATCGACCACTGACTTTGTTATTGGTGCCAATGTGCACCATGACCCCTGGATCCTCACCAGCCCCTCCCAGTAATTTGTCAACCCGATCCGAGATATGTCAAACTCGTACGCCAGGAAGGCAACATACCATTTGTTGACCCGGTCTTTGTGGCAGATCGCTCTTTCTGTCCCCCTAATAATTGAGTCCCCCACCACTAGGACGTGTCTAGCCTGCCCTGCACTCCACTTCCCCTTCTTACTGGAGCAGTAATCTCCCCGGCGGTCAGAGGGTATGTTGTGCTGCAGCAGTGCTAATCATGTAATGGCATTCCCCTATTCTGCCAACTGTGTAAACTTCTTGGGTTGTGCCATTTCAGGACTAGCCTCCTTGGTTCTCTTCCATCTACCCCTCCTAACTGTCACCTAGCTATCTTTCTGCTCATCTTGCTCTCCCGAACTACCATTCTTCCCTACATCTAACCCGGTGAGCGTCTGCTTAGTGGGTAGCAAACTCCTTTTCATATTGCCAATGTGTCTTAGTATTGCAAGTCCCTCATGTAGATCCAGGATCTTGGCTTCCAAATGTGCAACATGTTCACATCTCGTACAGCAGTATGCAGCCTCGACCAGCTGGTCAAGAACTGTATACATGGCACAGGATGTACACTGGACTTCTTTGCCAAGCATGGAGCACATTCTAATGGGGATCTACAGTTAAAATTAAAAAAGAAACAAAAATCAACTAGATCAGACTCCTCACGTGCCTCCACCTATTCGTGCTTCCTCATGTGCCTCTGCCCATTCGCGCTTCCACATGTGCCTCCATCCATTTGTGCTTCCTCATATGCCTCTGCCTGTTTGTGCTTCCTCACATGCCTCCGCCCATTCGCGCTTTCTCATATGCTTCTGCCCATTCACACTTCTTCACGTCCCTCCGCCTGTTTGTGCTTCCTCACATGCCTCCACCCATTCATGCTTCCTCACGTGCCTCTGCCCATTCGTGCTTCCTCACGAGCCTCCACCCATTCGCGCTTTCTCACTTGCCTCCACCCATTCACATTTTTTTCTCTAGATCACACTCATGCTCCTCCTGTGTACTCACTGTTAGTCACACTGATTTGCGTGCCTACCGTTCGTTCACACTCTCTGCTCGTTCACTCTCACTTATGCACACTCACACTGACTCACTTGCCCACCACTTGTTCACCCTTTCTCACTTAAGAATATACTTATCAGCAATCTTCTTTCTTGCAGCTCCTCTTCAGTCTGGTCGGACTGCCAATGATGTCACATACCAGGTGCAGGTTCAGTGCTGAAACCTGCCCCACTCAGGGACATGTTGCTCTTCTCCCCATCAGATGGATCCTTTGGTGGCTCCTCAGCTGGTTCCCCTTGTGGTTTGGCAGCTCTGATGTATTCCTGGTTCCTGCTCCCTGCACTACTGGTTCCTACGTCACTTTTGTCTCCCGCAAGCACTATTGAAATCAATGGGCTCTGTTCCCTGAGTATTGCGCACAAATACGCCCGCATAACTGAGCCCTTCAGTATATTTCCTCAAAAACTGGATTCCTCTCCAGTGCCCTCCGTGCTGCACACTGCAGCACTGCACATATATATAAAAATATATGTATATATAAAAAATATTGACTCTTATAGTACTGTGCTCAGTATTGCCATGGTGTACGACTTATGACATCAAACTGTCTTCCACAACCACACCTTTGTACCAGAGTTAGGCAATTCCTCACCCAGTTCAAGCCTCCTACACAGCTATTTCTGTTTCAATTAATTACTATGTTTCAACCCACAGATGAAAATGATAATCATAATCACCTGTTTGGTGTAATTGGTTAATCATACACCTGATTATAATCCTACAAAATCCCTGGATTTGTGAAAGCGTATCTTGAAGAATTGATGCTGTCTGGAAGGTAAAGTGTAGTCACTAGAGATGAGCGAACGTGCTCGTTTAAAGCAATTACTCGATCGAGCATCACTTTTTTCGAGTAACTGCCTAATCAGGCAAAAAGGTAAGGGGGGCGCCGGGGATGAGCGTGGGGTTGCGGTGGGGAGTGGGGGGGGGGGGAGAGAGTAAGAGCTCCCCCCTGTTCCCCCCTGCTACCACCCGCTCCACCCGCCGTCCTCCGAATCTTTTCGCCCAAGTAGGCAGTTACTCGAAAAAAGCGATGCTCAATCGAGTAATTGTCCTAAACGAGCACGTTTGCTCATCTCTACTAGTCACACTAAACATTGATTTGATTTAAATTTTTATTTTGTTCATTTACTTTTAATGTTGTTAATTGACAAAAATAAACTTTTATGACTTTTTTTTTAAAGTATTCTAACTTTGCAGCATTTTTACTACACCTGTCTAAAACTTTTGCATAGTACTGTACATATAAAAAATTTAAGTATTAGAGCCAAATACAGTGCATAGTAAATATGTACAAACTCTCAGACTAATCCCTGCATATGCATGTATATACAACCAAGGGAGGATAGGTATAAGCATTTAAATATTCAAAAATGGAGTGCAAAGTGCAAAATACATATGCACTCTTAGGCTGGTTACCTCTGATACTTTTTGCATGGCCACTTTATTAAGGGGATGATAGAGACTAGTCACCAGAGGTATCTGAACCCCAGAAATACTAATAAGAATCACCTATTATCTCTTGTACTGCCTCCAAGCAGCTAATGGAAGGTAAGCGGTATTAGTGGTTCAATCATCCGTGCCGCAATCATATGACCTGAAGTGTGAATAAAAATGAAGAGAAACAAATGAAGTGAGCGTGTTGAGTCAGATGTTCCACTATTAGGATAAAGCCCCTATAAAAGAAAAAGCATGCCCTTAGCAAAGACAACAAGCATTGGCACTAATACACTACCCAAAACAAATACAAGAATGAGCTTCAAAATACCAGAATATGCATAGTATAACACATATAAAATTCATAAATATATACTGTATCTATAAAAAGTGCATTTACTAAGTAAAGTCTGACTCTTATAAAATGTTTCATAAACAGACCAACCATATGATGAGAAAATAAGACAAATAATTAAGTCCTTAATAATGAATCCCAAAGTGACTCACACATCAAACAGACAAAAAAGCTGAAGCTAAAGAAGTCCCTCCATAATCCATAAATGATACAGGATAATGTGGGCATTGGCAAGAAGATCAAACAAAGATTCCACAAGGTGAAGTCCCTATAAAGTACAGTACATGCTTCCAGGCAAAAGGTGGTATAGACAACATAGGACTCAAAAGAAACAAAAAAATTAAACAAATAACTGAAAATTAGAATATAACTAGAGATGAGCGAACGTACTCGTCCGAGCTTGATATTCGTGCGAATATTAGGGTGTTCGGGATGCTCGTTACTCGTAACGAGTACCACGCGGTGTTCCGGTTACTTTCAGTTTCCTCTCTGAGACGTTAGCGCGCTTTTCTGGCCAATTGAAAGACAGGGAAGGCATTACAACTTTCCCCTGTGACGTTCAAGCCCTATACCACCCCCCTGCTGTGAGTGGCTGGGGCGATCAGATGTCACCCGAGTATAAAAATCGGCCCCTCCCGCGGCTCGCCACACATGCCTTGTGACTTAGCTGAGGGAAAGTGCTGCTGCTGGTGCTGCTGTAGGGAGAGTGTTAGGAGTCAGTGTAGGCTTCAAGAACCCCAACGGTCCTTCTCAGGGCCACATCTACTAGTGTGCAGTACTGTGTTAGCACAGTATTTTTTATTTTTTTTTGTCCAAAATTGGATCTGCAGAGCATTGCGCCCTGCAATAGGGACAGAAGTGGGGGTTAAGCTGCTGTAGGGAGAGTGTTAGGAGTTAGTGTAGGCTTCAAGAACCCCAACGGTCCTTTCTAGGGCCACTTCTATCCGTGTGCAGTACTGTCCAGGCTGCTGTTAGCAGTGTTGCATTTTTTTTTTTTTCTCAAAACCGGCTGGGCAGACCATTGCACCTGGCATTAATACTACAGGGATAGAATTGTGTAGGCAGGGCCAGAAGACATTTATTATTCATTGAATACACGCAGTGGGGTCTTCCCTTTGCTAAAAAGGAAAAAAAATATATTTTGCCTGCCTGTGTCAGTCCTAAGGTCTCCATGTACGTGTGTGCTGCGTGTACAACGTACAAAAATCAGACGCAACCAGCTACGCTTTACTGCAGCCTAGCGCCATTGTCTTTCCTGACTGGCAAATACCTGCTCTGCTAGAGTTAATAACTCTGCTACACTATACTTGTGTGACACTTTTTGAGGGCCACACCACAGATATTAAACTTCTTGTTCATTGAATATACGCAGTGGGGTCTTCCCTTTGCTAAAAAGGAAAAAAATTATATTTGGCCTTCCTGTGTCAGTCCTACGTTCTGCGTGTACATGTGTGGTGCGTGTACAACGTACAAAAATCAGACGCAACCAGCTACGCTTTACTGCAGGCTTGCGCCATTGTCTTTCCTGACTGGCAAATACCTGCTCTGCTAGAGTTAATAACTCTGCTACACTATACTTGTGTGACACTTTTTGAGGGCCACACCACAGATATTAAACTTCTTGTTCATTGAATATACGCAGTGGGGTCTTCCCTTTGCAAAAAAGCGAAAACATTATATTTGGCCTGCAGGCTTGCGCCAATTTATTTCCTGCCTGGGAAATCAAATCACTGGTAATACAGCATGCTGACGGGTAGGGGTAAGCCTAGAGGACGTGGACGTGGCCGAGGACGCGGAGGGCCAAGTGAGGGTGTGGGCACAGGCCGAGCTCCTGATCCAGGTGTGTCGCAGCCGACTGCTGCGCGATTAGGAGAGAGGCACGTTTCTGGCGTCCCCACATTCATCGCCCAATTAATGGGTCCACGCGGGAGACCTTTATTAGAAAATGAGCAGTGTGAGCAAGTCCTGTCCTGGATGGCAGAAAGTGCTTCGAGCAACCTATCGTCCAGCCACAGTTCTGCGCCGTCCACTGCTGCAAATCCGAATCCTCTGTCTGCTGCTCCTCCTTCCTCCCAGCCTCCTCACTCCACTACAATGACACCTGCTCAGGAGCGGGAACACTCCCAGGAACTGTTCTCGGGCCCCTGCTCAGATTGGGCAGGAGTGGTTCCTCTCCCACCAGAAGAGTTTATCGTCACTGATGCCCAACCATTCGAAAGTTCCCGGGGTCCGGGGAAAGAGGCTGGGGACTTCCGCCAACTGTCTCAAGAACTTTCTGAGGGTGAGGAGGACGATGACGATGAGACACAGTTGTCTTGCAGTGAGGTAGTAGTAAGGGCAGTAAGTCCAAGGGAGGAGCGCACAGAGGATTCGGAGGAAGAGCAGCAGGACGATGAGGTGACTGACCCCACCTGGTGTGCAACGCCTACTCAGGACAGGTCTTCAGAGGGGGAGTCAAGGGCATCAGCAGGGCAGGTTGCAAGAGGCAGTGCGGTGGCCAGGGGTAGAGGCAGGGCCAGACCGAATAATCCACCAAGAGTTTCCCAAAGCACACCCTCGCGCCATGCCACCCTGCAGAGGCCGAGGTGCTCTAAGGTCTGGCAGTTTTTCACAGAGACGCCTGACGACCGACGAACAGTGGTGTGCAACCTTTGTCGCGCCAAGATCAGCCGGGGAGCCACCACCAACAGCCTCACCACCAGCATGAGCAGACATATGATGGCCAAGCACCCCACAAGGTGGGAGGAAGGCCGTTCACCGCCTCCGGTTTGCACCGCTGCCTCTCCCCCTGTGCCCCAACCTGCCACTGAGATCCAACCTCCCTCTCAGGACACAGGCACAACCGTCTCATGGCCTGCACCCACACCCTCACCTCCGCTGTCCTCGGCCCCATCCACCAATGTCTCGCACCGCACCGTCCAGCCGTCGCTAGCGCAAGTGTTGGAGCGCAAGCGCAAGTACGCCACCACGCACCCGCACGCTCAATCGCTAACCGTCCACATAGCCAAATTTATCAGCCTTGAGATGCTGCCGTATAGGGTTGTGGAAACGGAGTCCTTCAAAGCTATGATGGCGGCGGCGGCCCCACGCTACTCAGTTCCCAGTCGCCACTACTTTTCCCGATGTGCCGTCCCAGCCCTGCACGACCATGTCTCCCGCAACATTGTACGCGCCCTCACCAATGCGGTTAGTGGCAAGGTCCACTTAACTACGGACACGTGGACAAGCACAGGCGGGCAGGGCCACTACATCTCCCTGACGGCACATTGGGTGAATTTAGTGGAGGCTGGGACAGAATCAGAGCCTGGGACCGCTCACGTCCTACCCACCCCCAGAATTGCGGGCCCCAGCTCGGTGCTGGTATCTGCGGCGGTGTATGCTTCTTCCACTAAAGCACCCTCCTCCTCCTCCTCAACCTCTGTCTCGCAATCTAGATGTGTCAGCAGCAGCAGGACGTCGCCAGCAGTCGGTGTCGCGCGGCGTGGCAGCACAGCGGTGGGCAAGCGTCAGCAGGCCGTGCTGAAACTACTCAGCTTAGGAGATAGGAGGCACACGGCCCACGAACTGCTGCAGGGTCTGACAGAGCAGACCGACCGTTGGCTTGCGCCGCTGAGCCTCCAACCGGGCATGGTCGTGTGTGACAACGGCCGTAACCTGGTGGCGGCTCTGCAGCTCGGCAGCCTCATGCACGTGCCATGCCTGGCCCACGTCTTTAATTTGGTGGTTCAGCGCTTTCTGAAAAGCTACCCACACTTGTCAGACCTGCTCGTAAAGGTGCGCTGCCTCTGCGCACATTTCCGCAAGTCCCACACGGACGCTGCCACCCTGCGCACCCTGCAACATCGCTTTAATCTGCCAGTGCACCGACTGCTGTGCGACGTGCCCACACGGTGGAACTCTACTCTGCACATGTTGGCTAAGCTCTATGAGCAGCGTAGAGCTATAGTGGAATACCAACTCCAACATGGGCGGCGCAGTGGGAGTCAGCCTCCTCAATTCTTTTCAGAAGAGTGGGCCTGGTTGGCA
Source organism: Eleutherodactylus coqui (assembly GCF_035609145.1). Lineage (NCBI taxonomy): Eukaryota > Metazoa > Chordata > Amphibia > Anura > Eleutherodactylidae > Eleutherodactylus > Eleutherodactylus coqui. The sequence continues at coordinate 250,214,942 of NC_089839.1, read as the reverse complement.
GACATCTGCCAGGTCCTTCGAAACTTTGATCAGTCTACCCAGGTGGTGAGCGGCGATGCTGCAATCATTAGCGTCACCATTCCTCTGCTATGCATCTTGAGAACTTCCCTGCAAACCATAAAGGCAGCCGCTTTGCGCTCGAAAACAGAAGCGGGGGAAGACAGTATGTCGCTGGATAGTCAGAGCACCCTCCTGTCTATATCTCAGCGCGTTCAGGAGGAGGAGGAGGATGAGGAGGAGGGGGAAGAGACAGCTTGGCCCACTGCTGACGGTACACATGCTGCTGGGCTGTCATCATTTCAGCGTGTATGGCCTGAGGAGGAGGAGGATCCTGAAAGTGATCTTCCTAGTGCGGACATGTGTTGCGTACAGGTACCCTGGCACACATGGCTGACTTCATGTTAGGATGCCTTTCTCGTGACCCTCGCATTCAACGCATTCTGGCCACTACGGATTACTGGGTGTACACACTGCTCGACCCACGCTATAAGGAGAACCTTCCCAGTCTCATTCCCGAAGAGGAAAGGGGTTCGAGAGTGTTGCTATACCACAGGACCCTGGCGGACAAGCTGATGGTAAAATTCCCATCCGACAGCGCTAGTGGCAGAAGGCGCAGTTCCGAGGGCCATGTAGCAGGGGAGGTACGGAGATCGAGCAGCATGTACAGCCCAGACAGTGCAACAGTCTTTAATGGCCTGGCCAGCTTTATGGCTCCCCAGCAAGACTGTGTCACCGCTCCCCAGTCAAGGCTGAGTCGGCGGGAGCACTGTAAAAGGATGGTGAGGGAGTACGTAGCCGATCGCACGACCATCCTCGGTGACGCCTCTGCCCCCTATAACTACTGGGTGTCGAAGCTGGACACGTGGCCTGAACTAGCGCTGTATGCCCTGGAGGTGCTTGCTTGTCCTGCGGCTAACGTCTTGTCGGAGAGGGTGTTTAGTGCGGCTGGGGGAATCATCACAGATAAGCGTACCCGCCTGTCAACCGACAGTGCCGAGAGGCTAACACTCATCAAGATGAACAAAGCCTGGATTTCCCCAGACTTCTCTTCTCCACCAGCGGACAGCAGCGATACGTAAGCAATACGTAGGCTGCACCCGCGGATGGAAGCTACGTTCTCTCTCACCATCCAAAACGGGGACATTTCTGCTTCATCAATCTGTGTCTAATATTCCTCCTCCTCCTCCTGAAACCTCACGTAATCACGCCGAACGGGCAATTTTTCTTAGGGCCACAAGGCTCACTCATAATTTTTCTAAACAATTTTTAGATGTTTCAATGCTCTGAAAAGCGTTGGAACTTTAACTTGAACCAATTTTTCGTTAAACTGGGCTGCCTCCAGGCCTAGTTACCACTTAAGCCACATTAACCAAAGCGATTAATGGGTTTCACCTGCCCTCTTGGTTGGCCTTGGCCAATTTTTTTCAGGTACATTAGTACTGTTAATACAGCAATTTTTGTGGGCCCTCGCCTACAATGTAATCAAATAAATTTTTAGCCCACCTGCATTAAGCACGACATTACTACCTCAGCTGTGTTGGGCAATGCAATGGGATATTTCTATGTACCGCCGGTGGATTCCAGGGAGCCACCCATGCTGTAGGTGCACACGGAGTTTTTACTACATCTGTACACTTGAAAAGAACCCCAGTCAGACTGGGGCATGCAGTGTGGGCCGAAGCCCACCTGCATTAAGCACGACATTACTACCTCAGCTGTGTTGGGCAATGCAATGGGATATTTCTATGTACCGCTGGTGGGTTCCAGGGAGCCACCCATGCTGTGGGTGCACACGGAATTCCTATTGCGGAGTTGTACCTGCCTGTGACTATTTATAAAAAAACGCGGTCTGACTGGGGCGTGCAGACACCTTGACAGAATGAATAGTGTGTGGCACATAGGTTCCCCATTGCTATGCCCACGTGTGCAGCTCCAGATGGAGGTGGCACAGGATTGGATTTCTCATTGCTTCTGTACAGCATTGTGGACTATCAGCCCGCCCCTTTTATGGGGGGGGTCGCTGCCTAGCCATGCCAACCCTCTGCAGTGTGTGCCTGCTTTTCCTGTGGCAGACACACTTATACATAGACATGAGGGTGGTGTGGCATGAGGGCAGCTGAAGGCTGGGCAGGGACTGTTTGGTGTGCGCTGTGGACACTGGGTCGTGCGGGGGGGGGGGGGGGGGGGTTGGGCAGCATGTAACCCAGGAGAAGTGGCAGCGGAGTGTCATGCAGGCAGTGATTGTGCTTTGTTGGAGGTAGTGTGGTGCTTAGCTAAGGTGTGCATTGCTAATGAGGGCTTTTCAGAAGTAAAAGTTGTTCGGAGGGGGGGGCCCACTCTTGCCGGTATTGTGGCTTAATAGTGGGACCTGTGAACTTGAGATGCAGCCCAACATGTAGCCCCTCGCCTGCCCTATCCGTTTCTGTGTCGTTCCCATCTTTTTCTTGAATTGCCCAGATTTTCACACATGAAAACCTTAGCGAGCATTGGCGAAATACAAAAATGCTCCGGTCGCCCATTGACTTCAATGGGGTTCATTACTTGAAACGAACCCTCGAGCATCGCGATAATTTCGTCCCGAGTAACGAGCACCCGAGCATTTTGGTGCTCGCTCATCTCTAAATATAACGTTTGAGCTCAAATGTTGGGGTCAAGAAGGAAAGAAAACTGTTAACACTCAGGAAGGTGGAGATTCCCCTTGTTTTGCAACTATGGGGTATATCTCCACCCTTAATATCCTGGGATTGCTCTTCAGAATAATCCACATCCTTCCAGAATCTAGATTATTCCCCTTTTATAATTCAATATTGATGATAATGAAGATACCGCATACATAAAAACGAGATAAGCATGCAATGCGTTTTGGCCCGAGGAGGGCATTTTCAAGCATGATACCATATTAAAACAGAAGATATAAAGAGTAGACACTTACACTAACCAGATTTGTTAATTCCCGCTTCGTTCAAACTCCTATTGGTGATGTGTTTGGGATTAACACGGATCACCTCACATGCGGCAGGCTCTTTGGAGTATTAAGGGCTTATTTACTTGAACGTTTATTGGCCGCTGTTTTCACGGCCGGCCAATATACGCTTTCATCTGATGCTTTAGATTCCAATGCAGCAGGTCACACAGGTGTATTCCAACGATGTAAAAGCGCCCCGCCTGCCAATATAGCACCGGGTGCTTTTACGCAGGGCAGGAAAGATAGTCCTGGAATTACTGCTTGGAAAACATTGGCCGCTGCATAGACTCCTATGAGAGCCAATGACAGCGGCCGGAGAAGGGAGGTGGATGGGAGTTTAGCAGTGTGACTACTAAACTCTCTCCCCCTTCTCTCCTCTCTCCTCCCCTCCGGCTGTTTGCAATGGGAGAGGGCTGGGCGGAGCAGAGCTAAGTCTCGACCTACTCCACCCCCTTCCATTGCTGGCTGCGGACAAAGGGTGGGGAGGGGAGGGAGCTTAGCTCAGCCATGTCCCGCCCCCTCTGATTGCAAACAGCCAGAGGGAAGGAAGGGGAGAGGAGGTGAGCCAGTGAGGGGGAAGGAAGGGGGGGACGACTTAGCAGAGCTAATATACGCCCAGTGGCATTGCAGACTCTGTGTGTATGCCCTGGGCTGTCTGAATGGGTGCACAAACATTAGATTTGTGCGCCCGTTCACGTGTTTTACGGCGCCGGTGGGCACATTTAAAAATGCCTATGGCCATTTGAAAAAGACCAGAAGCTGTAAAAAACATTTAAGAGGAGTGAATTGGAGAAAATTTGTCCTTAGCAGAGAGGCATTCTGGATATTGAAGTTGGGAACTCATTTGAAATCATTTTTAAAATGATTTACTGTATATTTATTAATATTTGGGGGGGTTGTTTTGGGCTTTGGGCGTTGCGTCAAGCTTGTGGCAATATGCACATATGATTTCAATGTATAGTGATTTGTCCATAATTGATTTTAAGGGGAAGTACTAAGTGACCAATTTGTTTGCCAGTATCAGTTTGTTAGCTGTGATTAAGAAAAAAGTGTCTTTTGAAATGTATCTGAGTGTAGACATGGTGTTACATGGTACCTGCCATTTGTAATTTTATGGATTTTTTGGAATGAAAGAGGAAATAAATAAATGTTTTTAAGGAGCTAAGCTAACTTTTCTCCTTTGTTGAAAAAGCAAGTTACGGGGGGCGTGGCCTGACTGAGGACAGAGACGGGCGCCATTCTCTGAGCTCCGCTCCGACTTTAACCTCCACCGCATTCTGCAAAGCATCGGCGGGACCTTCTCTATCTACAGAGACGCATCTGAACCCCTTGCCGTCCCGACATGACACGTCGCAAGACAGCAAAGGCATCTCCGCTGCCGGTGTCCGACTTCTTCTCTGCCCGCAGCGGCAGAAGGGCTCCAGCTACAGCTCTCCCCTCCTCGGACGGACTCCACAACGCAGCTGATGTCTCACCACGGAGGCAGGATTCACCGGCGGAGAGCCCTGGCGTCGCTCAGAGAGACACACACCGTTTCCTGGCCCTAGGAGAGGTGAGTGAAATAACGGCAGCCATCACACATAGCACCTCTCCCACGGCCAAAATGGCGTCCGGCCACATGTTAGCCTCCGGAGACTGTGAATCTCCCTCAGCTAGCCCGAAAAGAGGAGACTGAGGCTGGAAGAGGCAATAAATACATCCTTGCCTCCATCTAACACCACAGAGTTCTTAGACATGGTCCCAACATCAGACCAACCAGCATCAGAAGCTTTTATTAAGGAGATGTTGCTGGCGCTGAGAAGCACCATGCGAGAAGATCTCTACACTTTTTCATCATCATTCAACTCCACTATAACTGAAATAGAGGAGAGAACCTCGCATATAGAAAGCAAAATGGAAGAGCTGACCAAATCTCATAACACACTAATTGACGCGCACTATTCTCTAGAGGAGGAGGTGGACCAAATCAAACTCAAAATGGCGGACTTAGAAGACCGCAATAGACGCAATAATATGAAGTTCAGGGGCATCTCAGAAAAGGTTGCTCCATCAGACCTAAAAGCCTTCTTAACACAATTAATGAAAAAACTCCTGCCTTCTACCCCAGACCAAGAACACATTATTGATAGGGCACACCGCCTGCAGAGATCGAAATTTTTACATGAAAATGTCCTGTGAGATGTTATAGCGCGGATCCATTTTTTTCATGTCAAAGAGGCACTCATGTTTGCCTCCTGTAAAATGGCGGATCTGCCTCCATAGTTTTCAAACATCAAATTGTTTGTGGACTTACCGGCTGCTACCATACAAGCTAGAAAAGCTTTCTCTCGCATTAAAACATCTCTTAGGAAGGAAAGGATCCCTTATAAATGGGGCTTCCCCACTAAACTTATATTACATAAGGAAGGTACCACGTTTATCTTCAACAAACCAGAAGGAGAAAAGTCCCTCATCGCTTGGGGTCTTCAGATCACTGAGGAACCCCGCAACAATCCTACTAACCAACGCTCCCGGGTACCATCCGGAGAAAACCTGCAATCCTACTCACCCCGCTGAGTTACCTGTTGCTATAAATCTGGAGGTGTAGTTCCCTCTTTCGTCAGGCGAACTTTTAACCCCCCCACCCCCGAAACTACGCAGTTTTTTATGCCTGCGAGGACAGCTCACCACGGGCAGCTGTTCCCAGAAACTTTCTGGCTATATGTCATCATAACCAGAGAAGGAGAAATATCTGGCCTTACTGTTTCGCTTTTAAGGCCGGCTATTGGTGTTTTGAATGTTTGCATTACCTTCCCCCTCCTTGATACTTTATGGGTCAGCAAAAACCCAAGGTTCCACAAACACAACTCGCAATATTCTCTTGTAAAATGACGATAAAAATATGTTCTCTCAATGCAAAAGGGCTAAATTCACCCCATAAGAGGTCAGCAGTCTGGAAAGATGCATTACATGACAAAGTGGATATTATATGCCCCCAAGAATCACACTTTGTGTCTGCAACGCATCCTCCATTCACTCATAAAAAATTCCCTAGCGTTTTCCTATCCTGCGCCGAGAAGAAGAGAGCGGGGATTATAATTGCAATCAAAGATTCCATAAACCTAAATATCCTCAACAGATTATTGACCCCCAAGGCAGGTATATAATCTTGGTGGGACTTTTCAACGGTACCCCAATAACCTTAGTCAATCTTTATGCCCCAAATTCTTCACAAATCTCATTCTTGAATAAGATTTTTTTTTAAATCCGAAAAGTTCAAAGGGGCAAACTCATAGTCTGTGGTGACTTTAATATAGTTCCCGATAAATAGCTTGACAGGACCAGCTCGGCTAATAGATTATCCCCCACGCTTTCGCCGTGGCTCCACAAGCAAGCACTCTTTGACTCCTACAGGTGCCTAAATTCCTCATCCAGAGAATATACCTACTACTCCCCACGGCATAGATCTTTTTCTAGGATTGACTTGTTTTTGGTAGACAAATGGACCCTAACAGGAATTAGCCACGCAGACATAGGCAAGACCACGTGGTCAGATCACTCTCCTATATTTCTAACACTTGAGTCATCCAAATCTCCCCCATCTGCCGGAAACTGGAGAAACAATGTTTCTCTTATGAGACTCCCTGAATACCAAAAGAATCCTTGACTGAATACTTTTCGCTTAATATGAACCCAGATATAGATATTTTCTCCACATGGTGTGCCCACAAGGCATAGATGAGGGGCATACTAATCAAGATCAGTTCCCACCACAAGAAAAAAAAACAACCTCAAATAAATAATATCTTATCGCAAATCACCAACATTGAGCAAAACATCCAAGTTTCTCCCTCAATTGAGCTTCATAGGGAACTAATGACTTTATGCCATAAACTCCACCAAGAACTAATAGAAGACTATGATAAAACCTTAAACTTCTCAAAAATGAACTATTATATGGCATACAACAAACCCTCCAGACTAATGGCAAGAATAATAAAACAACGCCAACACCTTTTAAAATCCCATATTTAGTCAGACAGGATGGAACAGAAACAAAAATAACACACCCTCAAGATATAGCGGACGAATTCAGCCTCTTCTATTCCAGTTTATATAATCTGAACAAAGATAGTTCTACCCCCCCCCCCCTCCAACCAGAGATTCACCAAATCAACAACTTCCTAGAGAAGATAAACCTCCCTGCCATCGCGGAAGACCATCTCAAACTGCTAAACACTCACATCACCCCTTCAGAGATTGTGGAAACAATTAGGACACTGAAAGCACACAAGGCCCCAGGCCCGGACGGCTACTCTAATGAATATTATAGAGATTTCACCCCAGACCTGGCTCCTTGTCTCGCCAAAACACTTAATAAAGCGATAACTAGTGGTAGATTACTGGAGGAAATGTTGAGAACCACTATAATCACGATCCCCAAACAGGGAAAAACTTTGAACTCCCCAGCAAATTTCCGGCCCATTTCCTTATTAAACACTGATATTAAGATCTATTCAAAACTACTACCCCTGCGCTTGACAAAAATTCTTCCACAAATAATACACAGCGACCAAGTCGGCTTTATCAGAGGAAGACAGGCGTCAGATGGCACCAGAAGAGTACTAAATCTTATGGCAACGGCGGAAGCGGACCACACCCCAGCTATTTTCCTGGCTTTAAACGCTGAGAAAGCCTTTGATAGGCTACATTGGGAGTTCGCTTTCGCCACCCTGGAAAAATTTGGATTCCAGGGCAACATCCTTAAGGCCATCCGCGCTCTCTATGGTGCCCCCTCCGCCAGAGTACTAGTAGACGGGGTATTTTCAAAATCCTTCCAAATCACCAATGGTACCCGCCAGGGTTGTCCGCTGTCCCCATTATTATTCACGCTTGTTATGGAGCCATTGGCGGAGGCGATTAGACTCCACACAAATATTAAAGGATTTCCGGCTGGGTCCAGGCAACACAAAATAAGCCTTTTCGCAGATGACGTCCTGCTCCTCCTCACAGATCCCATAACATCTTTGAGAGAAGTTTTCAGCTTAATTCAAGAATTCAGTAAAGTATCATACTATAAATAAAATATAGACAAATCCCAAATACTTGCCATTAACATAGACAATACCTTAAAACTTAGTATTCAGGAAGAGTTCCCATTTCAATGGGGAAAAAACAATATTCCATACCTGGGGATAAAAATATGTATTCCGCTGGCTAACACCATTCCAGCAAATCTGTTACCCCTATTAGATAACTTACAAGCGGAGCTGGGGTCCCTCATGAAAAGGGAGCCGTCATGGATGGGTAGAGTTACACTCTATAAAATGATGATTCTTCCCAAGATCCTATATATTTTCCGCACAATCACCCTTCCAATTCACAGACTGGAAGTGTGAAAGTTTCAAAAACAACTCTCGGACTTTATCTGGGCAGGGAAAAGACCAAGGGTCGCGGCCTCTATACTCTACCTCAACAGAAAGCAGGGAGGTCTGGGGGTTCCAAATCTGTGGTCATATCTCCACGCGTCCAATATTAACCAAACTAGACACTGGCTGAAGCCATTGCCAGGACCAAACTGGCTCCAAATTGAGACCCAATTTAACGACGAGAAGCCCATCCGCTCTCTTCTCTTGGCTTCCCTGCTCTCCACCCTCTCCACGCCCACACTGCCAACTTGTAGACCTCGCTTCATTTCCCCACCCATCCAAGCCTCATTAGACTCATGGAGTTGGCTGGCCAGGAGTACCAGCCTTCGCTTGGGAAAAACAATTGAGCATATCCCAATATCAACCCTTGAGTTTTTCATCCCCAATCTACACCTTGGGGGGTGGATACAGAGAGGAATTGCAAACCTAGGCGATATATTGCTGGACGATGACATCTTACCGTTCCAAATCCTGTTGGAAAGGTTTGATTTGCCCTCAGGTGATGCATTCAAATATCTTCAAATAAGGTCCTTACTAGAGATGAGCGAACGTACTCGTCCGAGCTTGATGCTCGGGCGAATATTAGGGTGTTCGGGATGCTCGTTACTCTTAACGAGCACCACGCGGTGTTCGGGTTACTTTCACTTTCATCTCTGAGACGTTAGCGCGCTTTTCTGGCCAATTGAAAGACAGGGAAGGCATTACAACTTCCCCCTGTGACGTTCAAGCCCTATACCACCCCCCTGCTGTGAGTGGCTGGGGAGATCAGATGTCACCCGAGTATAAAAGTCGGCCCCTCCCGCGGCTCGCCTCAGATGCCTTGTGAGTTAGCTGAGGGAAAGTGCTGCTGGTGCCGAAGCTGCTGTAGGGAGAGTGTTAGGAGTGAGTGTAGGCTTCAAGAACCCCAACGGTCCTTTCTAGGGCCACATCTATCCATGTGCAGTAGTGTGGAGGCTGCTGTTAGCAGTGTTGCTCATTTTTTTTTTTTCAAAATCGGCTGTGCAGAGCATTGCGCCCTGCAGTAATACTACAGGGACAGAAGTGGTGGTTAGGCAGGGAGAGTGTTAGGAGTGAGTGTAGGCTTCAAGAACCCCAACGGTCCTTCTTAGGGCCACATCTATCCGTGTGCAGTAGTGTGGAGGCTGCTGTTAGCAGTGTTGCTCATTTTTTTTTTTTCAAAATCGGCTGTGCAGAGCATTGCGCCCTGCAGTAATACTACAGGGACAGAATTGTGTAGGCAGGGCCAGAAGACATATATTATTGATTGAATATAGTCAGTGGGCCTTTTCTTTAAAAAAAAAGGGAAACATTCTATTTGGCCTGCCTTTGACAGTTCTCAGCGTTCTGGGTACGTGTGTGGTGGGTGGAGAACGTAAAGAAATCATACGCAGCCAGCAACGTTTAACAGCAGGCTTGCGCCAATTTATTTCCTGCCTGGGTAAAATCACCGCTCTGCTGTAGTTAATAACTCTGCAACCCTGCAGTTCTGTGACACATTTGCAGGGCCAGAAGACATATTTATTATTGATTGAATATACGCAGTGGGCCTTTCCTTGAAAAAAAAGGGAAAACATTCTATTTGGCCTGCAGGCTTGCGCCAATTTATTTCCTGCCTAGGAAAAATCACCGCTCTGCTGTAGTTAATAACTCTGCAACCCTGCAGTTCTGTGACACATTTGCAGAGCCAGAAGACATATTTATTATTGATTGAATATACGCAGTGGGCCTTTCCTTGAAAAAAAAGGGAAAACATTCTATTTGGCCTGCCTCTGACAGTCCTCAGCGTTCTGGGTACGTGTGTGGTGGGTGGAGAACGTAAAGAAATCATACGCAGCCAGCAACGTTTAACAGCAGGCTTGCGCCAATTTATTTCCTGCCTGGGAAAAATCACCGCTCTGCTGTAGTTAATAACTCTGCAACCCTGCAGTTCTGTGATACATTTGCAGGGCCAGAAGACATATTTATTATTGATTGAATATACGCAGTGGGCCTTTCCTTGAAAAAAAAGGGAAAACATTCTATTTGGCCTGCCTCTGACAGTCCTCAGCGTTCTGGGTACGTGTGTGGTGGGTGGAGAACGTAAAGAAATCATACGCAGCCAGCAACGTTTAACAGCAGGCTTGCGCCAATTTATTTCCTGCCTGGCAAAAATCACCGCTCTGCTGTAGTTAATAACTCTGCAACCCTGCAGTTCTGTGACACATTTGCAGGGCCAGAAGACATATTTATTATAGATTGAATATATGCAGTGGGCCTTTCCTTGAAAAAAAAGGGAAAACATTCTATTTGGCCTGCCTCTGACAGTCCTCAGCGTTCTGGGTACGTGTGTGGTGGGTGGAGAACGTAAACAAAAATCATACGCAGCCAGCTACGTTTAACAGCAGGCTTGCGCCAATTTATTTCCTGCCTGGGAAATCACCGCTCTGCTGTAGTTAATAACTCTGCAACCCTGCAGTTCTGTGACACATTTGCAGGGCCACAACACATTTATTATTGATTGAATATACGCAGTGGGTCTTTCCTTTAAAAAAAAAGGGAAAACATTCTATTTGGCCTGCCTCTGACAGTCCTCAGCGTTCTGGGTACGTGTGTGGTGGGTGGAGAACGTAAAGAAATCATACGCAGCCAGCTACGTTTAACAGCAGGCTTGCGCCAATTTATTTCCTGCCTGGGAAATCAAATCACTGGTAATACACCATGCTGAGGGGTAGGGGTAGGCCTAGAGGACGTGGACGCGGCCGAGGACGCGGAGGGCCAAGTGAAGGTGTGGGCACAGGCCGAACTCCTGATCCAGGTGTATCGCAGCGGACTGCTGCGCGATTAGGAGAGAGGCACGTTTCTGGCGTCCCCACATTTATCGCACAATTAATGGGTCCACGCGGGAGACCTTTATTAGAAAATGAGCAGTGTGAGCAGGTCCTGTCGTGGATGGCAGAAAGTGCTTCAAGCAACCTATCGTCAACCCACAGTTCTGCGCCGTCCACTGCTGCAAATCCGAATCCTCTGTCTGCTGCTCCTCCTTCCTCCCAGCCTCCTCACTCCATGAAAATGAGACAGTCTGAGGAGTGGGAAGACTCCCAGGAACTGTTCTCGGGCCCCTGCTCAGATTGGGCAGCAGTGGTTCCTCTCCCACCAGAGGAGTTTATCGTCACTGATGCCCAACCATTGGAAAGTTCCCGGGGTCCGGGGGATGAGGCTGGGGACTTCCGGCAACTGTCTCAAGAGCTTTCAGTGGGTGAGGAGGACGATGACGATGAGACACAGTTGTCTATCGGTGAGGTAGTAGTAAGGGCAGTAAGTCCGAGGGAGGAGCGCACAGAGGATTCTGAGGAAGAGCAGCAGGACGATGAGGTGACTGACCCCACCTGGTTTGCAACGCCTACTCAGGACAGGTCTTCAGAGGGGGAGGCAAGGGCAGCAGAAGGGCAGGTTGCAAGAGGCAGTGCGGTGGCCAGGGGTAGAGGCAGGGCCAGACCGAATAATCCACCAACTGTTTCCCAAAGCGCACCCTCGCGCCATGCCACCCTGCAGAGGCCAATGTGCTCTAAGGTCTGGCAGTTTTTCACAGAGACGCCTGACAACCGACGAACAGTGGTGTGCAACCTTTGTCGCGCCAAGATCAGCCGGGGAGCCACCACCAACAGCCTCACCACCACCAGCATGCGCAGACATATGATGGCCAAGCACCCCACAAGGTGGGACGAAGGCCGTTCACCGCCTCTGGTTTGCACCGCTGCCTCTCCCCCTGTGCCCCAACCTGCCACTGAGAACCAACCCCCCTCTCAGGACACAGGCACTACCGTCTCCTGGCCTGCACCCACACCCTCACCTCTGCTGTCCTCGGCCCCATCCACCAATGTCTGTCAGCGCACCGTCCAGCCGTCGCTAGCGCAAGTGTTTGAGCGTAAGCGCAAGTACGCCACCACGCACCCGCACGCTCAAGCGTTAACCGTCCACATAGCCAAATTTATCAGCCTTGAGATGCTGCCGTATAGGGTTGTGGAAACGGAGTCCTTCAAAAGTATGATGGCGGCGGCGACCCCGCGCTACTCAGTTCCCAGTCACCACTACTTTTCCCGATGTGCCATCCCAGCCCTGCACGACCACGTCTCCCGCAACATTGTACGCACCCTCACCAATGCGGTTAGTGGCAAGGTCCACTTAACAACGGACACGGGGACAAGCACAGGCGGGCAGGGCCACTACATCTCCCTGACGGCACATTGGGTGAATTTAGTGGAGGCTGGGAGAGAGTCAGAGCCTGGGACCGCTCACGTCCTACCCACCCCCAGAATTGCGGGCCCCAGCTCGTTGGTGGTATCTGCGGCGGTGTATGCTTCCTCCACTAAAGCACCCTCCTCCTCCTCCTCCAACGCAACCTCTGTCTCGCAATCAAGATGTGTCAGCAGCAGCAGCGCGTCGCCAGCAGTCGGTGTCGCGCGTCGTGGCAGCACAGCGGTGGGCAAGCGTCAGCAGGCCGTGCTGAAACTACTCAGCTTAGGAGATAAGAGGCACATGGCCCACGAACTGCTGCACGGTCTGACAGAGCAGACCGACCGCTGGCTTGCGCCGCTGAGCCTCCAACCGGGTATGGTCGTGTGTGACAACGACCGTAACCTGGTGGCGGCTCTGCAGCTCGGCAGCCTCACGCACGTGCCATGCCTGGCCCACGTCTTTAATTTGGTGGTTCAGCGCTTTCTGAAAAGCTACCCACACTTTTCAGACCTGCTCGGAAAGGTGCGCCGACTCTGCGCACATTTCCGCAAGTCCCACACGGACGCTGCCACCCTGCGCACCCTGCAACATCGGTTTAATCTGCCAGTGCACCGACTTCTGTGCGACGTGCCCACACGGTGGAACTCTACACTCCACATGTTGGCCAGGCTCTATGAGCAGCGTAGAGCTATAGTGGAATACCAACTCCAACATGGGCGGCGCAGTGGGAGTCAGCCTCCTCAATTCTTTTCAGAAGAGTGGGCCTGGTTGGCAGACATCTGCCAGGTCCTTCGAAACTTTGAGCAGTCTACCCAGGTGGTGAGCGGCGATGCTGCAATCATTAGCGTCACCATTCCTCTGCTATGCATCTTGAGAAGTTCCCTGCAAAGCATAAAGGCAGACGCTTTGCGCTCGGAAACAGAGTCGGGGGAAGACAGTATGTCGCTGGATAGTCAGAGCACCCTCCTGTCTATATCTCAGCGCATTCAGGAGGAGGAGGAGGAGCATGAGGAGGATGAGGAGGAGGGGGAAGAGACAGCTTGGCCCACTGCTGACGGTACCCATGCTGCTTGCCTGTCATCCTTTCAGCGTGTATGGCCTGAGGAGGAGGAGGAGGATCCTGAAAGTGATCTTCCTAGTGAAGACAGCCATGTGTTGCGTACAGGTACCCTGGCACACATGGCTGACTTCATGTTAGGATGCCTTTCTCGTGACCCTCGCGTTGCACGCATTCTGGCCACTACGGATTACTGGGTGTACACACTGCTCGACCCACGGTATAAGGAGAACCTTTCCTCTCTCATTCCCGAAGAGGAAAGGGGTTCGAGAGTGTTGCTATACCACAGGACCCTGGCGGACAAGCTGATGGTAAAATTCCCATCCGACAGCGCTAGTGGCAGAAGGCGCAGTTCCGAGGGCCAGGTAGCAGGGGAGGTGCGGAGATCGAGCAGCATGTACAGCACAGGCAGTACAACAGTCTTTAAGGCCCTGGACAGCTTTATGGCTCCCCAGCAAGACTGTGTCACCGCTCCCCAGTCAAGGCTGAGTCGGCGGGAGCACTGTAAAAGGATGGTGAGGGAGTACGTAGCCGATCGCACGACCGTCCTCCCTGACGCCTCTGCCACCTACAATTACTGGGTGTCGAAGCTGGACACGTGGCCTGAACGCGCGCTGTATGCCCTGGAGGTGCTTGCTTGTCCTGCGGCTAGCGTCTTGTCAGAGAGGGTGTTTAGTGCGGCTGGGGGAATCATCACAGATAAGCGTACTCGCCTGTCAACCGACAGTGCCGACAGGCTTACACTCATCAAGATGAACAAAGCCTGGATTTCCCCAGACTTCTCTTCTCCATCAGCGGACAGCAGCGATACCTAAGCAATACGTAGGCTGCACCCGCAGATGGAAGCATCGTTCTCTCTCACCATCCAAAACGGGGACATTTCTGCTTCATCAATCTGTGTATAATATTCCTCCTCCTCCTGCTCCTCCTCCTGAAACCTCACGTAATCACGCCGAACGGGCAATTTTTCTTAGGGCCACAAGGCTCACTCATATAATTTTTCTAAACAATTTTTATACGTTTCAATGCTCTTAGAAGCGTTGAAACTTTAACTTGAACCAATTTTTCGTTAAACTGGGCTGCCTCCAGGCCTAGTTACCACTTAAGCCACATTAACCAAAGCGATTAATGGGTTTCACCTGCCATCTTGGTTGGGCATGGCCAATTTTTTCTGAGGTACATTAGTACTGTTGGTACACCAATTTTTTTGGGCCCTCACCTACAGTGTAATCATAGTAATTTCTATGTTCTTCGCCTGCACTCATGGTACAGAAAGTTGTGTGTGGTTGGCCTACACTTTGGCTACATAAATATAACTGGGGCCTTGTCTATACTACAGCTACTGAAATGTGAAAGAGACTGTTATCTCCCTAAACTGCTGCAATGGGAATGTTACTGGGGCCTGTCTTGAGTGCTACTATTACTGAAATGGAACTTTGACTGCGCTCCCCCTATACTGCTGCTAGTGATATGTTAGTGGGGCCTGTCCCTAATGCTACCACTGAAATGTTAATAATTCTGGGCTCTGCCTATACCGCTGCTAATGGTATGTCACTGGGGTGTGGAAACAGAGGCTTCACAAAGACATGATGGCGGCGAGGCCATTTCCCACCAACGCTGTTACTGTTAAGGTTACTGTTACTGCCCACTGCCTCTGCGTGTCGCAGTTATTTACCGCCCCCCAGGTCCTACCCGCCTGTTCCTAGACCACTTTGCTGCCTGGCTCCCCCACTTCCTATCCTGTGAAATCCCAACCCTCATCCTTGGTGATTTCAACATTCCTATTAACGACTCTAGCTCCTCATCTGCCTCCCGGCTCTTAACACTTACCTCCTCCCTTGGCCTATCGCTAATCTCTGACTCCCCCACTCATAGAGATGGTAACACTCTCGATTTAGTTTTCCTCCGTCTCTGCTCTGCTTCTCACTTTACTAACTCCCCACTTCCACTCTCGGATCACAACCTTCTCTCTTTCTCCATCAGGCACCCTAGCATCTCTCCTGACCCTCCTATCTATCGCACCTCTAGGAACCTCCAGTCTGTCCGCACTAAACAGTTTGCTGAAACTATTCAGTCCTCCCTATCGCCCATCTCTCGCCTCCCCTGCCCTAACCTGGCAGCCGAATACTACCACACCACCCTCAGCCGTGCCCTGGATGAAGTGGCACCGCCCATGACGCGAGCTGTCAAACGCAGACCACGGCAACCCTGGCTCACGTCCCAAACGCGCTTCATCCGGCGGTGCTCTAGGTGCCCCGAGCGGCTGTGGAGAAAGTCAAAGCTGCCAGCTGACTTCCTCCACTTCAAATTCATGCTTAAAATGTATAACCTAGCCCTTCACCATGCCAAACAAGTCTATTTCACCTCCCTTGTCTCCTCACTATCCCACAACCCCAAACAACTCTTTGAGACCTTTCACTCCCTCCTCAGCCCCAAGGAACAGGCCCCTGCGACAGACCTGACTGCTGGAGAACTAGCTGCCTATTTCAAAGAAAAAATCGACCACATTCGAAAAGAAATCTCTGAAAGCTGCATGGTTAGCCCTGATCCCAGCTCCATCAGCACTGCACCCAGCACCTACTCACTATCTACGCTAGAACCAACGACAGAGGAAGAAGTCTCCAGGCTCCTTTCCACTGCCCGCCCTACCACCTGCGCCAGCGACCCTCTCCCCTCTCACCTCCTCCGCTCCCTTTCCCCAGCTCTCATTACTCACCTTACCACAATCTGCAACCTCTCCCTAACCTCTGGCACTTTTCCCTCCTCATTCAAACACTCCATTATATCCCCTCTGCTTAAAAAACCAACTCTGGACCCGACTAATGCTGCTAACTACCGACCCGTCTCAAACCTCCCCTTTATTTCCAAATTACTGGAACGCCTGGTCTACTCTCGGCTTACTCGCTTTCTCTCTGACAACTCACTCCTCGACCCCCTCCAGTCTGGTTTCCGCTCTCTACACTCGACCGAAACTGCCCTTACAAAAGTAACAAATGACCTGATGACTGCAAAGTCGAGAGGTGATTACTCTCTACTAATCCTCCTTGACCTGTCTGCTGCATTTGACACTGTCGACCATAATCTCCTTCTCACTATGCTCCACTCTATTGGTCTAAAGGACACTGCTCTCTCCTGGTTCTCCTCCTACCTCTCTGACCGCTCTTCCAGTGTTTCCTTTGCTGGTTCTATCTCTGCTCCACTTCCTCTCGCTGTCGGGGTACCCCAGGGCTCGGTCCTTGGTCCCCTTCTTTTCTCTATCTATACTGCCCCAATCGGACAAACAATCCACAGATTCGGCCTCCAATACCATCTCTATGCTGACGACACCCAACTATACACCTCCTCTCGTGAGATCTCTGGACCATTCCTCCAAAATATCACTGACTGTCTGTCCGCTGTCTCTAACACTATGTCCTCCCTTTTTCTCACACTAAACCTCTCTAAAACTGACCTCCTTGTCTTTCCACCTTCTAACCGACCTCCCCTCAACATCTCCCTTCCAGTGTCTGGCACCATCATAACCCCCCGACGGCATGCCCGATGCCTTGGGGTCACACTGGACTCTGACCTCTCCTTTACCCCCCATATCCAATCTCTGGCCCAAACATGCCACATGCACCTCAGAAATATTGCTAAAATACTTCCGTTCCTAACCACGGACACGCTAAAGACGCTCGTGGTTGCGCTCATCCACTCCCGGCTTGACTACTGCAACTCGCTACTCATTGGCCTCCCCCGCACTAGACTCGCTCCGCTCCAATCCATACTAAATGCAGCAGCTAGACTCATTTTTCTATCCAGTCGTTATTCAGACGCCTCTGCATTATGCCAGTCGCTGCATTGGCTGCCCATCCACTGCAGAACTAAATTTAAACTCCTCTACCTCACTCACAAAGCTCTGCATGGCGCTGCACCACCATACATTGCCTCCCTCCTGTCAGTATACCACCCAGCCCGCTCACTCCGATCGGCTAACACACTCAGACTAAACACCCCTGTAATACGAACCTCTCATGCTCGCCTACAGGACTTCACCAGAGCAGCACCCATCCTCTGGAACGCTCTACCCCAAGGCATCCGGACAATTCCCGATGCACGAAATTTCAGACGTGCCTTAAAAACGCACCTCTTCAGGGAAGCATACCAAATCTCCTGACCTAGTCCCTCGCCCCTCCCTATGGTGCTCCACCCTGTTTGCCTTCTGATAAATGATCTGTACATAAAATTTCCTATTGCCTATGTTCCCCAACCCCTGCACCTCCTGTACCACCCTCAACCCATTTGTGTCTAACCCAATGTACCTTATATTGTAATTGTTGTATTGTTTTGCATTTATCCATGCCTGAAAGCGCTGCGGAATAAGTTGGCGCTATACAAATAAAGATTATTATTATTATTATTAAGGTGCATATAACAACGGACACGTGCAGAGGACACATAGTGCCTCCAAAACATCCCCCTCCTCCTCCAACAATGAAAACATTCTTGGCAAATACCGTTGCATTGGTCCGTCTGGTGGCAGTCCAAGAATTTCACCTTTAACGACACAACAAGAGAGCCCCCACACCATCCCCCCGCCACGGCCCACTTAATCCTGGCCACATTCCGAAAACCAACTACATTAAACCGCGCTACCAGGTCCGCAGTCACCACCACATTACCACCAACGAGGTTACTGTTAAGGTACATATTACCAGTCAGACTGGGGCATGCAGTGTGGGCCTAAGCCCACCTGCATTAAGCACAACATTACTACCTCAGCTGTGTTGGGCAATGCAATGGGATATTTTTATGTACCGCCGGTGGGTTCCAGGGAGCCACCCATGCTGTCGGTCCACAGGGACTTCACAATAGGGAGTTGTACCTGCCTGTGTCTATGAATTAAAAACCGCGGTCTGACTGGGGCATGCAGACACCTTGACAGAATGAATAGTGTGTGGCACATAGGTTCCCCATTGCTATGCCCACGTGTGCAGCTCCTGATGGTGGTGGCACAGGATTATATTTCTCATTGCTTCTGTACAGCATTGTGGGCTATCGTCCCACCCCTTTTAAAGAGGGTCGCTGCCTAGCCGTGCCAACCCTCTGCAGTGTGTGCCTGCTTTTCCTGTGGCAGACGCACTTATAAATAGACATGAGTGTGGCGTGGCATAAGGGCAGCTGAAGGCTGGGCAGGGGCAGTTTGGTGTGCGCTGTGGACACTGGGTCGTGGGGGGGGGGTGGTTGGTCAGCATGTAACCCAGGAGAAGTGGCAGCGGAGTGTCATGCAGGCAGTGATTGTGCTTTGTTGGAGGTAGTGTGGTGCTTAGCTAAGGTATGCATTGCTAATGAGGGATTTTCAGAAGTAAAAGTTGTTGGGAGGGGGGGGGGCACTCTTGCCGGTATTGTGGCTTAATAGTGGGACCTGTGAACTTGAGATGCAGCCCAACATGTAGCCCCTCGCCTGCCCTATCCGTTGCTGTGTCGTTCCCATCACTTTCTTGAATTGCCCAGATTTTCACACATGAAAACCTTAGCGAGCATCGGCGAAATACAAAAATGCTCGGGTCGCCCATTGACTTCAATGGGGTTCGTTACTCGAAACGAACCCTCGAGCATCGCGATAATTTCGTCCCGAGTAACGAGCACCCGAGCATTTTGGTGCTCGCTCATCTCTAGTCCTTACTGCAGTCGACCAAAATCGGGAAGGTGACGTTTTCAAACGACTTTCTGAGAATTCTTAATAGTCCCTCTCCGGTGTCTCGATCCCTGGTGAGAACCTGCTACGATATACTCTCGGGAGATATGAGAGATACAAAACGAGCTCACATTCTCAACTGGGAGAGAGATATAGGAAGGAGATTCACCCCGGAAAGTTGGCTCTCAGCCTTTACATGGGCCAACAAAGCAACCATCAACTCAAACACTATAGAAGTCTATATTAAGGTTTTTACTAGATGGTACTTCACCCCAGTGGCGCTGGCTAGAGCTTTCACAGACTCAGATAATCGTTGCTGGAGACAATGTGGCCACATAGGCAACATCTGCCATATATTTTGGGACTGTCCAAAAATGTTGTTCTATTGAGATGATGTTTTCTCTATACTGAGAAGGATCACAAAAGTATACATTCCCAAAACACCTGAGCTAGCCATTCTACTCATGGATAACAAATTTATCCTGCCCCATATGAAAAATTTGATAGGCCACATTCTCCTCACTGCTAAATTAATGGTAGCAAGGAAATGGAAGACTGTTAATGCCCCTACTATTCTAGAACTAAAACAGACACTCTCTGACCACAACACATATGAAAAATTGTATGCCATAAAAAATGGAGGATACGCGAAGTATCGAAGTAAATGGAACCCATGGATACAAACCTATCTGATCTAATATCGAACAGCTGACAATTGATACCCCCCCCCCCCCCGCTTCTTTCCTTCGTTTCCAATGTTATTTTACTGTTTGTTATAAGATCAAACTGTAAGAAGCTGAATATAAGTATATCTACAATGTCTAATTCAAACATCCTTAATTCATTGCCTGCTGCATGGCTAACATTTTTCTTATACAGGTTAAAGATATGGACTTTACCAGGTTACTACAAAAGTGAAGTTATATAACTCTGTTCTAATGTAAACAAATCTGTCCTCATGGACTCATGCATGCTTTCATAAATAAGTACTGTATGTTTTGTATGTAATCACTTAAAAATCAATAAAGAACAAATTGATAAAAAAAAAGAAAAAGCAATTTACTTCCATTATTGCCTGTTACCGCATATTACCCATTCATGTATTGTGTGCATGATACGCAATGAAAATACATGATCAGAATCTCACTCTAGATCCCAGTAAAGTATCCAGTGATTTTCTCTTTCCCTGGAAGGACAGACAGAGTACCTTGTAAATAAAAGTTAAAGGGGTTGTCCCGCGCCGAAACGGTTTTTTTTTTTTTTAACCCCCCCCCGTTCGGCGCGAGACAACCCCGATGCAGGGGTTAAAAAAAACAAACGGAGAGTGCTTACCTGAATCCCGGCGGTCCGGCGTCTTCATACTTACCTGCTGAAGATGGCCGCCGGGGTCTGCTCCCTCCGTGGACCGCAGCTCTTCTGTGCGGTCCATTGCCGATTCCAGCCTCCTGATTGGCTGGAATCGGCACGTGACGGGGCGGAGCTACACGGAGCCGGCATTCTGCATGAGCGGCTCCATTGAAGAGAGCTGAAGACCCGGACTGCGCAAGCGCGGCTAATTTGGCCATCGGAGGGCGAAAATTAGTCGGCTCCATGGGAACGAGGACGCTAGCAACGGAGCAGGTAAGTAAAAAACTTTTGATAACTTCTGTATGGCTCATAATTAATGCACAATGTACATTACAAAGTGCATTAATATGGCCATACAGAAGTGTATAGACCCACTTGCTGCCGCGGGACAACCCCTTTAAGTAATATTATTTCTTACAAAATTGTCTGCCCCTCCCTGAGGTTGTGATTGTCCCTCTTTGCTGGCCGTGGAGGGCACTCCTGTTGTGCTTTAAGAACCGTGTCAAAAATCAGACAGAGGTTTATTTTGGGTATGGTTGCGTGATTGCTGCATGAAAGAATGACCAGATGCTGTTAGAATGTGATCTTGTTGGTTAATATACACAGATATAAGAAACTTCTGTGTTTCAACTCTGAATGGTCAGCTGGTGTAATCTGTGTGTAGGTTCTGTAATATTATCACTGGAGGAACACAAACCATTGATACTTGAGATGTATTATTTTCTATGCTGCTGACCAGCATGCTTAGAAGGATTTGTACTAGTGAAGAGATTATACAGTCCTTTAACCCCTTTAGTGGCACGCCCGGAAAATCTCCTTCCTCCAAAATTTGGAAATTATTTTCCAAAATTGTTATAATGGATTCTTTCATTACAAAAAGATGTTGCAATGTGATTGTTGCATTCCTTAATGAATACTTGCAAGATTAAATTGCATTGTTGACTCTTATTTAAAAAAAACCTGCCCTGTGAGGCATGACATGGTGATAATAATAAACCTGCCACTGAAGGGGTTAATGGTTGTTTATTGCCCAGGAGAATAGTAACACCCATAGATGATGGATATTGTTCTGGCTGTTGAGAAATGTGATTGGAACTGAAGATTGTACTGTTGATAACCAGCGTTGCTGTTTGTGGTTTTTGTGATCTGGATAACTTTAAGAGTTATTGCCAGTCTGAAATATTGGCAGTCTTGAACAAGTACACTGTCAAGATTGCAGTGTTGAGAAGTGCCAGCACACACAGGCTTTCTAATTGTGACCAGACAGGACTTTGGACATGTGTCAAAGATTGTGAGATAAGCCTAAGGTAAGTTACTATGGGGATCTCACAAGGAAATGGCAGAAAGGAAGGGATATCTGACTTCTCATTTCCTGTAAAAAAAAAAAAAAGAAAAAGTTGCAGTGTTCTGTATGGTGACCCCGGACACAGGGAATATGTTGAGGAGCTGGGAGGGCAAGTTGGACACTGGTCATGGTGACACTTGCCACGCGCCCTCCCAGAGGAATGCATGTAGCCTCGGCCAGGGCAGCGCTGGGCCTCTTCCGGGCAACCCCCGGAAAGGGATATCAAATAACTTTGCAAACAGATATACGGGTTGTCACCGGAAAGATCCTTGTTGGTAAATAGTTGAGCCGCAGACTGGAGTAACGTACCTCAGGACCCTTGGAACGGTCAGGGCCTGGCAAAACTTTACTTTGCATAAACAACGGGTGAAAGGCAGAGTTTACACAGAACGGACGTGCAGGCAAACAACGATATTATAGTACCTCTACACGATGATCCCTAGGCACAGAACGGCCATGTAGGAACAGCAGGATTAAAGTACCTCTGCATGGAGATTTGGCCTTAATTTACCACCAAACGCTCACACTATTTCTCTCTTTGGGGCTTGCTACTCCACAGTCACTGGCATACAGATATTTGGGAACCATTCTTCCTCCTCCATTCTTCACCACATGGGAGTTGAAGGTACCCCTATGTGGCTGGCACTCTGAATGGAACTCCCAGAATCAAAGAACCAAAAGCTCCCAACACAGCCAAAGTATTCATATTTATTAACAGACAGGTATGTGATCTAATTGGTTCTCAACAGTCTGCACCTGGAGGGACCCTCTTAGATGGCCTACCACATTGTAGGTATGTGGGGGGGGGGGGGTATTTTGTTTTGGCACTGATTGGTAGTAATAGCTATATAATGTGGTTTATGTCAGTCATTTGTGAGCTTGAAAAAGGCCAGCGTACCTGGCCCGATACTGTGCTCATCAACATACATTTTCACACGGATGCAAGGCGTTTTTCTGGCAAAAATGCCTCCCATCACTTCTGTGAAGTAACAATCCTGCAATGCGGCTTTCAGATCAGCAAGTGCTTAACAATGTTTTCAATGGGAAACCTTGCATCACACTTGTGCTCACATCACACGTCGTACAATGTGTTTTACTGTGCTGTTGAAAACAATGGGCGATGCATTCTGAGGAACGAAAAAAGATAGGACATGGAGAGATTTTATATGTATGTGACTCCATTCAAAAGAATAGGGTTCAAATTTGCAAGTGATTTGTGAATCGTACAATGCAAAATCTTGCACAAGTTTCTTGGCCATCAGAAACCAGCCTAAGGGCGCCCATCCAAAGGCGTTTGCGATTTCCGTGCGTGAAAAATGCAGCGTTTTCTGCACGTTTTTCGCGGCTTTTTCGCGCCTTTTCCGTTAATTTCCATTGACATTCATGGGTGCATTAAGAGAAAAATAAGGACACATATGCAACTGACAGTTCCTATGTTAAAAATTGCAACGGACCGAAAAAAAAACGCCAGTGGACAGGAGCACATTCAATACTAATTGCTCTTGAGAAAAAGCGCAAAACGCAAAGGAAAAAAAATCGCCAGTGGGTGGGCGCCCTTAGGGTGCCTACCCACTAGCGTTTTTTTCCCCTGCGAAATTCGCAGCATTTTTTTCTCTGCAGGGGTCTATGGGACTTGTAATGTTAAAATCGCGGTCGCGCAAAATCGCAATTTTGCGCGATCGCGATTTTAACATTACAAGTCCCATAGACCCCTGCAGAGAAAAAAATGCTGTGAATTTCGCAGGGAAAAAAAAACCGCTAGTGGGTGGGCAGCCTTACAGTATTAATTGAGATGCAGCACTAATAAAGGAGGGAACTGTCTTGATTACACCCAGCTGAGTATAACATGTCTTAGTTCATTGAATTACTTAATCTCATTCTGTTATAATTTGAAACACCTAAATACCTGGAGCGTAGGTATTATGCTAACAATTGCGCCATATACCATAAAAAAATAATTTTTTGGACCTTGCCACAGATGATGTACCTTGTACCTACCATGGACTTGCGTCTGTAAGTATGATTTTACGTAACAAACGTGCTAAGAATTATAACTACCTGCAGTTTCATAAAAATGTATGCCTGCCATAGGGACATGTCAGAAGCAATGGGGGTCCCGATGCTAAGACACACGCAGTTCAATACAATAATGAGGCTACAGAGCTGTACTCCTCGGCCGTCTCTTAATTGGTCAGCCTACATGTTTAAAATTACAGAATACATACTCCTCTAGCCCATATCCACCACCACTGCTGTATCCCCATTCCACGCTGACTTTTACTGCCATGTGTTGGGAGCTGGTGATACTGTCCCAACAAAAGACACGTGAATGGTGCAGCTAGTCAACATCTACCTTCAGCCAGTGAATATCTGCAGCGTTTGTGTGACCCCCTTGTCGTGAGGATTACAATGGTTTCCTAGAAGTGTAGTTTTTTGGTGAATGGAGAGATACCAGTGGTGGAGGAGCTAATGTTTCCATAGTAAAGCATATTTAAATGGTCTGCTGTCAACACCCTTCCAAATTTAATAGAAACACTTACCTTATGCAACATCTCTGTTCGTTATATACTCCTTCGGTGTTTCCAGACAAATAACAGTTTGTGAGCCAGGCCTATAGGTGTCTTAAGCATTGGGGTACATTTACAGGTGTACAAAACACCAATCTAAGTAAAGTTTGTGACTGTGCAATCTCTTATTCACACAAGTGTGTCCAATTTTGGTGCAGGAAAACCTGACCTATTTTGATGTGTATATCCGCACAACATCAGTATGTATTGTGTGTGTCTCTTTTTTATGTCAATGTGTCATCCATTTTTTTCGCACACAGAAAAAAAATGAAAGACGTCCATTTTTCAAAAGAATGGCTTAGCAATGCCCATTGAGAAAAGGAGAGCACATGGATTGCTGTTCTCCATGTACATTCCTTTTTTTGCGCACCCATTGCCTTGAATGGATGTTTCTTATCCAAAAAGTTGAACCAAAATGGGACATACTGCAATGTAAAACAAAGACTAGTCTGTTAAGTCCCATTGACTGTAATGGGTCAGTGTGCTGTCCGTGTTCAATCTGTTGTAAAGATAAGCAGCATACAGACAAGAAAACCACTCATGAATAATCTCTAAGGCTAGTTTTATACGGGTGATGGCGTCAAAATTACATCTTTGTTTCCGCGATTTATGAGCGGTAGCAATGCTTTTTTTGGAGAATAATCTTGCATTGCATCGCTGCCGTCTGTGATAAAGTCACACAAGTTTCTAATATTAAAATCACATTGCATTGCAATACGCGTTTGTTGCATTGCGATGCGATAGAAAGAAGCCTACACAGGGAATCATTGGAGATAAAAAAAAATCATACGTCACAGAAAGATAGGGCATGCCGTGATTTTTTTGTTCTTTCAACATTGCATCAGTGAAAACATCGCAGATGGGAAGGAAACCATTGAAAATCATAGGTTTCATAATCTGCTTTTTTACTGACTATTGCATTAGGCGCAAAATCATGTGATTTTCTCACCCATGTGAAACCACCCTAAAGGCTTATTCACACAGGCATCGGCCCACCAGCGACGTAAAAACATGTGAATGGGCCCTGGCCTGCCGCATATACGCCATGCCCGCACTGGCATTGGGCGGGGGGAGACAGTTTAACTGTGCTAAACTGTCTCCCCCTTCCCGCCCCCTCGCCGTCTCTCGGAAAGGGAAGGGGGCAAGACGGGGTGGGAACTAATGTGCTAAGCTCCCTCCCCCTCTCCACCCCTTGTTGCAGTGGACGGGGGCGGGACTGCACGGGAGCTGAGCAACTAGCTCTGCCCCGGCCCCTCCAACTGCAAACAGCCCCCAAGAGGCGAAGAGGAGGAGGGAAGGGGGTGAGAGTTTAACAGTCACGCTGCTACACTCCCTCCCACCTCCATTCTCCTGGAGCTGTCATAGGCTCCCATAGGAGTCTATGCAGCCACCGCTGGCGTAAAAGTGCGAGGTGCTTTTACGCCATTGAAATACGCCCATTTAAACTGATGCATTGTAAACCAATGCATCAGAGAAGCAGTGCATATCAGCCGGGCGTGAAAACGCTGCCGATATACGGTCATGTGAATCCAGCCTAAGTGCAACAAACATATTAAGAGGTATCAGGCTACCTCTAACTCTAATCCGCACCCAATTTTCACACAAAAGTATTTTGCTCCCTATAAATTGCGAAAAAGCAATCATGGTGCAAAATTGCGACTTTTTGCAACCAGAATTTTGGCACAAGTAATATGTTAAATATGCCCTATTGCAGGAGTGCTGCTCTTTTTCTCTGGTGGATGTAATACGCAAAAATGACCACAAGATGTCACTGTGGTTTCTATTGCAAAATAGTTTCCTAAATCGATTCGTACTAGAAGACTTTGTGCCAAATTATAAAGTTATCCACAGGATATGGCAAAACTTTGATTGGTTAGAGACACCCACCGAATATGAGAATAGGGGCCCCGAAGGTCCCTGCATGAATGAAGTAGAGGTCACATATGCGAGCCACAGCTCCATACAAATCAATGCGAGCATCAGAAATTGCTGAGTGCAAATACTTCGCAATTTCTGACACTACCACTGAAATTAATAGGGTGGTGTCGCAAATGCAATTGGTTGACCTTCAGGATCCCTATTCTTTGGACCAATCATAAAGTTATCCCCTATCCTATGGACTTTGAAATTCAAATAGAATATAGTTGGAGAAAAGAGGACATCTAGTGGTGAAATAGAATATCACTTTGTTCGAAGGTTGACTTTGAACCGTTTTTGGTACCTATCAGCTTCTGCAGTTCTGATGATATTTCATCTGATGACATATATATAACTATGCCCCAAGGGCAATATATTACAGACTAATTCTGTGTCATCTGATTCTGAAGTCATCTTCTCTTCCACCCATCCTCTGTTCTTGTTAACATTCATCAGTTATCTCCCCCAATACCACCCACAAGAAACCTCTGATTCTCTCAAGACCTTTTTTTGCAGTTTCCTCTAATTGCAAATGCCAGAGTTAAAATGATCAGGTGCGATCAGTAAAGGTAGCTGCTACTCATATTAGCATTTACATTTAGGCCATCTGCACATGGGTATATTTGCATTGTAGAATCCGAAATGGGCATCCACCCACAGGTTCCACAGCAAATACTATCCATAGCGTTCTATGAAAAAGTGCTTCTTCCTGCCCAATTGCGATTTTCTGCTCGCGGAGGAAAATTGCAGCGTGCTCTATTTTTGTGCGGTGTCCACACAGACAGCTTCCATTGAAGTTAACAGAAGCCGTCTGACAAGTGGTCCTTCCGCAATTAACATTGCGTAAAGGTTGTGGCTAGAGATGAGCGAGCACCAAAATGCTCGGGTGCTCGTTACTCGGGACGAAATTATCGCGATGCTCGAGGGTTCGTTTCGAGTAACGAACCCCATTGAAGTCAATGGGCGACCCGAGCATTTTTGTATTTCGCCGATGCTCGCTAAGGTTTTCATGTGTGAAAATCTGGGCAATTCAAGAAAGTGATGGGAACGACACAGCAACGGATAGGGCAGGCGAGGGGCTACATGTTGGGCTGCATCTCAAGTTCCCAGGTCCCACTATTAAGCCACAATACCGGCAAGAGTGCCCCCCCCCCACCTCCCAACAACTTTTACTTCTGAAAAGCCCTCATTAGCAATGCATACCTTAGCTAAGCACCACACTACCTCCAACAAAGCACAATCACTGCCTGCATGACACTCCGCTGCCACTTCTCCTGGGTTACATGCTGCCCAACCCCCCCCCCCCCCCCGCACGACCCAGTGTCCACAGCGCACACCAAATTGTCCCTGCACAGCCTTCAGCTGCCCTCATGCCACGCCACACTCATGTCTATTTATAAGTGCGTCTGCCATGAGGAGGAACCGTAGGCACACACTGCAGAGGGTTGGCACGGCTAGGCAGCGACCCTCTTTAAAAGGGGCGGGGCGATAGCCCACAATGCTGTACAGAAGCAATGAGAAATATAATCCTGTGCCACCGCCATCAGGAGTTGTACACGTGGGCATAGCAATGGGGAACCTATGTGCCACACACTATTCATTCTGTCAAGGTGTCTGCATGCCCCAGTCAGAACGGGCTTTTTAATTCATAGACACAGGCAGGTACAACTCCCTATTGTGAAGTCCCTGTGGACCGACAGCATGGGTGGCTCCCTGGAACCCACCGGCGGTACATAAAAATATCCCATTGCAGTGCCCATCACAGCTGAGGTAGTAATGTCGTGCTTAATGCAGGTGGGCTTCGGCCCACACTGCATGCCCCAGTCAGACTGGGGTTCTTTACAAGTGGAAACAGATGCATTTATATTTCCCTGTGGACCCACAGCATGGGTGGGTGCCAGGAAGCCACCGGCAGTACATAGAAATATCCCATTGCATTGCCCAACACAGCTGAGGTAGTAATGTCGTGCTTAATGCAGGTGGGCTTCGGCCCACACTGCATGCCCCAGTCAGACTGGGGTTCTTTACAAGTGGACACATGTAGGTTAAACTCTGTGTGCACCTACAGCATGGGTGGCTCCCTGGAACCCACCGGCGATACACAAAAATATCCCATTGCATTGCCCAACACAGCGGATGTAACATCAGCTGTAATGCAGGTGGGCTAAAAATTCATTTGATTACACTGTAGGTGAGGGCCCACAAAAATTGCTGTATCAACAGTACTAATGTACATCCAAAAAATTGGCCATGGCCAACCAAGAGGGCAGGTGAAACCCATTAATCGCTTTGGTTAATGTGGCTTAAGTGGTAACTAGGCCTGGAGGCAGCCCAGTTTAACGAAAAATTGGTTCAAGTTAAAGTTTCAACGCTTTTAAGAGCATTGAAACATATAAAAATTGTTTAGAAAAATTATATGAGTGAGCCTTGTGGCCCTAAGAAAAATTGCCCGTTCAGCGTGATTATGTGAGGTTTCAGGAGGAGGAGCAGGAGGAGGAGGAGGAATATTAGACACAGATTGATGAAGCAGAAATGTCCCCGTTTTGGATGGTGAGAGAGAACGTAGCTTCCATCCGCGGGTGCAGCCTACGTATTGCTTACGTATCGCTGCTGTCCGCTGGTGGAGAAGAGAAGTCTGGGGAAATCCAGGCTTTGTTCATCTTGATGAGTGTTAGCCTGTCGGCACTGTCGGTTGACAGGCGGGTACGCTTATCTGTGATGATTCCCCCAGCCGCACTAAACACCCTTTCCGACAAGACGCTAGCCACAGGACAAGCAAGCACCTCCAGGGCATACAGCGCTAGTTCAGGCCACGTGTCCAGCTTCGACAACCAGTAGTTGTAGGGGGCAGAGGCGTCACGGAGGACGGTCGTGCGATCGGCTACGTACTCCCTCACCATCCTTTTACAGTGCTCCCGCCGACTCAGCCTTGACTGGGGAGCGGTGACACAGTCTTGCTGGGGAGCCATAAAGCTGGCAAAGGCCTTGGAGAATGTTCCCCTGCCTGCGCTGTACATGCTGCCTGATCTCTGCGCCTCCCCTGCTACCTGGCCCTCGGAACTGCGCCTTCTGCCGCTAGCGCTGTCGGATGGGAAGTTTACCATCAGTTTGTCCGCCAGCGCCCTGTGGTATTGCATCATTCTCGAACCCTTCAGGAATGAGAGTGCAAAGGCTCTCCTTATACCGTGGATCGAGCAGTGTGTACACCCAGTAATCCGTAGTGGCCAGAATGCGTGTAACGCGAGGGTCACGAGAAAGGCATCCTAACATGAAGTCAGCCATGTGTGCCAGGGTACCTGTACGCAACACATGGCTGTCTTCACTAGGAAGATCACTTTCAGGATCCTCCTCCTCCTCCTCCTCTTCCTCCTCCTCAGGCCATACACGCTGAAAGGATGACAGGCAAGCAGCATGGGTACCGTCAGCAGTGGGCCAAGCTGTCTCTTCCCCCTCCTCCTCATCCTCCTCATGCTCCTCCTCCTCCTCCTCAACGCGCAGAGATATAGACAGGAGGGTGCTCTGACTATCCAGCGACATACTGTCTTCCCCCGACTCTGTTTCCGAGCGCAAAGCGTCTGCCTTTATGCTTTGCAGGGAACTTCTCAAGATGCATAGCAGAGGAATGGTGACGCTAATGATTGCAGCATCGCCGCTCACCACCTGGGTAGACTGCTCAAAGTTTCGAAGGACCTGGCAGATGTCTGCCAACCAGGCCCACTCTTCTGAAAATAATTGAGGAGGCTGACTCCCACTGCGCCGCCCATGTTGGAGTTGGTATTCCACTATAGCTCTATGCTGCTCATAGAGTCTGGCCAACATGTGGAGCGTAGAGTTCGACTGTGTGGGCACGTCGCAAAGCAGTCGGTGCACTGGCAGATTAAACCTATGTTGCAGTGTCCGCAGGGTGGCAGCGTGCGTGTGGGATTTGCGGAAATGTGCGCAGAGCTGGCGCACCTTTCCGAGCAGGTATGACAAGTGGGGGTAGCTTTTCAGAAAGCACTGAACCACCAAATTAAAGACATGGGCCAGGCATGGCACGTGCGTGAGGCTGCCGAACTGCAGAGCCGCCACCAGCTTACGGCCGTTGTCACACACGACCATGCCCGGTTGGAGGCTCAGCGGCGCAAGCCAGTGGTCGGTCTGCTCTGTCAGACCCTGCAGCAGTTCGTGGGCCGTGTGCCTCTTCTCTCCTAAGCTGAGTAGTTTCAGCACGGCCTGCTGACGCTTGCCCACCGCTGTGCTGCCACGCCGCGTGACACCGACTGCTGGCGACGTGCTGCTGACACATCTTGATTGCGAGACAGAGGTTGCGTTGGAGGAGGAGGAGGAGGAAGGTGCTTTAGTGGAGGAAGCATACACCGCCGCAGATACCACCACCGAGCTGTGGCCCGCAATTCTGGGGGTGGGTAGGACGTGAGCGGTCCCAGGCTCTGACTCTGTCCCAGCCTCCACTAAATTCACCCAATGTGCCGTCAGGGAGATATAGTGGCCCTGCCCGCCTGTGCTTGTCCACGTGTCCGTTGTTAAGTGGACCTTGGCAGTAACCGCGTTGGTGAGGGCGCGTACAATGTTGCGGGAGACGTGGTCGTGCAGGGCTGGGACGGCACATCGGGAAAAGTAGTGGCGACTGGGAACCGAGTAGCGCGGGGCAGCCGCCGCCATCATGCTTTTGAAAGCCTCCGTTTCCACAAGCCTATACGGCAGCATCTCTAGGCTGATAAATTTTGCAATGTGCACGTTTAACGCTTGAGTGTGCGGGTGCGGGTGCGTGGCGTCGTACTTGCGCTTGCGCTCAAACTGTGGCACTAGCGACATCTGGACGCTGCGCTGAGAGACATTGCTGGATGGGGCCGAGGACAGCGGAGGTGAGGGTGTGGGTGCAGGCCAGGAGACGGTAGTGCCTGTGTCCTCAGAGGGGGGTTGGATCTCAGTGGCAGGTTGGGGCACAGGGGGAGAGGCAGTGGTGCAAACCGGAGGCGGTGAACGGGCATCGTCCCACCTTGTGGGGTGCTTGGCCATCATATGCCTGCGCATGCTGTTGGTGGTGCCTCCCCAGCTGATCTTGGCGCGACAAAGGTTGCACACCACTGTTCGTCGGTCGTCAGGCGTCTCTGTGAAAAACTGCCACACCGTAGAGCACCTTGACCTGTGCAGGGTGGCATGGCGCGAGGGGGCACTTTGGGAAACAGTTGGTGGATTATTCGGTCTGGCCCTGCCTCTACCCCTGGCCACCGCACTGGCTCGGCCTGTGCCCACACCCTCACTTGGCCCTCCGCGTCCTCGGCCGCGTCCACGTCCTCTAGGCCTACCCCTACCCCTCAGCATGCTGTATTACCAGTGATTTGATTTCCCAGGCAGGAAAGAAATTGTAGCTGGTTGCGTCTGATTTTTTTACGTTCTCCACGCAGCACACACGTACCCAGAGCCCTTAGGACTGACAGAGGCAGGGCAAATATACTTTTTTCCCTTTTGTTTAAAAGGATAGGCCCACTGCGTCTATTCACTGAATAATAAGTTTAATAACTGACACTGTGTTGCGGCCCTGCAAAAGTGTCACAGAACTTTACTGTTGCAGAGTTATTAACTGTGGCAGAGCAGGTATTTCCCAGGCAGGAAAGAAATTGGCGCAAGGCTGCACTCAACCGTAGCTGGTTGCGTCTGATTTTTTTACGTTCTCCACGCAGCACACACGTACCCAGAGCCCTTAGGACTGACAGAGGCAGGGCAAATATACTTTTTTCCCTTTTGTTAAAAAAGAAAAGGCCCACTGCGTCTATTCAATGACTAATAACTGTGTTGTGGCCCTGCCTACACAATTCTGTGCCTGTAGTATCAATGCAGGGTGCAATGCTCTGCACAGCCGATTTTGAGAAAAAAAAAAGCAACACAGCTAACAGCAGCCTGCACAGTACTCCACACAGTTAAATGTGGCCCTAGAAAGGACCGTTGAGGTTCTTGAAGCCTACACTCACTCCTAACACTCTCCCTGCCTAAGCACCACTTCTGTCCCTAATACCGGGTGCAATGCTCTGCACTGCCGATTTTGAGAAAAAAAAAAAAATTCTCCACTGCTAACAGCAGCCTGCACACACGTAGATGTGGCCCTAAGAAGGACCGTTGGGGTTCTTGAAGCCTACACTAACTCCTAACGCTCTCCCTACAGCAGCTCCAGCACGATACCACTTTCCCTCAGCTAACTCACACGCCATCTGAGGCGAGCCGCGGGAGGGGCCGACTTTTATACTCGGGTGACATCTGATCGCCCCAGCCACTCACAGCAGGTGGGTGGTATAGGGCTTGAACGTCACAGGGGGAAGTTGTAATGCCTTCCCTGTCTTTCAATTGGCCAGAAAAGCGCGCTAACGTCTCAGAGAGGAAACTGAAAGTAACCGGAACACCGTGTGGTACTCGTTACGAGTAACGAGCATCCCGAACACCCTAATATTCGCACGAATATCAAGCTCGGACGAGTACGTTCGCTCATCTCTAGTTGTGGCACCTACATCATTGCGTAGTGACAGCGCAGGAAAATTTGAACTGCTCATGTCTGATGGCTTGCCAGCCGGACTATCCGCAATATAGAAGAATTCAAGAAATGACAGGTACATTGGGTCACCGGACGGGCACAAGGTTGGATTCTGGTGCGGGATCCCGCATCCGCAATTCGACCCGGTTGTGTGCAGGGAGGCTGTATTCAGACGACCCTAAGTGAGTTGCTCTTGAAAACTTGGACAATTTGCATTGGACCATTCACATCCTCAGAGTTCCACAGTCTCACTGCTCTTACAGTAAAGAACCCCCTTCTATTTTGGCGATGGAACCTTCGCTCCTCCAGACGTAGAGGATGCCCATTTGTTACCGTCGCCGTCCTGGGTATAAACGGATCACGGGAGAGATCCTTGTATTGTCCCCTTATGTATTTATACATAGTTATTTGGTTGCCTCTTAACCGTTTTTTTTTCCGGGGAGAATAATCCCAAGTTTGGTATTCCAGTCCTCCCATTGCGTTTATTAATTTAAAAAAATCAATTCTATACTTGTGGCCGAAGGTGATGGTTGCTTGTATGGTTGACGTGCAGAGTTTTGGTAAATTGGGTGCCAATCACTCCACAATTTAAATCTACCCTCACCTATGTGACAAATCCCCTCCTCACCTCGAGTTTTCTGATTCTATTGCTTCCTGTGATGAAGCGTACATTCACAGGCAGTTTTCCTTCTAGCCGGCAAGGTACGTTACATCATTAGTTCACAGCCTAGCATGGAGTGCCGAGCTATTGCACAGACTGTGCATTCTCACTGTCACTGCAATAAATCAGCATTCCTTCCTAGCCCGTGAAGGCTATGTCACAGGGGGCGTGACCTTCACTCACCTGCAGGAAGAAGAATGCGAGGAATGCATGCTACATAACAAGCCAACCAACTTGCGATGAGCTGACCTGGGGCACTGGAGAAGATCAGCAAGGAGAAGATGTGGTAAGGAGTCTGCCTGGGAAAGAACAGGTGAGTATAGAATTTTTTTTTTATTACAAAACCACTTTAATGTTTAAAAAAATCTATTCTGATATGCTTAGTGTGCAACATGCTTTTCTTGTTGCTTATTCGTTCAGTAGCTTCTGACTCTTCGTGACCTCGTGGACCAGCCCACGTCAGAGCTTCCTGTCAGCTGTTGCTACCCCTAATTCCACCAAGGTCAAGTCCGTCCATCCATCTTGCCCTTGGTCGGCCCCTCTTCTTTTTGCCTTCCACTTTCTCTCACATCAGCATCTTCCCCAAGGTATCCTGTCTTCTCATTATGTTGCCAAAGTACTTCAGTTTTGCCTTTAATATCATTCCCTCCAGTGAGCAGTCTGGCTTTATTTCCTGGAGTATTGACTGGTTTGATCTTCTTGTGGTCCAAGGCACTCTCAGAATTTATCTCCAACATCACAGGAAAGGAGTCATGGAAAGGAATTTGCTACTCACTGAGCAGGTGCTTGCTGGAGTTGAGGCAGGGGCGGATGGTAGTACGGAAGATCAGGGGGAGCAGGCAGCTAGCTGGGTGACAGATAGAAGGAGAGGTAAAGGGAAGAGAATCAGGGAGGCTAGTCCTGAACTGGCATAACCTAACAAGTTTGCAAAGTTGGCAGATGAGAGGGATGCCATTACAGAGCCAGCACCGCTGCAGCACGACATGCCCTCTGAACGCCAGGGGGATAACTGCTCCAGTGAGATGGGGACGGGGAGCACAGGGCAGACTAGACAGCTGTTAGTGGTGGGGGACTCAATTATAAGGGGAACAGATAGGGCAATCTGCCATAAATACCGGGATTGTCGAATAGTGTGTTGTCTTCCTGGCGCTCGAGTTCGACACATAGCGGATCGGATTGACAGATTAGTGGGAGGGGCTGGTGAGGATCCAGCGATCATGGTGCACATTGGCACTAATAAACAAATTAGAGGTCAATGGAGGGCCCTCAAAAACGATTTCAGGGACCTAGGATCCAAGAGGACCTCCAGGGTAGTTTTCTACCTGCACCAAAAGCCACACTAGAAAGGCAGCAAGATCTTGGGGGGGGGGGGGGGTAAACAAGTGGCTCCAGAGTTGGTATATGAAGGAGGGGTTCGGGTTCCTGGAGAACTGGGCTGACTTTGCTGTTGGCTACAGGCTCTACCATAGGGACGGGCTGCATCTCAATGGGGAGGGTGCAGCTGTGCTGGGTGAGAAGATGGCTAGAAGGTTGGAGGAGCGTTTAAACTAGGGACTGGGGAGGGCAAAAAGATAAACAGAGGGTTAGACAGTGTCGATAGCGACCTGGGTCCAAGTAATGGGAATGGGGGTTGAGCAAGGGGTGGGGTTAGTAGAGTTAGAACTGACAGAGCAGCCAATAGTACCATTAGTAGCTAAATGAATTTAAAGAACAAAAACAACCATATAAATTGTATGGCTACGAATGCAAGAAGTCTGATTAGCAAAATGGGCGAGCTTGAAGCGACAATGACTGATGAAAACTACGATATAGTCGGAATAACGGAAACATGCCTTGATGATAAGTTCGATTGGGCGGTGAATTTACAGGGTTACAATCTCTTCAGAAGAGACCAGAGGGACAGAAAGGGGGAGATATGTGTCTGTAATTAAATCTTACTTAATGCCGAGGCTACGGGAGGATATAGGGGCAGGAGATGAACACGTGAAATCTTTGTGGGTAGAAATACAGGGAGAAAAAAATAACAAAATACTGATAGGGGTTTTCTATAGGCCACCAAAAGCAACAGAAGAAACTGAAAACTTATTATTAAGACAGATAGAAGAGGTATCAACCTGCAATGAAGTAATTATTATGGGGGACTTTAATTATCCGGAAATACCATGGGAAAACAAAACCTGTAAATCTCACAAGGGTGATAAGTTCTTGAGAACAATTAAAGATAAATACCTTACCCAATTGGTGCAGGAGCCAGAGTAAAAGCCACTCTGGACTTAGTACTAACAAACCGGACTGAATAATGGGGGTGCAGGTTGAGGGACACTTTGGAAATAGTGACCACAATCTAATTAATTCCCAGCTGTCATTTAACAAGAAGCCTTATCACGGAGTGACAAAAAAATCCAAACTTTAGTAAAGCAAAATTTGATCAGCTCAGAACCACTATCGGTAACATTAATTGGGACCGCGTCCTCAAAAACATCAGTACAGCCAACAAATGGAAAATTTTTTAAAACATCCTAATTACCTCATGTGAGCAGTTCATACCCTTTAAAAAAAGAACCTCAAGTAGAAAGAAACCATTGTGGCTCGACAAGATTGTTAGGGGGGCAATAAACGAAAAAAGGAAAGCGTTTACTGCTAACACAAGAAGGCAGCAAAGAAGTACTAAAATCCTACAGGGAAAAAACAAAATATGTAAAGGAAAGATCACGTTTGCTAAGGAGAAGGCAGAAAGACTGATCGCCAAAGAGAGCAAGAACAACCCTAAACTATTCTTTAACTATATTAACAGCAAACGGATTTGCACTGGGAGCACTGGCCCTTTAACAAATAATGCAGTAGAAATCATACAAGACAATGGAGGGAAGGCAAATCTATTAAATGGTTTCTTTTCAATTGTATTCACAAACAAAAAGAAAATGTCACATGAGACGCAGGGAAATAAAACGACCCCCCCTGCTCAATACTTATGCAGCATCCCTAAAGGTGACCCTGGACACAGAGCATACTTTAAGGAGCGGGGGGGAAGATGCTGGCTTGTCACGGCGGCACTTACCACGCTTCCTCCTGGAGGGACGCACGTAGCTATGACCAGGGCAGCGCTGGGCCTCTTTCGGACACCCCTAGGAGACAGGGATGCCCAATAAATGGTACATCAGGGATAGTAGTTGTCACAGGTAACGCCACCGTTCTGATACATACCGGAATGATCTTTGTCGGAGAATAAATAAGCTGTAGTCAGATAACGTACCTCAGGTCCCTGGGCCTGGAACAACTTTATTTAAACAAACTCCAGCAGTACAATGCAAAATTGACAATCTTCCAAGTACAGGCATTTAGAAAGACTTGATTAGGAGTACCTCCACACGGCGATCCCAGGCTTCAGGACGCCTGTGTGTGAACAATTGAAGACAAGTACCACCACCCAGCAGTCCCAGACTTCAGGACGCTTGGGTGTGAATAATTGAAGAAAAGTACCTCCACCCCGCAGTCCCAGACTTCAGGACGCTCGAGTGTGAACAATTGATAAGAGTACCTCTGCCCTGGGCCTTGGGGAAAGCTCCACTTACTTCTCTCTCACGTTTCTCTCCAATTGGGGCTCACTCCTCTCTCATGCTAGATCAGGCAATACAGGGAACCTCTCCTCCTCCATTCTTCACTACATAACGGTTAAAGGTACCCTCATGTAGCTGGCACTCTTTATCAGGAACCCAGAAGACATGGACCTCTTCCCACTCTCAGACACTTCTATTTATACTCTCACTTATACCATGTGACAGGACATAATTTGATACATTCACAGGCAATCTGCAGGCTCTTGCAAACATTTAAAGGGGTTGTCTCGGGGCAAAAGTGAATTTTTTTTTGCCCAGTCCCCCTTCTAAAGCAAACATTACTATGCACAAGTGTAAATGGCTTTTAACGATGGTTTCTACTCACCGTTCTAGCGTTTCAGCAACTTATAAAACTTCTTCCAAAGATGGCCGCCGGTCCTTTCCCAGGGATGCACCGCGGTTTTCTCCCATGGTGCACCGTGGATGTCTTGCATTCCACTGCCGATTACAGCCACCTAATTGGCTGATCGTCACACGTGATGGGGCGGAGCTACGCAATGACACGTAGAAGGGGGCGGAGCCAGAACACCGCTCGTGCCCGGACCGACCAGAAGGGAGAAGACCCTTCTGCGCAAGCGCGTCTAATCGGGCGATTAGACGCTGAAATTAGATGTAGCCATGGAGACGGGGACGCCAGCAACGGAGTGGGTAAGTGAATAACTTCTGTATGGCTCATATTTAATGCACGATGTATATTACAAAGTGCATTAATATGGCCATACAGAAGTGTATAACCCCACTTGCTTTCGCGAGACAACCCCTTTAACCTATCACACGCTGCAGCTGTGCAATACACATAACAGAATGATTAGACAGATTTGCACAGCGCACCAGACATGACATGTATGACATTATGGAGGGGCCAAGAAAGCATGTACTGGGCCACTACACTTAGAATCCAATAATATTACCTCTTGTAATAGTTGGATGCATTGTGTTGCTTGGGGAGCACTCCATGGCACACAGCAGGTTGAATGATGGTAGCAAATGTTACGAGCTCAGAATAGTGGTTGATCACTGACAAGTTAAAGGGGTTGTCCCGCGGCAGCAAGTGGGTCTATACACTTCTGTATGGCCATATTAATGCACTTTGTAATGTACATTGTGCATTAATTATGAGCCATACAGAAGTTATAAGAAGTTTTTCACTTACCTGCTCCGTTGCTAGCGTCCTCGTTTCCATGGAGCCGCCTAATTTTCGGCGTCTAATGGCCAAATTAGACGCACTTGCGCAGTCCGGGTCTTCTCCTTTTCTCAATGGGGCCGCTCGTGCAGGATGCCGGCTCCGTGTAGCTCCGCCCCGTCACGTGCCGCTTCCAGCCGATCAGGAGGCTGGAATCGGCAATGGACCGCACAGAAGCCCTGCGGTCCACCGAGGGAGAAGATCCCGGCGGCCATCTTCAGCAGGTAAGTAAGAAGTCACTGGAGCGCGGGGATTCAGGTAAGCGCTGTGCGGTGTTCTTTTTTAACCCCTGCATCGGGGTTGTCTCGCGCCGAACGGGGGGGTGGGGGGGGGGGTTGAAAAAAAAACAAAACCTGTTTCGGCGCGGGACAACCCCTTTAAAGGATAATGTACAGTATGGAGAAAATCCTAAGAATTGATTAAGCAGAATCAATTAAAGCTAACCATACCCTTTTAAGGCTGGAATTTAGTAAAGACTGTGT
Source organism: Eleutherodactylus coqui (assembly GCF_035609145.1). Lineage (NCBI taxonomy): Eukaryota > Metazoa > Chordata > Amphibia > Anura > Eleutherodactylidae > Eleutherodactylus > Eleutherodactylus coqui. Next base: position 250,175,975 of record NC_089839.1, on the reverse strand, counting down.
GCCACAAGCATGGCATAAGAAAAGTCACATACGTATGGAACAATTTGCAACTTTTTACCCTTTTCCCACCACCCTTAACACTTTTCTTAAATGGGACAGGGCCATTCAATGCCTGAAAAAAAATTCTATACATTATGCAAGCCCAGTTAAAATAAAAATTGGTTGAGGTGAAAGTTTCAACGCTTTAATGAGCATTGAAACGTATAAAAATTGTTTAGAAAAATTATATGACTGAGCCTTGTGGGCCTAAGAAAAATTGCCCGTTCAGCGTGATTATGTGAGGTTTCAGGAGGAGGAGCAGGAGGAGGAGGAGGAATATTATACACAGATTGATGAAGCGAAAAGGTCCCCGTTTTTTATGGGGATACAGAACGATGCTTCCATCCGCGGGTGCAGCCTACGTATTGCTTAGGTATCGCTGCTGTCCGCTGGTGGAGAAGAGAAGTCTGGGGAAATCCAGGCTTTGTTCATCTTGATGAGTGCTAGCCTGTCGGCACTGTCGGTTGACAGGCGGGTACGTTTATCTGTGATGATTCCCCCAGCCGCACTAAACACCCTCTCTGACAAGACGCTAGCCGCAGGACAAGCAAGCACCTCCAGGGCATACAGCGCGAGTTCAGGCCACGTGTCTAGCTTCGACACCCAGTAGTTGTAGGGGGCAGAGGCGTCACGGAGGACGGTCGTGCGATCGGCTACATACTCCCTCACTATCCTTTTACAGTGCTCCCTCCGACTCAGCCGTGACTGGGGAGCGGTGACACAGTCTTGCTGGGGAGCCATAAAGCTGTCAAGGGCCTTAAAGAGTGTTGCCCTGCCTGTGCTGTACATGCTGCCTGGTCTCCGCGCCTCCCCTACTACCTGGCCCTCGGAACTGCGCCTTCGGCCACTAGCGCTGTCGTATGGGAATTTTACCATCAGTTTGTCCGCCAGGGTCCTGTGGTATAGCAACACTCTCGAACCCCTTTCCTCTTCAGGTATGAGCGTGGAAAGGTTCTCCTTATACCGTGGGTCAAGCAGTGTGTACAGCCAGTAATCCGTAGTGGCCAGAATGCGTGTAACGCGAGGGTCACGAGAAAAGGCATCCTAACATGAAGTCAGCCATGTGTGCCAGGGTACCTGTACGCAACACATGGCTGTTCTCACTAGGAAGATCACTTTCAGGATCCTCCTCCTTCTCCTCCTCCTCCTCAGGTCATACACGCTGAAAGGATGACAGGCCAGCAGCATGTGTACCCTCACCAGTGGGCCAAGCTGTCTCTTCCCCCTCCTCCTCATCTTCCTCCTCCTCCTCCTCACCGCGCTGAGATACAGACAGGAGGGTGCTCTGACTATCCAGCGACATACTGTCTTCCCCTGGCTCTGTTTCCGAGTGCAAAGCGTCTGCCTTTATGCTTTGCAGGGAACTTCTCAAGAGGCATAGCAGAGGAATGGTGACGCTAATGATTGCAGCATCGCCGCTCACCACCTGGGTAGACTCCTCAAACTTTCCAAGGACCTGGCAGATGTCTGCCAACCAGGCCCACTCTTCTGAAAAGAATTGAGGAGGCTGACTCCCACTGCGCTGCCCATGTTGGAGTTGGTATTCCACTATAGCTCTACGCTGCTCATAGAGCCTGGCCAACATGTGGAGCGTAGAGTTCCACCGTGTGGGCACGTCGCACAGCAGTCGGTGCACTGGCAGATTAAACCGATGTTGCAGGGTGCGCAGGGTGGCAGCGTCCGTGTGGGACTTGCGGAAATGTGCGCAGAGCCGGCGCACCTTTTCGAGCAGGTCTGACAAGCGTGGGTAGCTTTTCAGAAAGCGCTGAACCACCAAATTAAAGACGTGGGCCAGGCATGGCACGTGTGTGAGGCTGCCGAGCTGCAGAGCCACCACCAGGTTACGGCCGTTGTCACACATGACCATGCCCGGTTGGAGGCTCAGCGGCGCAAGCCAGCCGTCGGTCTGCTCTGTCAGACCCTGCAGCAGTTCGTGGGCCGTGTGCCTCTTATCTCCTAAGCTGAGTAGTTTCAGCACGGCCTGCTGACGCTTGCCCACCACTGTGCTGCCACGCCGCGCGACACCGACTGCTGGCGACGTGCTGCTGACACATCTTGATTGCGAGACAGAGGTTGCGTTGGAGGAGGAGGAGGAGGAAGGTGCTTTAGTGGAGGAAGCATACACCGCCGCAGATACCACCACCGAGCTGTGGCCCGCAATTCTGGGGGTGGGTAGGACGTGAGCGGTCCCAGGCTCTGACTCTGTCCCAGCCTCCACTAAATTCACCCAATGTGCCGTCAGGGAGATATAGTGGCCCTGCCCGCCTGTGCTTGTCCACGTGTCCGTTGTTAAGTGGACCTTGGCAGTAACCGCGTTGGTGAGGGCGCGTACAATGTTGCGGGAGACGTGGTCGTGCAGGGCTGGGACGGCACATCGGGAAAAGTAGTGGCGACTGGGAACCGAGTAGCGCGGGGCAGCCGCCGCCATCATGCTTTTGAAAGCCTCCGTTTCCACAAGCCTATACGGCAGCATCTCTAGGCTGATAAATTTTGCAATGTGCACGTTTAACGCTTGAGTGTGCGGGTGCGGGTGCGTGGCGTCGTACTTGCGCTTGCGCTCAAACTGTGGCACTAGCGACATCTGGACGCTGCGCTGAGAGACATTGCTGGATGGGGCCGAGGACAGCGGAGGTGAGGGTGTGGGTGCAGGCCAGGAGACGGTAGTGCCTGTGTCCTCAGAGGGGGGTTGGATCTCAGTGGCAGGTTGGGGCACAGGGGGAGAGGCAGTGGTGCAAACCGGAGGCGGTGAACGGGCATCGTCCCACCTTGTGGGGTGCTTGGCCATCATATGCCTGCGCATGCTGTTGGTGGTGCCTCCCCAGCTGATCTTGGCGCGACAAAGGTTGCACACCACTGTTCGTCGGTCGTCAGGCGTCTCTGTGAAAAACTGCCACACCGTAGAGCACCTTGACCTGTGCAGGGTGGCATGGCGCGAGGGGGCACTTTGGGAAACAGTTGGTGGATTATTCGGTCTGGCCCTGCCTCTACCCCTGGCCACCGCACTGGCTCGGCCTGTGCCCACACCCTCACTTGGCCCTCCGCGTCCTCGGCCGCGTCCACGTCCTCTAGGCCTACCCCTACCCCTCAGCATGCTGTATTACCAGTGATTTGATTTCCCAGGCAGGAAAGAAATTGTAGCTGGTTGCGTCTGATTTTTTTACGTTCTCCACGCAGCACACACGTACCCAGAGCCCTTAGGACTGACAGAGGCAGGGCAAATATACTTTTTTCCCTTTTGTTTAAAAGGATAGGCCCACTGCGTCTATTCACTGAATAATAAGTTTAATAACTGACACTGTGTTGCGGCCCTGCAAAAGTGTCACAGAACTTTACTGTTGCAGAGTTATTAACTGTGGCAGAGCAGGTATTTCCCAGGCAGGAAAGAAATTGGCGCAAGGCTGCACTCAACCGTAGCTGGTTGCGTCTGATTTTTTTACGTTCTCCACGCAGCACACACGTACCCAGAGCCCTTAGGACTGACAGAGGCAGGGCAAATATACTTTTTTCCCTTTTGTTAAAAAAGAAAAGGCCCACTGCGTCTATTCAATGACTAATAACTGTGTTGTGGCCCTGCCTACACAATTCTGTGCCTGTAGTATCAATGCAGGGTGCAATGCTCTGCACAGCCGATTTTGAGAAAAAAAAAAGCAACACAGCTAACAGCAGCCTGCACAGTACTCCACACAGTTAAATGTGGCCCTAGAAAGGACCGTTGAGGTTCTTGAAGCCTACACTCACTCCTAACACTCTCCCTGCCTAAGCACCACTTCTGTCCCTAATACCGGGTGCAATGCTCTGCACTGCCGATTTTGAGAAAAAAAAAAAAATTCTCCACTGCTAACAGCAGCCTGCACACACGTAGATGTGGCCCTAAGAAGGACCGTTGGGGTTCTTGAAGCCTACACTAACTCCTAACGCTCTCCCTACAGCAGCTCCAGCACGATACCACTTTCCCTCAGCTAACTCACACGCCATCTGAGGCGAGCCGCGGGAGGGGCCGACTTTTATACTCGGGTGACATCTGATCGCCCCAGCCACTCACAGCAGGTGGGTGGTATAGGGCTTGAACGTCACAGGGGGAAGTTGTAATGCCTTCCCTGTCTTTCAATTGGCCAGAAAAGCGCGCTAACGTCTCAGAGAGGAAACTGAAAGTAACCGGAACACCGTGTGGTACTCGTTACGAGTAACGAGCATCCCGAACACCCTAATATTCGCACGAATATCAAGCTCGGACGAGTACGTTCGCTCATCTCTAGTTGTGGCACCTACATCATTGCGTAGTGACAGCGCAGGAAAATTTGAACTGCTCATGTCTGATGGCTTGCCAGCCGGACTATCCGCAATATAGAAGAATTCAAGAAATGACAGGTACATTGGGTCACCGGACGGGCACAAGGTTGGATTCTGGTGCGGGATCCCGCATCCGCAATTCGACCCGGTTGTGTGCAGGGAGGCTGTATTCAGACGACCCTAAGTGAGTTGCTCTTGAAAACTTGGACAATTTGCATTGGACCATTCACATCCTCAGAGTTCCACAGTCTCACTGCTCTTACAGTAAAGAACCCCCTTCTATTTTGGCGATGGAACCTTCGCTCCTCCAGACGTAGAGGATGCCCATTTGTTACCGTCGCCGTCCTGGGTATAAACGGATCACGGGAGAGATCCTTGTATTGTCCCCTTATGTATTTATACATAGTTATTTGGTTGCCTCTTAACCGTTTTTTTTTCCGGGGAGAATAATCCCAAGTTTGGTATTCCAGTCCTCCCATTGCGTTTATTAATTTAAAAAAATCAATTCTATACTTGTGGCCGAAGGTGATGGTTGCTTGTATGGTTGACGTGCAGAGTTTTGGTAAATTGGGTGCCAATCACTCCACAATTTAAATCTACCCTCACCTATGTGACAAATCCCCTCCTCACCTCGAGTTTTCTGATTCTATTGCTTCCTGTGATGAAGCGTACATTCACAGGCAGTTTTCCTTCTAGCCGGCAAGGTACGTTACATCATTAGTTCACAGCCTAGCATGGAGTGCCGAGCTATTGCACAGACTGTGCATTCTCACTGTCACTGCAATAAATCAGCATTCCTTCCTAGCCCGTGAAGGCTATGTCACAGGGGGCGTGACCTTCACTCACCTGCAGGAAGAAGAATGCGAGGAATGCATGCTACATAACAAGCCAACCAACTTGCGATGAGCTGACCTGGGGCACTGGAGAAGATCAGCAAGGAGAAGATGTGGTAAGGAGTCTGCCTGGGAAAGAACAGGTGAGTATAGAATTTTTTTTTTATTACAAAACCACTTTAATGTTTAAAAAAATCTATTCTGATATGCTTAGTGTGCAACATGCTTTTCTTGTTGCTTATTCGTTCAGTAGCTTCTGACTCTTCGTGACCTCGTGGACCAGCCCACGTCAGAGCTTCCTGTCAGCTGTTGCTACCCCTAATTCCACCAAGGTCAAGTCCGTCCATCCATCTTGCCCTTGGTCGGCCCCTCTTCTTTTTGCCTTCCACTTTCTCTCACATCAGCATCTTCCCCAAGGTATCCTGTCTTCTCATTATGTTGCCAAAGTACTTCAGTTTTGCCTTTAATATCATTCCCTCCAGTGAGCAGTCTGGCTTTATTTCCTGGAGTATTGACTGGTTTGATCTTCTTGTGGTCCAAGGCACTCTCAGAATTTATCTCCAACATCACAGGAAAGGAGTCATGGAAAGGAATTTGCTACTCACTGAGCAGGTGCTTGCTGGAGTTGAGGCAGGGGCGGATAATAGTACGGAAGATCAGGGGGAGCAGGCAGCTAGCTGGGTGACAGATAGAAGGAGAGGTAAAGGGAAGAGAATCAGGGAGGCTAGTCCTGAACTGGCATAACCTAACAAGTTTGCAAAGTTGGCAGATGAGAGGGATGCCATTACAGAGCCAGCACCGCTGCAGCACGACATGCCCTCTGAACGCCAGGGGGATAACTGCTCCAGTGAGATGGGGACGGGGAGCACAGGGCAGACTAGACAGCTGTTAGTGGTGGGGGACTCAATTATAAGGGGAACAGATAGGGCAATCTGCCATAAATACCGGGATTGTCGAATAGTGTGTTGTCTTCCTGGCGCTCGAGTTCGACACATAGCGGATCGGATTGACAGATTAGTGGGAGGGGCTGGTGAGGATCCAGCGATCATGGTGCACATTGGCACTAATAAACAAATTAGAGGTCAATGGAGGGCCCTCAAAAACGATTTCAGGGACCTAGGATCCAAGAGGACCTCCAGGGTAGTGTTACGGCACTCTGCCCCCCGAGCGCCAAGTGGGATGCCCTGATCTTCCCGCACCCCACTGTCCCTACCTACTTGCCTCTGCCCTGGCTAACCCCAGGCGGACAACTGGACGGCGGTCCCTGCACTGGCTAGGGACCTGGCGGCTGACAAGCAGGAAACTACCTAATGGGGGGAACAGAGTGCCGACAGAGGAGGCAGGTGTAACAGACCAAACAAAACTGACAAGGCTGGAGATGGAACTCACAGGCAAACTGGCAGAGTGCTGGATAGCAACTAGTGCTGCCTGGGCCTGACTAGATTAGAGGCAAACCAAACCAACAAAAACAGACTGAGTGAAAGGGGACCAGAGGGAGCTGACCGAACACTAGGGACTGACTGAGGAGAACCGCAGACAGACTGGCTAGGTGCATGCAGAACCAATAACTGGCAATGAGCTCAGTTCACTGCCAGTCTTTTAACCACAAGGTTCCGCCCAGGGGCGGAGAGTGGGAGGAGGCAACTCCACCCACTGCTGTATAAGAAGCACAGAGGAGTGCGGGCGGCACCCTACAGGCGGGCACGCCCACGCCGCCGCCCACTGGCCAACCCAAGCTGCTGGGATGACCTCGACACAGGGCTCCAGGCTGCTGGAGCCGACGCTGGAGCCGACGCCGGAGCGACGCGCGCCGACCGCGGGACCCCATGCCGCACTGTATGGTAACATTACCCCCCCCCCCCCCCTCTAACGGGGGACCTCCGGGCCCCCGGAAACTCGACCAGGCTTATCCAGGCAAAGGCTGTGAAAACGCTGTACTAACCCGAGAATGTGACCCTCCTGAGCGGACACCATGGACTGATCCTCAGGTCCATGACTTCGGTAGTCTGTGGCTGCCCTATTTCCTTCAGGGCCAACCGTTGACATATCGTCATGTTTCAGGTCGTCTTCCGAGTCAATGTCCAACCATTCGCCACTGTCTTTTGACCCATCCTCGCTACCAATGACGCTGCCTTCAAAATCTGAGGCATCTCTAACTTTACAATCACTGTCATCTGAGCTATCATACTCCAAAAAACTCTTCCGGGCCCCCAAATATTGTACGGTTCCTGGACCCCGGCAAGAATCCAGGACCTCCTGGGCCTTGTGTTCAACTTCATCACAGACCAGGGTGGGCGGCGGGGGACCGGAGGTGGGCATCACCGAAGAGACAACAGGTTTCGACAAAGACTTATGGCACCCCGTGCGACCCCTCCTTTTGCGATTTCCAGAGGACCTGTACCCCTTCTGTTCGACTGAGCAGGGGGGAGGGGGAGCACGATGGCTATGGCAGGACGGCCCCCACTGGGTTAGCTCCCCAGTGGCCCAATCGAATTGGGGGTTGTGCAACGCCAGCCACGGCATCCCCAGTACCATGTCTACCGACATTTTCTCCATCACCAGGAATGATAGACCTTCCGAATGGCGACCCCCCACCATGAGTTGTAACACTGGGGTCCTCCATCGAACCAAGCCCGAAGCAAGAGGAGTAGCATCAATGCTAGCAAAACGAATTGGCGTCTTCAGCGCCACAAATTCAGCCCTCAGGGGCTCAACGAGACGCATGCTTATCAGGTTAGCAGCTGCTCCGGAATCAATAAACGCCTGCCCTAGGCGGGAGAAGTTCCGGAATCTAACCTGGCAGGGTATCAGAAGTCTAGGACGTACCTGAGGTCCTAGGCGACCCTTCCTGCAGTCGCCTAGGACTGGAAGTCTTTCTGCCGATTCAGACTGTGGACGCTGAGGCCTCCAGGGGCAAGTTATCACCCGATGTCCAGCTTTCCCGCAGTAGAGACAGAGATTATGTAATAACCGAATCCGGCGTCGCTCCTTGGGGTCCAGCGGGTCCAGTTCCATAGGTTCGGGAACAGAGACTGGTACGGACGGGGAGGGAACAGGACAAATGACCTCCCTGACTCTATGGGTCGGTCTATCTTGCTTCCCAGCCCTGAGCCTCCTATCTGCCTTCACTGCTAACTCCATAGCCTCCTTTAAGGACCCGGGGACAGGATGGGAGATCAACAGTTCTTTGACCGCGTCCGAGAGACCTTGCATAAAAACGTCTTTCAGGGCGCTATCGTTCCATGCAGTATCACCCGCATAGCGTCTGAAACTGGAGCAATAATCCTCCACACAAAGCGACCCCTGATGCAGCGCCAGCAACCGTGAAACCGCCAACCCCACTCTATCCGGTTCATCGAAGATGCCCCCGAGTTCCTGAAAAAAGGAGTCCACCGAATGCAGGGAGGGGGAACCCTCGGGAATGGAAAAGGCCCAAGTCTGGGCAGAGCCCCGCAGCAGGGACATTATGAGCCCGACCCTCTGGACCTCCGAGCCGGAAGAGCGGGGACGCATCCGAAAAAACAGGCGACACGCCTGTTGAAAAACGAAAAACTTGTTCCTCTCCCCAGAGAACACCTCAGGAAGAGGGCACTTGGGTTCGGGACAGGTAGAGGCATTCTGCCCCTGCGACAACGCCCACTGCTCCTGGGCCACCATGCGAGCTGACAAATCCTGGATCACCGGCACCAGGTCTTGCAGCTGGTTTGCAAGGGCGCTGATCGCCGCCATGAAAAGAAAAACAGTATTTTAAGGGCCAGTTATTATGTTACGGCACTCTGCCCCCCGAGCGCCAAGTGGGATGCCCTGATCTTCCCGCACCCCACTGTCCCTGCCTACTTGCCTCGGCCCTGGCTAACCCCAGGCGGACAACTGGACGGCGGTCCCTGCACTGGCTAGGGACCTGGCGGCTGACAAGCAGGAAACTACCTAATGGGGGGAACAGAGTGCCGACAGAGGAGGCAGGTGTAACAGACCAAACAAAACTGACAAGGCTGGAGATGGAACTCACAGGCAAACTGGCAGAGTGCTGGATAGCAACTAGTGCTGCCTGGGCCAGACTAGATTAGAGGCAAACCAAACCAACAAAAACAGACTGAGTGAAAGGGGACCAGAGGGAGCTGACCGAACACTAGGGACTGACTGAGGAGAACCGCAGACAGACTGGCTAGGTGCATGCAGAACCAATAACTGGCAATGAGCTCAGTTCACTGCCAGTCTTTTAACCACAAGGTTCCGCCCAGGGGCGGAGAGTGGGAGGAGGCAACTCCACCCACTGCTGTATAAGAAGCACAGAGGAGTGCGGGCGGCACCCTACAGGCGGGCACGCCCACGCCGCCGCCCACTGGCCAACCCAAGCTGCTGGGATGACCTCGACACAGGGCTCCAGGCTGCTGGAGCCGACGCTGGAGCCGACGCCGGAGCGACGCGCGCCGACCGCGGGACCCCATGCCGCACTGTATGGTAACAGGTAGTTTTCTACCTGCACCAAAAGCCACACTAGAAAGGCAGCAAGATCTTGGGGGGGGGGGGGGGGGGTAAACAAGTGGCTCCAGAGTTGGTATATGAAGGAGGGGTTCGGGTTCCTGGAGAACTGGGCTGACTTTGCTGTTGGCTACAGGCTCTACCATAGGGACGGGCTGCATCTCAATGGGGAGGGTGCAGCTGTGCTGGGTGAGAAGATGGCTAGAAGGTTGGAGGAGCGTTTAAACTAGGGACTGGGGGAGGGCAAAAAGATAAACAGAGGGTTAGACAGTGTCGATAGCGACCTGGGTCCAAGTAATGGGAATGGGGGTTGAGCAAGGGGTGGGGTTAGTAGAGTTAGAACTGACAGAGCAGCCAATAGTACCATTAGTAGCTAAATGAATTTAAAGAACAAAAACAACCATATAAATTGTATGGCTACGAATGCAAGAAGTCTGATTAGCAAAATGGGCGAGCTTGAAGCGACAATGACTGATGAAAACTACGATATAGTCGGAATAACGGAAACATGCCTTGATGATAAGTTCGATTGGGCGGTGAATTTACAGGGTTACAATCTCTTCAGAAGAGACCAGAGGGACAGAAAGGGGGAGATATGTGTCTGTAATTAAATCTTACTTAATGCCGAGGCTACGGGAGGATATAGGGGCAGGAGATGAACACGTGAAATCTTTGTGGGTAGAAATACAGGGAGAAAAAAACAACAAAATACTGATAGGGGTTTTCTATAGGCCACCAAAAGCAACAGAAGAAACTGAAAACTTATTATTAAGACAGATAGAAGAGGTATCAACCTGCAATGAAGTAATTATTATGGGGGACTTTAATTATCCGGAAATACCATGGGAAAACAAAACCTGTAAATCTCACAAGGGTGATAAGTTCTTGAGAACAATTAAAGATAAATACCTTACCCAATTGGTGCAGGAGCCAGAGTAAAAGCCACTCTGGACTTAGTACTAACAAACCGGACTGAATAATGGGGGTGCAGGTTGAGGGACACTTTGGAAATAGTGACCACAATCTAATTAATTCCCAGCTGTCATTTAACAAGAAGCCTTATCACGGAGTGACAAAAAAATCCAAACTTTAGTAAAGCAAAATTTGATCAGCTCAGAACCACTATCGGTAACATTAATTGGGACCGCGTCCTCAAAAACATCAGTACAGCCAACAAATGGAAAATTTTTTAAAACATCCTAATTACCTCATGTGAGCAGTTCATACCCTTTAAAAAAAGAACCTCAAGTAGAAAGAAACCATTGTGGCTCGACAAGATTGTTAGGGGGGCAATAAACGAAAAAAGGAAAGCGTTTACTGCTAACACAAGAAGGCAGCAAAGAAGTACTAAAATCCTACAGGGAAAAAACAAAATATGTAAAGGAAAGATCACGTTTGCTAAGGAGAAGGCAGAAAGACTGATCGCCAAAGAGAGCAAGAACAACCCTAAACTATTCTTTAACTATATTAACAGCAAACGGATTTGCACTGGGAGCACTGACCCTTTAACAAATAATGCAGTAGAAATCATACAAGACAATGGAGGGAAGGCAAATCTATTAAATGGTTTCTTTTCAATTGTATTCACAAACAAAAAGAAAATGTCACATGAGACGCAGGGAAATAAAACGACCCCCCCTGCTCAATACTTATGCAGCATCCCTAAAGGTGACCCTGGACACAGAGCATACTTTAAGGAGCGGGGGGGAAGATGCTGGCTTGTCACGGCGGCACTTACCACGCTTCCTCCTGGAGGGACGCACGTAGCTATGACCAGGGCAGCGCTGGGCCTCTTTCGGACACCCCTAGGAGACAGGGATGCCCAATAAATGGTACATCAGGGATAGTAGTTGTCACAGGTAACGCCACCGTTCTGATACATACCGGAATGATCTTTGTCGAAGAATAAATAAGCTGTAGTCAGATAACGTACCTCAGGTCCCTGGGCCTGGAACAACTTTATTTAAACAAACTCCAGCAGTACAATGCAAAATTGACAATCTTCCAAGTACAGGCATTTAGAAAGACTTGATTAGGAGTACCTCCACACGGCGATCCCAGGCTTCAGGACGCCTGTGTGTGAACAATTGAAGACAAGTACCACCACCCAGCAGTCCCAGACTTCAGGACGCTTGGGTGTGAATAATTGAAGAAAAGTACCTCCACCCCGCAGTCCCAGACTTCAGGACGCTCGAGTGTGAACAATTGATAAGAGTACCTCTGCCCTGGGCCTTGGGGAAAGCTCCACTTACTTCTCTCTCACGTTTCTCTCCAATTGGGGCTCACTCCTCTCTCATGCTAGATCAGGCAATACAGGGAACCTCTCCTCCTCCATTCTTCACTACATAACGGTTAAAGGTACCCTCATGTAGCTGGCACTCTTTATCAGGAACCCAGAAGACATGGACCTCTTCCCACTCTCAGACACTTCTATTTATACTCTCACTTATACCATGTGACAGGACATAATTTGATACATTCACAGGCAATCTGCAGGCTCTTGCAAACATTTAAAGGGGTTGTCTCGGGGCAAAAGTGAATTTTTTTTTGCCCAGTCCCCCTTCTAAAGCAAACATTACTATGCACAAGTGTAAATGGCTTTTAACGATGGTTTCTACTCACCGTTCTAGCGTTTCAGCAACTTATAAAACTTCTTCCAAAGATGGCCGCCGGTCCTTTCCCAGGGATGCACCGCGGTTTTCTCCCATGGTGCACCGTGGATGTCTTGCATTCCACTGCCGATTACAGCCACCTAATTGGCTGATCGTCACACGTGATGGGGCGGAGCTACGCAATGACACGTAGAAGGGGGCGGAGCCAGAACACCGCTCGTGCCCGGACCGACCAGAAGGGAGAAGACCCTTCTGCGCAAGCGCGTCTAATCGGGCGATTAGACGCTGAAATTAGATGTAGCCATGGAGACGGGGACGCCAGCAACGGAGTGGGTAAGTGAATAACTTCTGTATGGCTCATATTTAATGCACGATGTATATTACAAAGTGCATTAATATGGCCATACAGAAGTGTATAACCCCACTTGCTTTCGCGAGACAACCCCTTTAACCTATCACACGCTGCAGCTGTGCAATACACATAACAGAATGATTAGACAGATTTGCACAGCGCACCAGACATGACATGTATGACATTATGGAGGGGCCAAGAAAGCATGTACTGGGCCACTACACTTAGAATCCAATAATATTACCTCTTGTAATAGTTGGATGCATTGTGTTGCTTGGGGAGCACTCCATGGCACACAGCAGGTTGAATGATGGTAGCAAATGTTACGAGCTCAGAATAGTGGTTGATCACTGACAAGTTAAAGGGGTTGTCCCGCGGCAGCAAGTGGGTCTATACACTTCTGTATGGCCATATTAATGCACTTTGTAATGTACATTGTGCATTAATTATGAGCCATACAGAAGTTATAAGAAGTTTTTCACTTACCTGCTCCGTTGCTAGCGTCCTCGTTTCCATGGAGCCGCCTAATTTTCGGCGTCTAATGGCCAAATTAGACGCGCTTGCGCAGTCCGGGTCTTCTCCTTTTCTCAATGGGGCCGCTCGTGCAGGATGCCGGCTCCGTGTAGCTCCGCCCCGTCACGTGCCGCTTCCAGCCGATCAGGAGGCTGGAATCGGCAATGGACCGCACAGAAGCCCTGCGGTCCACCGAGGGAGAAGATCCCGGCGGCCATCTTCAGCAGGTAAGTAAGAAGTCACTGGAGCGCGGGGATTCAGGTAAGCGCTGTGCGGTGTTCTTTTTTAACCCCTGCATCGGGGTTGTCTCGCGCCGAACGGGGGGGTGGGGGGGGGGGGTTGAAAAAAAAACAAAACCTGTTTCGGCGCGGGACAACCCCTTTAAAGGATAATGTACAGTATGGAGAAAATCCTAAGAATTGATTAAGCAGAATCAATTAAAGCTAACCATACCCTTTTAAGGCTGGAATTTAGTAAAGACTGTGTGCCACAAGCATGGCATAAGAAAAGTCACATACGTATGGAGCAATTTGCAACTTTTTACCCTTTTCCCACCACCCTTAACACTTTTCTTAAATGGGACAGGGCCATTCAATGCCTGAAAAAAAATTCTATACATTATGCAAGCCCAGTTAAAATAAAAATTGGTTGAGGTGAAAGTTTCAACGCTTTAATGAGCATTGAAACGTATAAAAATTGTTTAGAAAAATTATATGACTGAGCCTTGTGGGCCTAAGAAAAATTGCCCGTTCAGCGTGATTATGTGAGGTTTCAGGAGGAGGAGCAGGAGGAGGAGGAGGAATATTATACACAGATTGATGAAGCGAAAAGGTCCCCGTTTTTTATGGGGATACAGAACGATGCTTCCATCCGCGGGTGCAGCCTACGTATTGCTTAGGTATCGCTGCTGTCCGCTGGTGGAGAAGAGAAGTCTGGGGAAATCCAGGCTTTGTTCATCTTGATGAGTGCTAGCCTGTCGGCACTGTCGGTTGACAGGCGGGTACGTTTATCTGTGATGATTCCCCCAGCCGCACTAAACACCCTCTCTGACAAGACGCTAGCCGCAGGACAAGCAAGCACCTCCAGGGCATACAGCGCGAGTTCAGGCCACGTGTCTAGCTTCGACACCCAGTAGTTGTAGGGGGCAGAGGCGTCACGGAGGACGGTCGTGCGATCGGCTACATACTCCCTCACTATCCTTTTACAGTGCTCCCTCCGACTCAGCCGTGACTGGGGAGCGGTGACACAGTCTTGCTGGGGAGCCATAAAGCTGTCAAGGGCCTTAAAGAGTGTTGCCCTGCCTGTGCTGTACATGCTGCCTGGTCTCCGCGCCTCCCCTACTACCTGGCCCTCGGAACTGCGCCTTCGGCCACTAGCGCTGTCGTATGGGAATTTTACCATCAGTTTGTCCGCCAGGGTCCTGTGGTATAGCAACACTCTCGAACCCCTTTCCTCTTCAGGTATGAGCGTGGAAAGGTTCTCCTTATACCGTGGGTCAAGCAGTGTGTACAGCCAGTAATCCGTAGTGGCCAGAATGCGTGTAACGCGAGGGTCACGAGAAAAGGCATCCTAACATGAAGTCAGCCATGTGTGCCAGGGTACCTGTACGCAACACATGGCTGTTCTCACTAGGAAGATCACTTTCAGGATCCTCCTCCTTCTCCTCCTCCTCCTCAGGTCATACACGCTGAAAGGATGACAGGCCAGCAGCATGTGTACCCTCACCAGTGGGCCAAGCTGTCTCTTCCCCCTCCTCCTCATCTTCCTCCTCCTCCTCCTCACCGCGCTGAGATATAGACAGGAGGGTGCTCTGACTATCCAGCGACATACTGTCTTCCCCTGGCTCTGTTTCCGAGTGCAAAGCGTCTGCCTTTATGCTTTGCAGGGAACTTCTCAAGAGGCATAGCAGAGGAATGGTGACGCTAATGATTGCAGCATCGCCGCTCACCACCTGGGTAGACTCCTCAAACTTTCCAAGGACCTGGCAGATGTCTGCCAACCAGGCCCACTCTTCTGAAAAGAATTGAGGAGGCTGACTCCCACTGCGCTGCCCATGTTGGAGTTGGTATTCCACTATAGCTCTACGCTGCTCATAGAGCCTGGCCAACATGTGGAGCGTAGAGTTCCACCGTGTGGGCACGTCGCACAGCAGTCGGTGCACTGGCAGATTAAACCGATGTTGCAGGGTGCGCAGGGTGGCAGCGTCCGTGTGGGACTTGCGGAAATGTGCGCAGAGCCGGCGCACCTTTTCGAGCAGGTCTGACAAGCGTGGGTAGCTTTTCAGAAAGCGCTGAACCACCAAATTAAAGACGTGGGCCAGGCATGGCACGTGTGTGAGGCTGCCGAGCTGCAGAGCCACCACCAGGTTACGGCCGTTGTCACACATGACCATGCCCGGTTGGAGGCTCAGCGGCGCAAGCCAGCCGTCGGTCTGCTCTGTCAGACCCTGCAGCAGTTCGTGGGCCGTGTGCCTCTTATCTCCTAAGCTGAGTAGTTTCAGCACGGCCTGCTGACGCTTGCCCACCACTGTGCTGCCACGCCGCGCGACACCGACTGCTGGCGACGTGCTGCTGCTGCTGACACATCTTGATTGCGAGACAGAGTTTGCGTTGGAGGAGGAGGAGGAGGAGGGTGCTTTAGTGGAGGAAGCATACACCGCCGCAGATACCACCACCGAGCTGTGGCCCGCAATTCTGGGGGTGGGTAGGACGTGAGCGGTCCCAGGCTCTGACTCGGTCCCAGCCTCCACTAAATTCACCCAATGTGCCGTCAGGGAGATATAGTGGCCCTGCCCGCCTGTGTTGTCCACGTGTCCGTTGTTAAGTGGACCTTGGCAGTAACCGCGTTGGTGAGGGCGCGTACAATGTTGCGGGAGACGTGGTCGTGCAGGGCTGGGACGGCACATCGGGAAAAATAGTGGCGACTGGGAACTGAGTAGCGTGGGGCCGCCGCCGCCATCATACTTTTGAAGGACTCCGTTTCCACAACCCTATACGGCAGCATCTCCAGGCTGATAAATTTGGCTACGTGCACGTTTTAACGCTTGAGTATGCGGGTGCGTGGCGTCGTACTTGCGCTTGCGCTCAAACACTTGCGCTAGCGACGGCTGGACGCTGCGCTGACAGACATTGCTGGAGGCGGTGAACGGCCTTCGTCCCACCTTGTGGGGTGCTTGGCCATCATATGTCTGCGCATGCTGGTGGTGGTGAGGCTGGTGGTGGTGGCTCCCCGGCTGATCTTGGCGCGACAAAGGTTGCACACCACTGTTCGTCGGTCGTCTGCACTCTCAGTGAAAAACTGCCAGACCTTTGAGCACCTCGGCCTCTGCAGGGTGGCATGGCGCGAGGGGGCGCTTTGGGAAACAGTTGGTGGATTATTCGGTCTGGCCCTGCCTCTACCCCTGGCCACCGCACTGCCTCTTCCAACCTGCCCTGCTGCTGCCCTTGCCTCCCCCTCTGAAGACCTGTCCTCAGTAGGCGTAGCAAACCAGGTGGGGTCAGTCACCTCATTGTCCTGCTGCTCTTCCTCTGAATCCTCGGTGCGCTCCTCCCTCGGACTTACTGCCCTTACTACTACCTCACTGATAGACAACTGTGTCTCATCGTCATCGGCCTCCTCACCCACTGAAAGGTCTTAAGACAGTTGCCGGAAGTCCCCAGCCTCATCCCCCGGACCCTGGGAACTTTCCAATAGTTGGGCATCAGTCACGATAAACTCCTCTGGTGGGAGAGGAACCACTGCTGCCCAATCTGAGCAGGGGCCCGAGAACAGTTCCTGGGAGTCTGCCCGCTCCTCAGAATGTCTCATTTTCATGGAGTGAGGAGGCTGGGAGGAAGGAGGAGCAGCAGCCAGAGGATTCTGAGTTGCAGCAGTAGACAGCGCAGAACTATGGGTGGACGATAGGTTGCTGTAAGCACTTTTTGCCATCCACGACAGGACCTGCTCACACTGCTCATTTTCTAATAAAGGTCTACCGCATGGACCCATTAAATGTGTGATGAATGTGGGGATGCCAGAAACGTGCCTCTCTCCTAATCCCGCAGCAGTCGGCTGTGATACACCTGGATCAGGAGCTCGGCCTGTGCCCACACCCCGACTAGGGCCTCCGCGTCGTCGGCCGCGCCCACGTCCTCTAGGCCTACCCCTACCCCTCAGCATGCTGTATTACCATTAATGCAGAAACAGAACGCTGTAATTAAATGTGCCGCTTATTGGCCTGTGGTTGGAGGCTGAGTTCGCTTACGGAAGGCCAGGAAATAATTTGGCGCAAGCCTGCTGTAACACTTAGCTGGCTGCGTATGATTTTGTAGAACTACTACACCCAGCACACACAGACCCAGAACACTGAGCACAGTGACAGGCAGGCCAAATAGATTTTTTGCCCAATATTTTTTAGAAAAGGCCCACTGCCTATATTCAATCAATAATATATGTCTTCTGTCCCTGCCTCCACACTTCTGTCCCTGGAGTATTACTGCAGGGCGCAATGCTCTGCACGGCCGATATACCAAAAAAAAAAAAGTGCAACACTGCAAAAAGCAGCCTCCACACTACTGCACACGGTTAGATGTGGCCCTAAGAAGGACCGTTGGGGTTCTTGAAGCCTAAAATACTCCTAACGCTCTCCCTGCCTAAGCACTTCTGTCCCTGGAGTATTACTGCAGGGCGCAATGCTCTGCACGGCCGATATACCCAAAAAAAAAAAATGTGCAACACTGCAAAAAGCAGCCTCCACACTACTGCACACGGTTAGATGTGGCCCTAAGAAGGACCGTTGGGGTCCTTGAAGCCTACAATAACTCCTAACACTCTCCCTATAGCAGCTCCAACACGATATCACTTTCCCTCAGCTATGTCAGAATGCATCTGTGGCGAGCCGCGGGAGGGGCCGATTTTTATACTCGGTGACACCTGATCTCGCCAGCCCCTCACTGCAGGGGGGTGGTATAGGGCTTGAACGTCGCAGGGGGAAGTTGTAATGCCTTCCCTGTCTTTCAATTGGCCAGAAAAGCACGCTAACGTCTCAGAGATGAAAGTGGAAGTAACTCGAACATCGCGTGGTGCTCTCCTCTAGTAACGAGCATCTCGAACACGCTAATACTCGAACGAGCATCAAGCTCGGATGAGTACGTTCGCTCATCTCTATCTTTTACCCATTGATTTCAACGGGTTTAAAAAATCTACAAAGCAAATGGAAAGTTTTCAGTTTGCTTCTGTTCTGTCAGGTTTCCCCTTTTTTTTAACTCAGTGTACAGCTCCAAAAATGGAACACAAAGACTGAAAGCCCTAACACCGGTGTGAATGAGTCCTAAACTGGTATATGAAACAGCTGACTTAGTAAATGTGGCCATAAATATTTGATCTGCTCCATCATTTAGAACATTTACCATCATGCAACTCCAAACCCAGCACACCGCATGGATACACTTCTCATTGGGTGCACGGACAGGTGCAGGTAGACCATAAGCAACAATAGAAACAAAACTCCGGTACTTCCATGGATTCCAGAATAAAAAAAGGCATTTTATTTCATAGATGAAAACATCTTCCAAAATTGTGTTTACATGTTTCAAACAGAGTTCTTATTCCTACCATCACGCTTCACAATTTTTCTCAGTCATTAGTAAAAGAAATCAACCATTGTAGTGTTTAATACCACCATCCAAAAACAAAATAATAATGTTAGACAATGCAGGAAACACCATTTATCACAATAGAAATTATCTGTGGGGAAAATCATCCACATTGTGTGAATGTATCTTTCTCTACGGCCATTCCTGATTTTAAAAGAAATTGGTGGCCTCATTGTATCAGGGACAATTGTTTTGGTTAGTCTAGGACCAGTTTAGAGTGTTAAGATGATTGTGACCAATGTTTATAAAAAGTAAGGCAAAAGTAATTGAATTTTGTAACCTTTCCACTCAACAACTCATTAGAGTGTTTATACTGCTCAGATATTGATCTGAAATATCTGTATGTAAACCATGACATATTAATGACAAGGAGGATTAAAAATCGATAAATCGCCGGGCCCAGATAGAATACACCCAAGGGTTCTAAGGGAACTAAGTAACGTGATAGATAGACCGCTATTTCTTATATTTAGGGACACAATTGAGACCAGGGTTGTACCACTAGATTGGCGCATTGCCAGTGTGGTTCCAATATACAGAAAGGGGTCTAAAAGAGAACCTGGTAACTACAGGCCGGTAAGTCTGACTTCAATAATCGGAAAAATATTCGAGGGGTTTCTGAGAGACGCCATCCTAGAATACCTCATTGAAAACAGTGGTATAACTCCTCATCAGCATGGATTCATGAGCGGTTGATCATGTCCGACCAATCTGATCAGCCTCTATAATGAAATAAGTTCTAGGTTGGACCTGGGAGAGTCTATTGATCTTGCATATCTGCATTTTTCTAAAGCATTTGACACGGTGCCACATAATAGGTGGATATATAAATTGAGACAACTCGGACTGTGCGAAAACTTGTGTATCTGGGCAAATCAGGGGGTGGTAATTAATGGTTCATACTCTGATTGGGTCATTGTTGCTAGTGGGGTGCCACAGGGTTCAGTATTAGTCCCCATTCTGTTCAATATATTAATGACCTGGTAGAAGGACTACACAGTAAAATATCATTATTTGCACAAAATTATACAAGGTAATTAATACAAAGGAGGACAATATGTGGCTACAAACTGACCTAGATAAGTTGGGGGCTTGGGTTGAAAAATGACAAATGAAGTTCAATATTGATAAATGTAAGGTTATGCACATGGGCAGGAGAAACGGATGTCACCAATATACACTAAATGGGGTACTGCAAGGGAAAAGTGAGATGGAAAAGGACCTAGGGGCACCAGTTGACTGTAGACTTAATTGGAGCAGTCAATGCCAGTCAGCTGCTGCGAAAGCAAATAAGGTCTTAGAATGCATTAAAATAGGTACAGGGGTGAGGGATGAGAAAATGATTCTTCCAATATATAAGGCACTTGTCAGGCCTCACATGGAATACAGTGTACAGTTCTGGTCACTGGTGCTCAAGAAAGATTTTGCAGTGCTTGAAGGGGTCCAAAGAAGGGCAACTAAACTAATAAACGGTGTGGGAGGACTGGAATACCCCGAGAGGTTATCAAAATTGGAATCATTTACTCTGCAAAAAAGACTGTTAACAGGCGACCAAGAACTATGTATAAATACATCAGGGGACAATACTAGGATCTCTCCCATGATCTGTTTATACCCAGGACTGTGACAGTAACAAGAGGGCATCCGCTACGCCTAGAGGAAAGCAGGTTTCATCACCAACACAGAAAGGGATTCTTTACCGTAAGAGCAGTGAGACTGTGGAACTCTCTGCCTGAGGAAGTGGTGATGGCAAGATTGGTAGATGAGTTTTAAGAGGGGAGCTGAGTTTCAAGTCATGGAAGTGATTCTTGCCAACCCCTCCCCACCTTCATTATGCAGAGTGACAGCTATCTCCCTATATACAAAAGGAAAGAGAGCTATAAATCTACATGATGAAGGCGAGGAGAGGTTGTCGCAGAATGCCTCTGACCTGGAAATCTATACCGACTCAGCAATCAAAGTGTGCGTATTCTGAAGCATTTCAAAATAAAAAATACATGGGGCACAATACATACCTGGGCCAGGTTCACGCTGACCGTAGTTTTGGCAGCATGAACTTCGTGACAGCATTATATTTTTATTTCCAGAGTATGTCAATTTTATGCTGCACAGATTTCACCTCTTCAGATGAGGGGGTGAAATCCTCATCAAAATTTGCATGTGAGACGTGGATTTTGATGTGCATTATGGGTCTGTACCAAAACTCAGTGGAATTTCTGCTGCGGAAATACTGAAATATGCAGCATTTCACAGTACCAGCAATGTCGAAAATATTTAGAGAAACTTTGTCAATGTGCTGTAGAAATTACGGATTTTACATCTGAAGCATGTATATTTATGCTGCGAACTTTTATGGTAGATTCACCCATTGAAATGCGGGTGTAAAATGCACAGCAAAAAGCCACACTATTTGGTGCAAATTTTCCCACTACGGAAAATCCTCCATTAATCTGCAAATATAAATATATAAACAAACTCTAGTTATGATTTTAAGATTTTACCAGTAGCTAAAAATCTAAGACCTGACTGTGCCCAGTGCAGGTGAATACTGTCAGCATTTTTTTATTCAACTACACTGAAACATATATAGCAGCAAAAAGAATCAGAATGCCAAGGATCTTAAAGGCTAATTTGAATGAGCCGTGAGAATCGTTGACACTAATGGTTCGTGTCTTTGTTGGCTTGATGATCCGTTCATACTGGGTAAGAATTGCTTTCCTTGCATCCTTCCACTTCCCGGGCCCACTCAGGCGGTACTGGTATGGAGTGCATGGGCCAAAGAGCACCTCCCAGGCCAGCTTAGGATCCAACAGCAATAGCTTCTTCACATTAGGCTTGCAGCCTATCTCTTCTGCCACTTCATCCATATAATCCACGTAATCGACTTGTATGGTATGACGCTCACTTTCGACGTACCTGTATAAAATATATAGCAGATACTTTTCCATAGAATTGTACATTATACACGCAAAATGTTATCTCTACGGTATAACAAAGGGGCAGCAGAAGTGATACTAGGGTGGTAAAACAGATAAGACCATTAGACTGAGCTTGGCAAGGTAAAATTCAAAACTCACATTAGGCCAGATTCACACAGGGCTGGTATGTGAAGTTTTTGATGCTTTTTTTTAAAAGAAGTGCTATCCCCTTAAAGGGGTTCTATCAAGATCAACTTTTGTCACCTATCTGTAGGATATGTAGTAGAAGTCTGATAGGTGGAGATCTCACCATGAGACCCCTACCGATCCTGAGAACGGGGGCCCCATGATCCCTCTTATTCTCACTGCAGGTCCCCTGTACCAATTAGAAGAAACGTGGAGATTGAATGAAGTAGTAGTCACACATGTGTGTTGTCACTCCATTCATTTTAGTGGGACTGATGGAAATAGTCAAGTACAAACACTTGGCTATCTTTAGCAGTCCCACTGAAAATGAATAGTGCATGCTCAGCTGTCGCTATAGTCATTCTCCTTCTCACTGTGAGGGGTGCAATGATCTATATGGTGATTAAATGCCTTTTTTGTAGCAGCAGTGAAGAAAGGGAACTGGGGAGGACTTGTTATTTGTATAGCACCAACTTATTCCTCAGCGTTTTCTGGTAATTTATTTATTACCCCCCAGCAAGCTGGGTACTCATTTTAATGACCTCGGAAGGCTGGATGGCTGAGTCAACCTTGAGCCGGCTACCTAAACCAAGCAGGGATTAAACTCACAACCTTCAGGTCATGAGTGAGAGCTTAGGACTGCATACTGCCACTTTGTACCACATTAAGATAGGGCACAAGACCGCTGTTCTCAATAATCAGTGGAGGGCTTAGCGGTGTGATCTGTACCAATCATACTTCAATCACCTATTCTATTGATAAGATTTAAAGGGGTTGTCCCGTGCCGAAACGGTTTTTTTTTTTTAACCCCCCCCCCCCCCCCCCCGTTCGGCGCGAGACAACCCCGATGCAGGGGTTAAAAAAACAAACCGGGTAGTACTTACCCGAATCCCGGTGGTCCGGCGTCTTCATACTCACCTGCTGAAGATGGCCGCCGGGATCCTCTCTCTCTGTGGACCGCAGGGCTTCTGTGCGGTCCATTGCCGATTCCAGCCTCCTGATTGGCTGGAATCGGCAAGTGACGGGGCGGAGCTACACGGAGCCGGCATTCTGCACGAGCGGCCCCATTGAAGACAGCAGAAGACCCGGACTGCGCAAGCGCGGCTAATTTGGCCATTAGAGGCCGAAAATTAGTCGGCACCATGGAGACGAGGACGCCAGCAACGGAGCAGGTAAGTATAAAACTTTTGATAACTTCTGTATGGCTCATAATTAATGCACAATGTACATTACAAAGTGCATTAATATGGCCATACAGAAGTGTATAGACCCACTTTGTTTCGCGGGACAACCCCTTTAAGTCGATTTTGGCTCAACCCCATTATGGCTGCATTCACAACCATCTTTTAGGGTTTTAATAACATTTTTTTTTTACTTCAAAAACACTATGGACAGATATTATTCTAAACTATAGCAAATTAGTGAAAAGTCTGCCTACACAATGTTCTTTTTTAGAGATGAGCGAGCATACTCGTCCGAGCTTCATGCTCGTTCGAGTATTAGGGTGCTCGAGATGCTCGTTACTCGGGGTGAGTGAGTGCTGCCTCTAATTGGCTCAGCGCAGCTCTCAGTTGAATTACAGCTGAGCTGAGCCAATCAGTGGCAGCACTCACTCACTCACCCATTCATGAATTCATGAATGGGTGTGAGTGAGAGCTGCCTCTAATTGGTCAGGCTGTGACCAATCAGAGGCAGCTCATTCAGCAGGCGGGGATTTTAAATCCCCGGCTGCTGAATACTACAGAGAGCAGTTCAGGAGAACTGCCAGCTAGCCGCAGCTGAACTCCGTCTGCCGGGACCAGGTGAGTATATTTTTTTTTTTATTTTTACACATTTCTGGATGAATTGCAGGGAAGGGCTTATATATTTAAGCCCTTCCCGAAAATTCATTGTGCGATCGCTGGCAGCCAATTGCTTTCAATGGAGCTGGCTGTATTGCCGGCTCCATTGAATTCAATGGGCTAACATCATTCTGCCGGGACAGAATGATGATTTTCAGGTAAGGGCTTATATTTTTAAGCCCTTCCCGAAAATTCATCCCGCGCTCGCCGGCAGCCCATTGCTTTCAGTGGAGCCTGCTGTATTGCCGGCTCCATTGAATTCAATGGGCTAACATCGTTCTGCTCTGCCACAGCTGCTACAGCTGTGGCAGAGGAGAACGATCATTATGCTGACAGTGCGGGGGGAGGGGTTCACTCTTGTTGCTTAATAGTGAGACCTCGGAGCCCGAAATGCAGCCCTGCATGTTGCTCCTCACCTGCCCTATCCATTTCTGTGTTTTTTACATGACTTTGGTGATTTGCTAAGATTTTCACAAATGAAAACCTTAGCGGAGCACCAGTCATATACAAAAATGCTCGAGTAGCCCATTGACTTCAATGGGGTTCGTTACTCGAAACAAACTCTCGAGCATCACTGAAAGTTCGACTCGAGTAACGAGCACTTGAGCATTTTGGTGCTCGCTCATCTCTATTATTTTTGTTTTTATTACTTTTGTGGCATTTTGGGTGTTTGTTTCAAAATGCAGCATGCTTAAAGGGGTTCTGTCATTAAAAACAAAAAATTATATACTTACCTATTGCTCCCCAGGCAACCTTACCTCTCCTCTTCTCCTCCCAAATCTTCTCCTGGATCGTCTTGCAGCTTGTGTCACGTGACCTGCAGCTACCCGATTTAGCTGGATCCGGTGATGTAACGTACATTGCGCTACATTCTGCTTCCTGCAGGTCAATGTACGCATACGTCACTAGTGACGTAGCGTTCATTGCCCAGGCAGGGAAGTAGTGGGTGTACACCACTGTTGGGCTGCTTGACAGCCAGGTGACGCCCCCACTTCCTCATTGATAGGGGGTACCGGAAGGCACAGGGGAGAAGGCACAGCAGCGGCAGCGCAGAGGAGCATCAAGGGACAAGGCAGAACAGCGGGCCAGCAGCAAAGGCTCCTGCGACACAGGAGCTTCAGAGTGGGGGTCCTTCAGCGCCAGAGCATCAGGGGAGAAGGCAGAGCAGCGGTACAACAGCGGAGGCTCACAGCGGGGGAACGACACAGCCGGAGCAGTGGACCAATAGCGGAGGCTACAGCGCCGCAGGGGAGCATGACAACAGGGGACGGAGAGCAGAGCATCAGCAGGGCAGATCCTTGTCTGCAGGGGGGGAGGATGGAAGAGCCAGGAGCAGGAACTGAGCTCCCGACCCCTCTCTGCCTCCTCGCCGCCCCTCTGCACTATTTGCAAGAGGAGGGGGCGAGACGGGGGCGGAGCTAAGTCTCCCCGCTTAGCTCCGCCCCCGCTCCTCCCCTCCCATTGCAAATAGTGGTGAGGGGGCGGCAGCTCAGTTCCTGCTCCTGGCTCTTCCATTCTCCCCCCTGCAGACAAGAACAGCATATATGTATGTATGTGTACTCATATATATATATATATATGTTTTATAAATATCTAGTGTGTGTGTGTGTATCTCTATCTGCGTCTCTGCGGCCACCCATCTCTCTGCTTGTGTATATACAAGCATATACATACATATATCTATGTTTGTGTGAGTATATGTATGTATGTATGTGTGTTTGTATATATGTATATATGCACTTGGATATTTGCCTTGCGAAAAGTTGGTCTGAGTTACTTGGACTGAAATAGTGCTCACTTATGTAAAATCAGCCAAAGATTGTAAGGAAGATCTGGAAGCCCTTGGGAAGTGTTGGGTGTTCAGGGACAGAGAGGCAGGGAGAAACACTATCAGATTTTGGTGGACTGCAGGCAGGACTGCACAGCTCCAATCACTGCACTGGATGGGCGGAAGTAGCTTTGTGAGGGCGGAAGTGGTCAGCACAGCAAGGGGTGCTGGGAGATGACCTAGCAGGAGGGGCTGAAGATGTAAACAGAGCATGGAGGTGAAAAATGGAGCCTAGGTAAGTACAACTACTGAAAAAAACGTTTTGTATGTGTTATTTACCACAGCCTGTGTCGGCAGGGCAGATTTACTGGAGAAAAAAAAATACAGATTGTAATGACAGAACCCCTTTAAAGTATGGAGTTTATTTCAGGCATTTCCACCAGAGGATGTCCAATGGGACTTGAAAAACATCAGAAAAAAACAAATGCTTTAACTGTGACAAAATATAAGAGGTATAAACCAACTCCAAAATCTGGTATAGAAATCAATCTGGATAACTCATCATTCGCAACAAACCAAAATATCACTTACATTTTGTATAACTGTTTAAAACATGATACCACTAAAACAGAGTGCGGTGGGCAATTTTGAGGTTGAAGTGTTGTGGGAAAAGTGTTGCAATAGGTCTGTCATTGTGAAAGGAGTTTAACACCATGTCATTCTAGGTCCAAAATGCTGCACATGTGTACAGATGGCTCTAGCAGCTGCTAGATATGACTGAAGCTAGTAAACTCCCTGTTTGGCTGAACATATGTTCCATGCAACACTCTGCTCTCAGGCACACTGTTTAGGCCCTTCTGTGACAAGCTGCTCAACAGCTTAGTGCTCAGTATTTATTAACTCCTAACCCCCTTATTGTGATGTCCCATGAAGAGTCCATAATATTTAAATCCCTGCCTGCTGAATACTCCTCAGAGCAGTGAAGGAAAAGAGTCAGCTGGATGCGGCTGAGCCCCAGCAGCTGAAGAAAGGTGTTTTTTGGGGAGTTTTTTTATCACCATTTTTGCTTGTTTTTCAGGGAAGGGCTTATATTTAAAGCCCTTCCCTGAAACACAATTATAGGATGCCGGCAGCTGGATCCCCTACCACAGCTGTTATCTCTGACAGCTGTGGTAGGGAATTCTTTATTCTCTGCAGGGATGAAGAATGCCTTTGCTGCATCTGTCACAGATGTAGCAGGTGCATCAGGGAATTCTTTTTCCTCGCAGGGATGAAGGAAAGGTAAGTATTTTATTTTTATTTCTTTACACTAAAATTCTTGTTTTTTCAGGGAAGAGCTTATATGTAAAGTTCTTCCCTGAAAAACAATTCAGGAGTGTCGGCAGACCATTGTCTTCAATGAAGCCGCTGGCAGCAGCCGTGCTTCATTGAAGACAATGCGAGCGATCCCTATAGTGCACGCATGTCCTATCTTTACAGGCCTGCACCTGTAAAACACGGACATATTAACACACCATAGGGAATGCATTGGTTCCAATAGAAGCGTGTATTTGTGCACGCGTATGCACGCACAAAAACACGCTTGTGTGAAGCCACCCTCAGGGTGGTTTCACACGAGCATGTTTATGTGCGTACAGTTGTGCACACAAAAACAGGCGCCTATTAGAAACATTGGTTCCCTATGGTGTGTTCACATGTCCATGTTTTACAAGCGTGCAAACGCACGTACCTGCAAAACATAGGACATGCGTTCACCATAGGTCTGTGGTGGGTGTCAATATTCCCCAGCGGGGACTTCCCTTGTCACTGGACACTGTGACAGCACTGTCACAGTGTTCAGTGAAAAGGGGACTCCACACGGGGAGTAAAGAATTCCTTGCCACAGCTGTCACAGCTGTTGCAGAGGATCACAATGTTCTCCCATTGCTTTCAATGGGAACGGCACTTCTGCAGTCCCATTGAAAGCAATGTGCTGCTAACAAGCCCTGCAGGGATTTTCGGGGAAGGGCTTTAAAAATTTAAAAAATTGTACTCATCTCTCCTCAGCTGCTGAGGCTCAGGCACATCTAGCCGGTCTTCTCCCTGCACTGCTCTGAAACTCTTTCAGCAAGCGGGGATTTAAAATCCCCGCCTGCTGAAAGGGCTGTATCTGATTAGCTGAGCGCTCAGCCAGTCATAGGCAGCTCTCAGCCATTCATTGAATTCAAGGGCACTTCCCGCAGTCCTGGCCATTCATTGAATTCAACGGAGACTCCTGCTAGGGAATATTTGCATAGCAGTGAGAGGTGAGTGTATATATATATATATATTTTTTTTATTTTTATTTTTACACAGAAAGGGATGATTTTCAGGGAAGGGCTTATATTTAAAGCCCTTCCCTGAAAATCACTGCCGGGGTGCCGGAAGACCATTGCCGTTATTGGGGCTGCCGGCAGCAGCTGCAGCCCCATTGCAGGCAATGCATATGGACCTGCATTCACGTGTGTTTGTGACCGTTCGTGGGTGCGCGGTTTTGTGCGCACCTATGTACTTCACATGCACATGCTTGTGTGAATGCACCTTTAGGCACGGCATGATAGGTATTCTTCTATGACAGCCCTGGGACCTTTCAGAAGGCCCCCAGCAGCCATGGCACCTGCAGGGCAGTCTGCAATCTCATTGCGGGGGTGCCATACGGGACCCCCAAGTATCGGTCGGGGCATTTAAATGTTGCTGTCAGAATTGGCGGCATTTAAAGGATTATTAGCTCCAATGATCGGCTTATCGGAGCTGTTGTGGGCGGGTGTCGACTGTAAGAAACAGCTAGCAGCCGCAATGTATGGAGGAAGATCAACCTGTGATCTCCCTCCATACATACCCTCAAGCCGCAGGACGTAACTGTACATCCTGTAGCATTAAGGGGTTAAAGTCTTTACTTTTAGCACTCTTCAAAAGAGCGTAAAATCTGTGCGTCTTTACTTTAAATCCGCAAGGTAAATTCTGTAGCTGAAAAGCCTTCTGCTGTAGAATTAAGGAAGTCTTGGAAAAGAGTAACAGTTAATTTAGAGAGGGCGGTTGGAGAAAGCAATCGAGTTTTAGGTCTCATGTCCACAGGCCCACGGCCGTGGACCCTGCGTACCTGTCCGGGTCTTCTATTTTCTGTACTGCGGATGTGTGCAGAAGAAATGCTGCTTAGTTTCATTCTATACTGAGACAAATGCAGTTTTTCTTGCTCTGATGAAATTACAATAAAGAAGGTTTATTTTTAATATTTTCCACTGCTCTTCGTGTGTTACTCACTCTTCACACACAACTATTGTGCTAGATGTAAGGTCACTGCCCTTCCTTTCTGCTTTTATCCAGCACTGAGAGGGTTAATCAGCATTGACAGGGTTAACCAGGTCTCTGCCTCTAGGTTCACCTGTGGGGTTAATTAGGCATTACTCCCCTATTTAAGGTGAGCTGATGCACTTCCTGGTTGCCTTTGAATTGGTGTTTGTTAGGTCATGACAATCAGCCTTCATTGGTCATTCTGTTCTGTGTCAGTTCTGCCAGCTCTCTGAGTTCTCTCTTGCAGTCATACTTCTCTCTTATCTGTGTCCTGTCTTTCTCTCTGTCTTGGATCTGTTTTCTGACTTCCTGTTCTGTCTGAGGCATCTTGCATATCTGCATCTGTTCTTACGTTTATTTTCTGTCAGGT
Source organism: Eleutherodactylus coqui (assembly GCF_035609145.1). Classification (NCBI taxonomy): domain Eukaryota; kingdom Metazoa; phylum Chordata; class Amphibia; order Anura; family Eleutherodactylidae; genus Eleutherodactylus; species Eleutherodactylus coqui. The sequence goes on along the minus strand of NC_089839.1, from coordinate 250,146,829 downwards.
TCATATCAGTTTGTCTTTGCTCTGTCCTGCATCTGTCGGCTGTCAGTTTCATCTGGTTCTGTCTATTTGCCAGTTCCATTTGGTTCTATGTATTACCCTTTCAGGGATAGACAAAGCTGAGGTTCCAGGGCAGGGCCGCCCTTATCAGAGTGTTCACCTTGCTTATAGGTAGGGGATGGCCGTTCTCCGTGCAGCCAAGGGTCAGTCTCCCTTTTCCTGTCTTCAGTCCATCTGTCTGAGGAGTCAACTACAAACCACTCCAGAACTGGCTTCAGCTTTGTTGGTTCAATGGATCCACTTTTTCTGTAAATCCCATTAATTTGTAACACTAGATAGTACTGGTGTCACACCATATCTCATTGTCTGCAATGCCATAAAATTTGTTGGGCTCCACTGCAGACATTACTACCTGAAAAGCTGTGGTGACACCATTTTAATTTATATGCCAAGCTTATCATCCTACACGCTGCAGGTGCCTGAGCACAACACTATTAAAGAGACTCTGCCAGTTCCAATGAGTGCCATAAACTAATAGTTATGGGATCATAAGAGCTAGGGTGCCAAGTTTAGGGATGTCACTGTCATACTTGCCATCCTCACTGTTTCTCCACTAGTCCTCCTTTTTATGCACCCACTCATAAAGAGGAGGACTAGTTCTGTCATTATTAGCATACGCATAAGTAGTCTTTTGTATGTCAGGAGTGGCAGCTTTCCAAGCAAACAGTAGGGGCGCGGTGTTTTAGTTTATGGGGTTTATAGGCGCTGACAGAGTCCCTTTAATCATGGGCTATATTTATTACACGGATACAAACCTCTTTTGCATAACTTCTGTTCTCTTTGCAATTTCAGCTTTCATTTCGCTCTTGGATGGTAACTTGTTTAAACCTAAAACTTTATTGCAAATGTTTTAAAAAATGCATTAACCAGGATATAAATGATATATATGTGCATGAGTATTTTAGCATAATTGGGCTAAGTTTTACCTTTGAAGACTCTTGTTGCCCAACGAGCCTGAATCTCAGAAACGGGCATTATGGCCCCAATCGGTTGTACGTAGCCAATGAAAGCTACAGTTGATTTTTCCACCTCTGGTGGAAATACCATTTTATACAAAGGGACTCGGTTTTTATCTACTTTTATGATCGATTCATCAAAGAAAGAGAAAAAAAATCTGTATCCTGTGGCAAAAATCACAACATCTATGTCTTTCTCCACCGTCCCATCTTCGAATATGACATCCCTCTCCAGAAACTGTTTTACATTGGTCTTCATCCGCACTCTACCTGAGATAATACGATTGGGCAGATCATCACTGACTGTAGGATGTTGGCTGAGAAACCTTCACAGTTCAAAAGCAAAGATGTAATTAGTTATTTGTAGGTACAACTAATTAACAAGAAAAATGACATGAACCTCACATTTCATGAAATTCAATCAGTTGCTTTTTCTAAGGATATTATAAATGTCTCCAATGGAAAATTATTTATATCTACATTGGGCATTCAGTTTTCCTGTTCTGTTATAGGAACAGAAAAATGGAATGCAAGCCAGGGATGAAACTGTCACACGATGGACATGAAGAGTCTCATGTACTTCCTTGACAATAACAGTGTCCACCATTTAACAGAGATCCATTTTTTGTTGTAATGCAATCTGCAATGGCGGCTACTAAAGGCCCTTTAAAAGACATCTACACTGGACAACAAAAATGCACTTTAAAATTTTTTCCTTTGTCAAAATAGTTAAACTACCCTACTTTTGGGTCGAGAAACACAAATATGATATAAAATTTTGTTTATTAGCTCTGATTTTTAAGATATCAAAATACTTTAAGTACGCTTTGAAGTTCTTTCTTTTCTCAAAATAACTAAACTACCCTAATTTTGGGTTGAGGAAAATGAATGTGACATTATATTGTGTTTGGCAGGCCTAAGGGTGAAGTCACACTAACGTATATCAGCTCGGTTTTTACGCCGAGCCGATATACGTTGTCCTCGTGTGCAGGGGGGGGGGAGATGGAAGAGCCAGGAGCAGGAACTGAGCTCCCGCCCTTTCTCCGCCTCTTCTCTGTCCCTCTGGACTATTTGCAATGGGATGAGGTGGGGCAGGGGCGGGGCTAAGTTCCGCAAATTAGCCCCGCCCCCATCCCACCTCTCCCCATTGCAAATAGTGCAGAGGGGCAGAGAGGAGGCAGAGAGGGGGAGGGAGCTCAGTTCCTGCTCCTGGCTCTTCTATCCCCCCCCCCCCTGCACACAAGGACAACGTATATTGGCTCGGCATGAAAACCGAGCCGATATACGTTCGTGTGACTTCACCCTAAAGGGCGAGCACCCACTGGCGTTTTTTTACCTGCGTTTTGCGTTTTTCCTGCACAGGCATAGAGATAACATGTGTTCCTGTCCACTGGCGTTTTTTTTGCGTTGCGTTTGCGTTTTTAACATAGGAACTGTCAGTTGCATATGTGTCCGTATTTTTCTCCTAATGCACCCATGAATGTCAATGGAAATTAACGGAAAAGCCGGGAAAACGCGTGAAAACGCCGCGAAAAACGCTGCGAAAAACGCGGCGAAAACGCTGCGTTTTTTTTCCCGCGGAAAACGCAATCGCCAGTGGGTGCTCGCCCTAACTCTGGTTTTATAGATAAATTCACTAATTCAAATAAATTGCTTGTTCTGATCTCCTAACTGGATACCAAACTATTTGCAACATGCAGTCTTTGTGATTGGAGTAATTTTTTTAAATTTTTTTTTCTTCATAATTTCAGGTTAGAATCCAGGATGCCATGTAATTGTAAAAACTCAAGTTGGAGAACACTTAATTGCATTATTGCATTTTTTAATTGTAATATATACATATCAATTCTAAGATTTTAGCGTTACGGGATCTGATTTATATTTCAGTTATTCAACTATTTTACTATATACACTTTTGTTTATTTAATGATTTCACTCCTCTAACCTTGTGGATCTGAATAAAGGTACATATATTTATTTAACTTAAACTTAAATGGGCTACATCTGAGAGCCAAGAGCTAACTCAAAGTTTTCAATATCATTTTTGTTTCTTCCATGATGAAATGATTAAGAAATACCTTTTTATCAAGTTGGGAAGATTTTCACTGTTGACTAGAGATGAGCGAGCGTACTTGTCCGAGCTTGATACTCGTTCAAATATTAGCGTGTTCGAGATGCTCGTTACTCGAGGCAAGCACCACGCGATGTTCGAGTTACTTTCACTTTCATCTCTGAGATGTTAGCGCGCTTTTCTGGCCAATTGAAAGACAGGGAAGGCATTACAACTTCCCCCTGCGACGTTCAAGCCCTATACCACCCCCCTGCAGTGAGTGGCTGGCGAGATCAGGGGTCACCCGAGTATTTAAATCGGCCCTCCCGCGGCTCGCCACAGATGCATTCTGACAGAGATCAGGGAAAGTGCTGTTGATGCCGGAGCTGCTATAGGGAGAGCGTTAGGAGTGATTTTAGGCTTCAAGAACCCCAACGGTCCTTCTTAGGGCCACATCTGACCATGTGCAGTACTGTTGAGGCTGCTTTTAGCAGTGATGCACATTTTTTTTTTTGTAGATCGGCCGTGCAGAGCATTGCGCCCTCAGTCTGCAATCATTGTACATAGTATTGGGCCAGTACTGGTGAGGCAGGGACAGTGGGAAAGGTGAAAGAGATATACTGTCTATATAGGCAGTGGGCTTTTTCAAACACATTTGGGAAAAAATATATATTTGGGCTGCCTGTGACCGTCCTCAGTATACTGCATGTCTGCTGGGGGTAGTAGTCCTAATTAATATGCATCTAAGTGTTACAGCAGGCTTGCGCAAAAGTGTTTCCTGGCTCTGCATTGCCCGTTACATCACCGCCGTCATCCCGTCCAGAGGGAAACAGTCTGCAGTAATTTTACATAGTATAGGGCCAGTATTGGTGAGGCAGGGACAGTGGGAAAAGTGAAAGATATACTGTCTATATAGGCAGTGGGCTTTTTCAAACAAATTTGGGAAAAATACTATCTTTGGGCTGCCTGTAACCGTCTTGAGTGTACTGCGTCTCTGCTGGGGGTAGTAGTCCTAATTAATATGCAGCTAAGTGTTACAGCAGGCTTGCGCAAAATTCTTTCCTGGCTCTGCGTTGCCCGTTACATCACCGCCGTCATCCCGTCCAGAGGGAAACAGTATACATATATATGCTGCCTACAGTATCTGTCTGCTGTCTCAGCTTAGCCTTTAAAAAAATAGAAGCAAAACACTTAGGGCCTACTAGTGGCCTTTGGACACTTGACTGCTTCTGCGCTGCGAATTCCACTAGCTCAGTCATACGCACCTACGTCTCACTACAGACTTGCGCAAAATTCTTTCCTGGCACTGCTGTGCGTTCCGTAAGCGAACTCAGCCTCCAACCACAGGCCAATAAGCGGCACATTTAACTACAGCGTTCTGTTTCTGCACTACTGGTAATACACCATGCTGAAGGGTAGGGGTAGGCCTAGTGGACGTGGGCGAGGACACGGAGGCCCAAGTCAGGGTGTGGGCACAGGCCGAGCTCCTGATCCAGGTGTATCGCAGCTGACTGCTGCGGGATTAGGAGAGAGGCAGGTTTCTGGCGACCCAAGATTAATCTCACAATTAATGGGTCCACGCGGTAGACCTTTATTAGAAAATGAGCAGTGTGAGCAGGTCCTGTCGTGGATGGCAGAAAGTGCATCCAGCAATCTATCGACCACCCAGAGTTCTGCGCCGTCCACTGCTGCAACTCTGAATCCTCTGGCTGCTGCTCCTCCTTCCTCCCAGCCTCCTCACTCCATTACAATGACACATTCTGAGGAGCAGGCAGACTCCCAGGAACTGTTCTCAGGCCCCTGCCCAGAATGGGCAGCAATGGTTCCTATCCCACCGGAGGAGTTTGTCATAACCGATGCCCAACCTTTGGAAAGTTCCAGGGTCCGGGGGATGAGGCTGGGGACTTCCGGCAACTGTCTCAAGAGCTTTCAGTGGGTGAGGAGGACGACGACGATGAGACACAGTTGTCTATCACTCAGGTAGTAGTAATTGCAGTAGGTCCGAGGGAGGAGCGCACAGAGGATTCGGAGGAAGAGCAGCAGGACGATGAGGTGACTGACCCCACCTGGTTTGCTACGCCTACTGAGGACAGGTCTTCAGAGGGGGAGGCAAGTGCAGCAGCAGGGCAGGTTGGAAGAGGCAGTGCGGTGGCCAGGGGTAGAGGCAGGGCCAGACCGAATAATCCACCAACTGTTTCCCAAAGCGCCCCCCCATGCCATGCCACCCTGCAGAGGCCGAGGTGCTCAAAGGTCTGGCAGTTTTTCACTGAGAGTGCAGACAACCGACGAACGGTGGTGTGCAACCTTTGTCGCGCCAAGATCAGCCGGGGATCCACCACCACCAGCCTCACCACCACCAGCATACGCAGACATATGATGGTCAAGCACCTCACAAGGTGGGACGAAGGCCGTTCACCGCCTCCGGTTTGCACCACTGCCTCTCCCCCTGTGCCCCAACCTGCAACTGAGATCCAACCCCGCTCTCAGGACACAGACACGACCGTCTCCCGACCTGCACCCACGCCCTCACCTCCGCTGTCCTCGGCCCCAACCACCAATGTCTCTCAGCGCACCGTCCAGCCATCGCTAGCGCAAGTGTTTGAGCGCAAGTATGCTGCCACGCACCCGCACGCTCAAGCGTTAAACGTACACATAGCCAAATTGATCAGCCTGGAGATGCTGCCGTATAGGCTTGTGGAAACGGAGGCTTCCAAAAGCATGATGGCGGCGGTGGCCCCGCGCTATTTAGTTCCCAATCACCACTACTTTTACCGATGTGCCGTCCCAGGACTGCACGACCACGTCTCCCGCAACATTGTACGCGCCCTCACCAACGCGGTTACTGCTAAGGTCCACTTAACAACGGACACGTAGACAAGCACAGGCGGGCAGGGCCACTATATCTCCCTGACGGCACATTGGGTGAATTTAGTGGAGGCTGGGACAGAGTCAGAGCCTGGGACCGCTCACGTCCTACCCACCCCCAGAATTGCGGGCCCCAGCTCGGTGCTGGTATCTGCGGCGGTGTATGCTTCCTCCACTAAACCATCCTCCTCCTCCAACGCAACCTCTGTCTCGCAATTAAGATGTGTCAGCAGCACGTCGCCAGCAGTCGGTGTCGCGCGGCGTGGCAGCACAGCGGTGACCAAGCGTCAGCAGGCCGTACTGAAACTACTCAGCTTAGGAGAGAAGAGGCACACGGCCCACGAACTGCTGCAGGGTCTGACAGAGCAGACCAACCGCTGGATTTCGCCGCTGAGCCTCCAACCGGGCATGGTCGTGTGTGACAACAGCCGTAACCTGGTGGCGGCTCTGCAGCTCGGCAGCCTCACGCATGTGCCATGCCTGGCCCACGTCTTTAATTTGGTGGTTCAGCGCTTTCTGAAAAGCTACTCACGCTTGTCAGACCTGCTCGGAAAGGTGCGCCGGCTCAGCGCACATTTCCGCAAGTCCAACACGGACGCTGCCACCCTGCAACATCGGTTTAATCTGCCAGTGCACCGACTGCTGTGCGACGTGCCCATACGGTGGAACTCTACGCTCCACATGTTGGCCAGGCTCTATGAGCAGTGTAGAGCTATAGTGGAATACCAACTCCAACATGGGTGGCGTAGTGGGAGTCAGCCTCCTCAATTCTTTACAGAAGAGTGGGCCTGGTTGGCAGACATTTGCCAGGTCCTTGGAAACTTTGAGGAGTCTACCCAGATGGTGAGCGGCGATGCTGCAATCATTAGCATCACCATTCCTCTGCTATGCCTCTTGAGAAGTTCCCTGCAAAGCATAAAGGCAGACGCTTGGCGCTCGGAAACGGAGGCGGGGGAAGACAGTATGTCACTGGATAGTCAGAACACCCTCCTGTCTATATTTCAGCGCGTTGAGGAGGAGGAGGAGGTGGAGGTGGAGGAGCATGAGGAGGAGAAGGAAGAGACAGCTTGGCCCACTGCTGAGGGTACCCATGCTGCTTGCCTGTCATCCTTTCAGCATGTATGGCCGGAGGAGAATCCTGAAAGTGATCTTCCTAGTGAGGACAGCCATGTGTTGCGTACAGGTACCCTGGCACACATGGCTGACTTCATGTTAGGATGCGTTTCTCGTGACCCTCGCGTTACACGCATTCTGGCCACTACAGATTACTGGGTGTACACACTGCTCGACCCACGGTATAAGGAGAACCTTTCCACTCTCATACTCGAAGAGGAAAGGGGTTCGAGAGTGATGCTATACCACAGGACCCTGGCGGACAAACTGATGGTAAAATTCCCATCTGACAGCGCTAGTGGCAGAAGACGCAGTTCCGAGGGCCAGGTAGCAGAGGAGGCACGGAGATCAGGCAGCATGTACAGCACAGGCAGGGGAGCACTCTCCAAGGCCTTTTACAGCTTTATGGCTCCCCAGCAAGACTGTGTCACCACTCCCCAGTCAAAGCTGAGTCGGCGGGAGCACTGTAAAAGGATGGTGAGGGAGTACGTAGCCGATCGCACGACCATCCTCCGTGACGCCTCTGCCCCCTACAACTACTGGGTGTCGAAGCTGGACACGTGGCCTGAACTCGCGCTGTATGCTCTGGAGGTGCTTGCTTGTCCTGCGGCTAGCGTCTTGTCAGAGAGGGTGTTTAGTGCGGCTGAGGGATTCATCACGGATAAGCGTACCCGCCTGTCAACCGACAGTGCCGACAGGCTTACAATCATAAAGATGAACAAAGCTTGGATTTCCCCAGACTTCTCTTCTCCACCAGCGGACAGCAGCGGTACCTAAACAATACGTAGGCTGCACCCGCGATGGAAGCATCATTCTCTATCACCATAAAAAACGGGGACCTTTTCGCTTCATCAATCTGTGTATTATATTCATCCTCCTCCTCCTGCTCCTCCTCCTGAAACCTCACGTAATCACGCCGAACGGGCAATTTTTCTGAGGCCCACAAGGCTCAGTCATATAACTTTTGTAAACAATGTTTATACGTTTCAATTCTCAATTCAATAAAGCGTTGAAACTTGCACCTGAACCAATTTTTATTTTAACTGGGCCGTCTACAGGCCTAGTTACAAATTAAGCCACATTAACCAAAGCGATTAATGGGTTTCACCTGCCCTCTTGGTTGGGCATGGGCAATTTTTCTTAAGTACATTTTTACTGTTGGTACACCAATTTGTTTGGGCCCTCGCCTACATTGTAATCCTAGTAATTTTCAGCCCACCTGCATTAAAGCTGACGTTACCTCAGCTGTGCTGGGCACTGAAATGGGATATATTTATGTACCGCCGGTGGGTTCCAGGGAGCCACCCATGCTGTGGGTCCACAGGTAATTCACATTAGGGATTTGTACCTGCCAGTGTCTATGTATTAAAAACTCCGGTCAGACTGGGGCATGCACTGTGGGCCGAAGACCACCTGCATTAAGCCTGACGTTACCTCAGCTGTGATGGGCAATGCAATGGGATTTCTTTATGTACAGCCGGTGGGTTCCAGGGAGCCACCCTTGCTGTGGGTGCACACGGAATTCCCATTGCGGAGTTGTACCTGCCTGTGACTTTTTATTAAAAAAACCCGGTCTGACTGGGGCATGCAGACACCTTGACAGAATGAATAGTGTGTGGCACATGGGTTCCCCATTGCTATGCCCACGTGTGCAGCTCCTGATGGAGGTGGCACAGGATTGGATTTCTCATTGCTTCTGTACAGCATTGTGGGCTATCGCCCCGCCCCTTTTAAAGAGGGTCACTGCCTAGCCGTGCCAACCCTCTGCAGTGTGTGCCTGCGGTTCCTCCTCATGGCAGACGCACTTATAAATAGACATGAGGGTGGCATGGCATGAGGGCAGCTGAAGGCTGGGCAGGGACAGTTTGGTGTGCGCTGTGGACACTGGGTCGTGCGGGGGGGGGGGGGAAGTGGTTGGTCAGCATGTAACCCAGGAGAAGTGGCAGCGGAGTGTCATGCAGGCAGTGATTGTGCTTTGTTGGAGGTAGTGTGGTGCTTAGCAAAGGTATGCATTGCTAATGAGGGTTTTTCAGAAGTAAAAATTGTTGGGAGGGGGGGGGGGCACTCTTGCCACTATTGTGGCTTAATAGTGGGACCTGGGAACTTGAGATGCAGCCCAACATGTAGCCCCTCGCCTGCCCTATCCGTTGCTGTGTCGTTCCCATCACTTTCTTGAATTGCCCAGATTTTCACAAATGGAAACCTTAGCGAGCATCGACGATATACAAAAATGCTCGAGTCGCCCATTGACTTCAATGGGGTTCGTTACTCGAAACAAACTATCGAGCATCGCGAAAATTTTGTCTCGAGTAACGAGCACTCGAGCATTTTGGTGATCGCTCATCTCTACTGTTGACCAGTGTCATCGTTCTCCCGCGGGGTTTTGAATAATAATCGTCCCATGTAACAGAATGCAGAAACTGAATGACTGGACGAGAGGCATCCAATCGTTCACTTTCAAGCAGCTAAAAATTTAAACAACACATAGTTCGGTGTAAACAGCAGCCATTTGGTATAATTATAGACAGTAGATAACCAGGTTACACAGCATGGTCTATATCACTATATAGGACATGTTCATGCCCCTGTATATACTGATATGGACCATACTGATATAACCTCCTATATCTCTATAGGCAGGATGTATATCTTTAAGCAGCTGTACAAATATAATATACAGTAGATTCCTGGGTTAAGTTACTTTCACATCTGCATTTGGAAAGCAGGAATGCAGAATCCCTGCAACCAAATGGCTCTGTCTCTGGACGGAGCCGAACAGCATCAGACATACCCCATTGACTTTAACAGGGTCCATCAACTTTTCTTCCAGCTGCCTGGCTTTTGGCTGGAAGAAAAAGCACTGCATGCAGTGTTTTTTCTTCCAGTATGTTCCGACGGATCTGTGATGGAACCTCCAACTGGAAGCTCCAACGGATGTGAAACTGGTCTTTAACCCTTTCCAATCCACTGTCTGATATCTTCTAACATTCTAATTGAAGCCTGTACAGCTCCGATGACAGAAGACGTCTGGCAGGATATTCTTACTGTATATTACTGGCCACTTTGTTGTCGGGGGCCTCTCTAGCATGTGACATACTGCAGTACTGGCTCTAGCCAGCAGATGGCGCCATTGTAAAATGGCAGAAAGAGAAAGCCCCCTAGGAAACCCTGAGTCCAAAATTGGATTGCAAAGGGTAAACCAGCATGGTTGATATCACTGTATACAGGAGTTGCATTTACATTCCTTTATATAGTGATACTGAGCATGTTGGTATAGCTTGTCATGCGCAGTCCACCAATCTTTTGGGGTTTTTTTTGTTTATATTTCCCACATGTCACTTAGCAATGGCCTGTATACATGCCACCCATACACAAGGTGATTGCGCAGCATTGATTACGCACCCATAGAGAACAATGGTCTCTCTTGTTCATAATATTCTGCAAAATAGAACATGCTGTATTCTTTTTTGCACTTGAGTATCAGCAATTTCTACATATAAATGTGAGCAGAACTGCGTAAGGCAATGTATTGGATTGCCTGTGAATTACAGAGTAGAGTGCACACGTAATATGAGGTAATCATACGCTTGTGTGACTCTGGCCTAAGGGGCTACAAACAAATTGTGCAGGAAATGAGTGTGGAAAGCTTATGCCAAGAGGCTAGATCATGTATGGAAATGTGTTTTGCAGCTGTAAACAGCACGGTTTAGGTATGGGTATACATACAGGTGGGGGTGGGAGGCCCAAGCTGAACTTTTGCACCTTAGCCCCTGAGCCTTTAGTTACGCCCCTAGTGCTATCCCACCTAACGTTAACATTAGATGTTGCTAGAGATAACAATTGTATCTGGGAGGGACATCAACAGAGGTTTGAAATGGTCTATTGTCTAACAAAATAATGGTTACTTACTATAGATTTTATTTGTGTAATTAGTGTCAGAATTCAGCCTTAGGCCTCCTTCCCACGAACGGATTTACGCTGCGTAATTCGCGGCGAAAATCCGCTGCGTTGCCCGCTGCTATTAGGTTCTATTGAACCTAATAGCACAATGCTCACGATGCGAAATTCCACCGCGGAATTCCGCACCGTGAAATTTCCCGTCCTCACCCGCGGCATGCTCTATTTGCCGCGGGTGTACGCGCTGACGGCTTCCATTGCAGTCAATGGAAGCCGTCCGTTCACCCTATCTCCCGCTGTAACACAGCGGAAGATAGCGTGAAAACGCTTTCCCGCCTACCATGTGACGTGGTGGGCGTGTCACATGACGCGGCGGTGGTGGGCGGGGAAGCGTCTTCACGCTATCTTCCGCTGGTAAGTATGGGGTCTCTGGGGGGCGCCGTGACGGGCTTCGCCGCGGAATATTCCGCGGCGGAGCCCGTCACGCTCGTGTGAAGCCGGCCTTATTTTGCTTATTAAATCCTCCATATTGTTCCTTGAGGGCTTCATATTCTTGCCAAAAAAAGAATAAATAGTACTTTTCACCTGTGCCGGGGTTTTAGACCAAAGTTTTCATGGTTAGCTCTGGAGTTGGCTTTATATTCCAACAGCATGTTTACCAGAGATGGGAAAGCATCTTGAAGTACTGCATAAAATCGAGTGAAAATGGCAATATCCACAGGAAAGCCACCATCAAATACACGATTCAACAGCCACACTCCTTTCCTGGTGCTGAGAAAAACCTGAAAGATAAAAAAGTAATTGAGAGCCGTAATAATTACATTTACCAATTTTATTATGACTTTAACAATTCTTATCAAACACTCTTTTTTGACTATACACAGTATTCACGTATTCAGCAACATGAATGAAAATTATTTCTGGACCTGCAAGTTTTATACAGTAGCTTAAGCAATACTGCAGTGATGTAGCCACATCAGTGATGATCACCTTGGTATATTATAGCACTGGAAGGTCGTAATTGAAAGCGGAATCAAAAGAAAGGGTCTTTTCTTCCTGACACAGTGCCATAGTAGTTGTGCACCCCCATTTATGTGAATTGTACTGAACTGCAGTACCAGTTAAAACTCATGGACAGGAGTGGAGCTGGAAAAAGAGCTAACTTTTTTCTTCCCAAGCAACCCCTTTAACTGCCACTTAAAGGACTGAGCAATAAACAACAGTGCATTTACATGGGAGAAGTCTCGGGCAAATGATGCCCGACACTCGTTCCCATGTATACTCGCTCCCATGGTGTTATACAGGAGCGAGTATTGCTGGATCGCTTACAGCGTGGCCAGCAGGGAAGCAGGGTGGCTGGAGCAGAGTTTTCGCCCTGCCCCTCTCCAGTCACTGTAAGCCACGGCCGTTCAGTAGTGAACGGCTGCTATTTACACTGAACGATGTATCGTTCAGTTTTTAAGCATGCCTAAACTGAGCGACTGGGCGATTGATACTATTGGTATTATGTCTGCTGAAACTGGATGATTGGTAACAGGAATGGTATTAGTGGCTGATGTTGCTCCTGTGATAAACCACATTATTAATTTGGAAAGTTTTCCAATTTTCTCCTTCGCCTCTACAGTTCTGTTCCTCTTCTGTGCACGGCTCAAAAAATTACATTTAATTTCTCCTGAAAGGGTTATTCACCTGAAAATATATATTATACAAGCTGATAAACCCGGCTTCGCCGGAGTTAATTTGATACAGGTGTTTAGTTGTTGTTTACACGGCAAATTTTATGAAGTCAAGGTTACTTTAGAAGAACTGAGGTATAAAATATGTATACACATAGAGTGTTAGATTCTTATCGGGCTGCATGTACCAATGTCCCTCTGTAGAATGTGCCACCCCTCCTATTCCCCCCTTTAAGACCTAAAAAATGCTTGCGCCAAATTTCACGCTTGCACGACACCGGAAACTTACATTACAAAGGAGTACACTTGCTTTTGTAATTACTATTGAATAATCGAGTTGCGACCCCTTTACTTTTCGTATGTAGGATCTAAATAATGCTCGTGTAAAATTTCACGCTTGTACAGCATCAGAAAGTTACATTACATGGGGGTGCACTTACTTATGCATTTAGCATTAAATAATCGAGTTGTGACTCCTTTACTTTTTCCTATTTATTTCCTAAACAATGATCGTGACAAATTTCACATTTGTATGACACCGGGAAGTTATATTACATAGGGTTACACTTACTTTTGCAATTAGCATTGTATAATCGAGTTGTGACCCCTTTACTTTTCCTATTCAAAACTTAAAGAATGCTCGTTCCAAATTTTTATGTTTGCAGGACATCAGGAAGTTAGAGAATTAGTGGTGAACCAGTGAGTCAGTCAGTCAGTCAGTCAGTCAGTGAGGGCATTCACCTTTATATATATATAAGTAGATGGGGATGTTTCAGGCATGGGACGACGTTGAGATACCTCGGGAGGAAGAGTGAGTTAGTTACCGATCACCTAGACCGTAGAACCGGAAGTCTAAGTCTTTAGGGTCCATTTTCCTCTTGTACTGTGGACATCTTTGTTCATAGTGCCAGGCTACTTTACACTAGAAATTAACACTTCACAAGATGATCCACACATCCATTTGGTGGAAAATCTCTCTTTGTATTATAGGAATTATAACTTACAATTGAAATTATTGGTAATTAACAAGAGGAATTATGGATAATTTGAGTGTGAAGCAGAAAGTGACAAAATTAAAGTCTTTACACATGGCATAGACAGATTGGAGCCAAGTTCATATCCTGGGACACAACATTATTATATATGTTACAAGGCGGATTGAAATGTTAACATACATAGATTAGTATTGGGCCCCTATGCTTGTGGGGCCCTGGGCAAGTGCCCATTAGGCCCATGCATTAAGATGGCACTGAAAATTATAGTCAATGGGTCCTTCCGGCACTGTTTGATTCAGTCCAGAGATGTAAACTTTTCACTCTGGGGATACCCCTTTCCTGCTCCCTGAATGGAGCAAACCACCCTAACCTGGGTATCTATTGTATATAATTATATATGTACAGCTGGTATAAGTTAAATATCTCCTGTATATAGTGATATAGACCATGCCTGGATAAACGTGGTATTTCATGTATATAATTATATATGTACAGCTGGTATAGGCTATCCAGGTTATATTAGCATGGTTGATATCACTACATACAGGATGTATAAGTTATACCAGATATACATATATAATTATATACAGGAAAGGCAGAAACCAAAATTGGCAGCAGCACGCAAAATAAATTCACTATCAGAGGTATACAAACCTATAATCTAACCACATTAAATAATGCAAGGTTCTTAGTATATAATTTGATCAAATTACATTGGCCCATCTACCAACGTCCAGGTGACCAAGCTCTCAGATGGGTCCTAACATTAATATCAGGTGGATATCTTAACCTGGGAAAGCTGAGTTCCTACCTCTCAAAATGCTCCTCTCTTGGGACTAAGCCTGCAAATAAAACCGGGGAGGGTAGGATACTATATAGATGTTCCAATAGGAGGGACAGGAGGTAGATGGGCGGCAGGTGTGCACGACCCAGTGAAGGCAGCCAAAGCTTCACAATATTTGTATAGAAAGGGAAAAAAGGGGGGGGGTCAGCACTACCCATTGGAAATATATCCCAATAGAAATGTATAGGTGCACGCTAAACCATGGCTGCAACATACAGTAAAGGCAGAAACCAAAATTGGCAGCAGCACGCAAAATAAATTCACTATCAGAGGTATACAAACCTATAATCTAACCACATTAAATAATGCAAGGTTCTTAGTATATAATTTGATCAAATTACATTGGCCCATCTACCAACGTCCAGGTGACCAAGCTCTCAGATGGGTCCTAACATTAATACCAGGTGGATATCTTAACCTGGGAAAGCTGAGTTCCTACCTCTCAAAATGCTCCTCTCTTGGGACTAAGCCTGCAAATAAAACCGGGGAGGGTAGGATACTATATAGATGTTCCAATAGGAGGGACAGGAGGTAGATGGGCGGCAGGTGTGCACGACCCAGTGAAGGCAGCCAAAGCTTCACAATATTTGTATAGAAAGGGAAAAAAGGGGGGGGGTCAGCACTACCCATTGGAAATATATCCCAATAGAAATGTATAGGTGCACGCTAAACCATGGCTGCAACATACAGTAAAGGCAGAAACCAAAATTGGCAGCAGCACGCAAAATAAATTCACTATCAGAGGTATACAAACCTATAATCTAACCACATTAAATAATGCAAGGTTCTTAGTATATAATTTGATCAAATTACATTGGCCCATCTACCAACGTCCAGGTGACCAAGCTCTCAGATGGGTCCTAACATTAATACCAGGTGGATATCTTAACCTGGGAAAGCTGAGTTCCTACCTCTCAAAATGCTCCTCTCTTGGGACTAAGCCTGCAAATAAAACCGGGGAGGGTAGGATACTATATAGATGTTCCAATAGGAGGGACAGGAGGTAGATGGGCGGCAGGTGTGCACGACCCAGTGAAGGCAGCCAAAGCCTCACAATATTTGTATAGAAAGGGAAAAAAGGGGGGGGGGTCAGCACTACCCATTGGAAATATATCCCAATAGAAATGTATAGGTGCACGCTAAACCATGGCTGCAACATACAGTAAAGGCAGAAACCAAAATTGGCAGCAGCACGCAAAATAAATTCACTATCAGAGGTATACAAACCTATAATCTAACCACATTAAATAATGCAAGGTTCTTAGTATATAATTTGATCAAATTACATTGGCCCATCTACCAACGTCCAGGTGACCAAGCTCTCAGATGGGTCCTAACATTAATACCAGGTGGATATCTTAACCTGGGAAAGCTGAGTTCCTACCTCTCAAAATGCTCCTCTCTTGGGACTAAGCCTGCAAATAAAACCGGGGAGGGTAGGATACTATATAGATGTTCCAATAGGAGGGACAGGAGGTAGATGGGCGGCAGGTGTGCACGACCCAGTGAAGGCAGCCAAAGCTTCACAATATTTGTATAGAAAGGGAAAAAAGGGGGGGGGGTCAGCACTACCCATTGGAAATATATCCCAATAGAAATGTATAGGTGCACGCTAAACCATGGCTGCAACATACAGTAAAGGCAGAAACCAAAATTGGCAGCAGCACGCAAAATAAATTCACTATCAGAGGTATACAAACCTATAATCTAACCACATTAAATAATGCAAGGTTCTTAGTATATAATTTGATCAAATTACATTGGCCCATCTACCAACGTCCAGGTGACCAAGCTCTCAGATGGGTCCTAACATTAATACCAGGTGGATATCTTAACCTGGGAAAGCTGAGTTCCTACCTCTCAAAATGCTCCTCTCTTGGGACTAAGCCTGCAAATAAAACTGGGGAGGGTAGGATACTATATAGATGTTCCAATAGGAGGGACAGGAGGTAGATGGGCGGCAGGTGTGCACGACCCAGTGAAGGCAGCCAAAGCTTCACAATATTTGTATAGAAAGGGAAAAAAGGGGGGGGGGTCAGCACTACCCATTGGAAATATATCCCAATAGAAATGTATAGGTGCACGCTAAACCATGGCTGCAACATACAGTAAAGGCAGAAACCAAAATTGGCAGCAGCACGCAAAATAAATTCACTATCAGAGGTATACAAACCTATAATCTAACCACATTAAATAATGCAAGGTTCTTAGTATATAATTTGATCAAATTACATTGGCCCATCTACCAACGTCCAGGTGACCAAGCTCTCAGATGGGTCCTAACATTAATACCAGGTGGATATCTTAACCTGGGAAAGCTGAGTTCCTACCTCTCAAAATGCTCCTCTCTTGGGACTAAGCCTGCAAATAAAACCGGGGAGGGTAGGATACTATATAGATGTTCCAATAGGAGGGACAGGAGGTAGATGGGCGGCAGGTGTGCACGACCCAGTGAAGGCAGCCAAAGCTTCACAATATTTGTATAGAAAGGGAAAAAAGGGGGGGGGGGTCAGCACTACCCATTGGAAATATATCCCAATAGAAATGTATAGGTGCACGCTAAACCATGGCTGCAACATACAGTAAAGGCAGAAACCAAAATTGGCAGCAGCACGCAAAATAAATTCACTATCAGAGGTATACAAACCTATAATCTAACCACATTAAATAATGCAAGGTTCTTAGTATATAATTTGATCAAATTACATTGGCCCATCTACCAACGTCCAGGTGACCAAGCTCTCAGATGGGTCCTAACATTAATACCAGGTGGATATCTTAACCTGGGAAAGCTGAGTTCCTACCTCTCAAAATGCTCCTCTCTTGGGACTAAGCCTGCAAATAAAACCGGGGAGGGTAGGATACTATATAGATGTTCCAATAGGAGGGACAGGAGGTAGATGGGCGGCAGGTGTGCACGACCCAGTGAAGGCAGCCAAAGCTTCACAATATTTGTATAGAAAGGGAAAAAAGGGGGGGGGTCAGCACTACCCATTGGAAATATATCCCAATAGAAATGTATAGGTGCACGCTAAACCATGGCTGCAACATACAGTAAAGGCAGAAACCAAAATTGGCAGCAGCACGCAAAATAAATTCACTATCAGAGGTATACAAACCTATAATCTAACCACATTAAATAATGCAAGGTTCTTAGTATATAATTTGATCAAATTACATTGGCCCATCTACCAACGTCCAGGTGACCAAGCTCTCAGATGGGTCCTAACATTAATACCAGGTGGATATCTTAACCTGGGAAAGCTGAGTTCCTACCTCTCAAAATGCTCCTCTCTTGGGACTAAGCCTGCAAATAAAACCGGGGAGGGTAGGATACTATATAGATGTTCCAATAGGAGGGACAGGAGGTAGATGGGCGGCAGGTGTGCACGACCCAGTGAAGGCAGCCAAAGCTTCACAATATTTGTATAGAAAGGGAAAAAAGGGGGGGGGGTCAGCACTACCCATTGGAAATATATCCCAATAGAAATGTATAGGTGCACGCTAAACCATGGCTGCAACATACAGTAAAGGCAGAAACCAAAATTGGCAGCAGCACGCAAAATAAATTCACTATCAGAGGTATACAAACCTATAATCTAACCACATTAAATAATGCAAGGTTCTTAGTATATAATTTGATCAAATTACATTGGCCCATCTACCAACGTCCAGGTGACCAAGCTCTCAGATGGGTCCTAACATTAATACCAGGTGGATATCTTAACCTGGGAAAGCTGAGTTCCTACCTCTCAAAATGCTCCTCTCTTGGGACTAAGCCTGCAAATAAAACCGGGGAGGGTAGGATACTATATAGATGTTCCAATAGGAGGGACAGGAGGTAGATGGGCGGCAGGTGTGCACGACCCAGTGAAGGCAGCCAAAGCTTCACAATATTTGTATAGAAAGGGAAAAAAGGGGGGGGGGGTCAGCACTACCCATTGGAAATATATCCCAATAGAAATGTATAGGTGCACGCTAAACCATGGCTGCAACATACAGTAAAGGCAGAAACCAAAATTGGCAGCAGCACGCAAAATAAATTCACTATCAGAGGTATACAAACCTATAATCTAACCACATTAAATAATGCAAGGTTCTTAGTATATAATTTGATCAAATTACATTGGCCCATCTACCAACGTCCAGGTGACCAAGCTCTCAGATGGGTCCTAACATTAATACCAGGTGGATATCTTAACCTGGGAAAGCTGAGTTCCTACCTCTCAAAATGCTCCTCTCTTGGGACTAAGCCTGCAAATAAAACCGGGGAGGGTAGGATACTATATAGATGTTCCAATAGGAGGGACAGGAGGTAGATGGGCGGCAGGTGTGCACGACCCAGTGAAGGCAGCCAAAGCTTCACAATATTTGTATAGAAAGGGAAAAAAGGGGGGGGGGTCAGCACTACCCATTGGAAATATATCCCAATAGAAATGTATAGGTGCACGCTAAACCATGGCTGCAACATACAGTAAAGGCAGAAACCAAAATTGGCAGCAGCACGCAAAATAAATTCACTATCAGAGGTATACAAACCTATAATCTAACCACATTAAATAATGCAAGGTTCTTAGTATATAATTTGATCAAATTACATTGGCCCATCTACCAACGTCCAGGTGACCAAGCTCTCAGATGGGTCCTAACATTAATACCAGGTGGATATCTTAACCTGGGAAAGCTGAGTTCCTACCTCTCAAAATGCTCCTCTCTTGGGACTAAGCCTGCAAATAAAACTGGGGAGGGTAGGATACTATATAGATGTTCCAATAGGAGGGACAGGAGGTAGATGGGCGGCAGGTGTGCACGACCCAGTGAAGGCAGCCAAAGCTTCACAATATTTGTATAGAAAGGGAAAAAAGGGGGGGGGGTCAGCACTACCCATTGGAAATATATCCCAATAGAAATGTATAGGTGCACGCTAAACCATGGCTGCAACATACAGTAAAGGCAGAAACCAAAATTGGCAGCAGCACGCAAAATAAATTCACTATCAGAGGTATACAAACCTATAATCTAACCACATTAAATAATGCAAGGTTCTTAGTATATAATTTGATCAAATTACATTGGCCCATCTACCAACGTCCAGGTGACCAAGCTCTCAGATGGGTCCTAACATTAATACCAGGTGGATATCTTAACCTGGGAAAGCTGAGTTCCTACCTCTCAAAATGCTCCTCTCTTGGGACTAAGCCTGCAAATAAAACCGGGGAGGGTAGGATACTATATAGATGTTCCAATAGGAGGGACAGGAGGTAGATGGGCGGCAGGTGTGCACGACCCAGTGAAGGCAGCCAAAGCTTCACAATATTTGTATAGAAAGGGAAAAAAGGGGGGGGGGGGTCAGCACTACCCATTGGAAATATATCCCAATAGAAATGTATAGGTGCACGCTAAACCATGGCTGCAACATACAGTAAAGGCAGAAACCAAAATTGGCAGCAGCACGCAAAATAAATTCACTATCAGAGGTATACAAACCTATAATCTAACCACATTAAATAATGCAAGGTTCTTAGTATATAATTTGATCAAATTACATTGGCCCATCTACCAACGTCCAGGTGACCAAGCTCTCAGATGGGTCCTAACATTAATACCAGGTGGATATCTTAACCTGGGAAAGCTGAGTTCCTACCTCTCAAAATGCTCCTCTCTTGGGACTAAGCCTGCAAATAAAACCGGGGAGGGTAGGATACTATATAGATGTTCCAATAGGAGGGACAGGAGGTAGATGGGCGGCAGGTGTGCACGACCCAGTGAAGGCAGCCAAAGCTTCACAATATTTGTATAGAAAGGGAAAAAAGGGGGGGGGTCAGCACTACCCATTGGAAATATATCCCAATAGAAATGTATAGGTGCACGCTAAACCATGGCTGCAACATACAGTAAAGGCAGAAACCAAAATTGGCAGCAGCACGCAAAATAAATTCACTATCAGAGGTATACAAACCTATAATCTAACCACATTAAATAATGCAAGGTTCTTAGTATATAATTTGATCAAATTACATTGGCCCATCTACCAACGTCCAGGTGACCAAGCTCTCAGATGGGTCCTAACATTAATACCAGGTGGATATCTTAACCTGGGAAAGCTGAGTTCCTACCTCTCAAAATGCTCCTCTCTTGGGACTAAGCCTGCAAATAAAACCGGGGAGGGTAGGATACTATATAGATGTTCCAATAGGAGGGACAGGAGGTAGATGGGCGGCAGGTGTGCACGACCCAGTGAAGGCAGCCAAAGCTTCACAATATTTGTATAGAAAGGGAAAAAAGGGGGGGGGGTCAGCACTACCCATTGGAAATATATCCCAATAGAAATGTATAGGTGCACGCTAAACCATGGCTGCAACATACAGTAAAGGCAGAAACCAAAATTGGCAGCAGCACGCAAAATAAATTCACTATCAGAGGTATACAAACCTATAATCTAACCACATTAAATAATGCAAGGTTCTTAGTATATAATTTGATCAAATTACATTGGCCCATCTACCAACGTCCAGGTGACCAAGCTCTCAGATGGGTCCTAACATTAATACCAGGTGGATATCTTAACCTGGGAAAGCTGAGTTCCTACCTCTCAAAATGCTCCTCTCTTGGGACTAAGCCTGCAAATAAAACCGGGGAGGGTAGGATACTATATAGATGTTCCAATAGGAGGGACAGGAGGTAGATGGGCGGCAGGTGTGCACGACCCAGTGAAGGCAGCCAAAGCTTCACAATATTTGTATAGAAAGGGAAAAAAGGGGGGGGGGGTCAGCACTACCCATTGGAAATATATCCCAATAGAAATGTATAGGTGCACGCTAAACCATGGCTGCAACATACAGTAAAGGCAGAAACCAAAATTGGCAGCAGCACGCAAAATAAATTCACTATCAGAGGTATACAAACCTATAATCTAACCACATTAAATAATGCAAGGTTCTTAGTATATAATTTGATCAAATTACATTGGCCCATCTACCAACGTCCAGGTGACCAAGCTCTCAGATGGGTCCTAACATTAATACCAGGTGGATATCTTAACCTGGGAAAGCTGAGTTCCTACCTCTCAAAATGCTCCTCTCTTGGGACTAAGCCTGCAAATAAAAAATACAAATATTGTGAAGCTTTGGCTGCCTTCACTGGGTCGTGCACACCTGCCGCCCATCTACCTCCTGTCCCTCCTATTGGAACATCTATATAGTATCCTACCCTCCCCGGTTTTATTTGCAGGCTTAGTCCCAAGAGAGGAGCATTTTGAGAGGTAGGAACTCAGCTTTCCCAGGTTAAGATATCCACCTGGTATTAATGTTAGGACCCATCTGAGAGCTTGGTCACCTGGACGTTGGTAGATGGGCCAATGTAATTTGATCAAATTATATACTAAGAACCTTGCATTATTTAATGTGGTTAGATTATAGGTTTGTATACCTCTGATAGTGAATTTATTTTGCGTGCTGCTGCCAATTTTGGTTTCTGCCTTTACTGTATGTTGCAGCCATGGTTTAGCGTGCACCTATACATTTCTATTGGGATATATTTCCAATGGGTAGTGCTGACCCCCCCCCCCCTTTTTTCCCTTTCTATACAAATATTGTGAAGCTTTGGCTGCCTTCACTGGGTCGTGCACACCTGCCGCCCATCTACCTCCTGTCCCTCCTATTGGAACATCTATATAGTATCCTACCCTCCCCGGTTTTATTTGCAGGCTTAGTCCCAAGAGAGGAGCATTTTGAGAGGTAGGAACTCAGCTTTCCCAGGTTAAGATATCCACCTGGTATTAATGTTAGGACCCATCTGAGAGCTTGGTCACCTGGACGTTGGTAGATGGGCCAATGTAATTTGATCAAATTATATACTAAGAACCTTGCATTATTTAATGTGGTTAGATTATAGGTTTGTATACCTCTGATAGTGAATTTATTTTGCGTGCTGCTGCCAATTTTGGTTTCTGCCTTTACTGTATGTTGCAGCCATGGTTTAGCGTGCACCTATACATTTCTATTGGGATATATTTCCAATGGGTAGTGCTGACCCCCCCCCTTTTTTCCCTTTCTATATAATTATATACAGGAGATATCCAGTTTAGACCAATATGCCCCATATCACTATATACAGGAGATGTGTATCTCCTTGTATATAGTGATATGGAGCATGCCGGTATAACCTAGCTATCTCCTGTATATAATTATATATGTACAGCTGATATAAGTTATATTAGTTATACATATATTATTACATGCAGCACATACCTCGTTACCCACATGGTCCGCTTCCCTCCTCCACTATCAGCCACCACCTACCGGACCCATAACGCGGCCAGTGGTACTATTAGTGGTCCCATGTGGCTGCAGAGCTACAGGTAGACAACCAAGCAGCTGCTTCACACACAAGAAATTTCTCATTCTTCTAACCTTATGCATTCATATTTACATGTTTAGCCACCGCGCTGATTTCCACGGCCAGATCAGCTCCTGTGTTTCCAATGCCGACCACAATTACTCTTTTGTCCTTAAGATCTTCAGGTGATTTGTAGTCACGACTATGAAAGTACTGGCCTTTAAAATTTTCAATTCCTGAAACAGAAAGAAACTTGCGTGCACAAAATCTGGGCAAGGAATACACAGTGGAAGCGGGTCCATTAATTTCAATAGGTTCATTTTGCGTGCGCATTTCAGTTGTTGAAAAAAATATGCAGAATGTCCTATTTTGCTGCGTAGTTGCACAGGAAATAGAAAATCTGTAATTACAATAATTGGCCATTGCAATGGCTGAGAGCATTGTTTCGTGTTTTTTTGCACACAATTTGCATGCGCAAAAAATAAAGTAAAAAATGCAGTTGTGCAGCTGCCCGAACGGGAGGCCCACTGTGGCGGAGGAGACCACAGGGGAAATTAGGATAGCGATCACAGGTGGCTCTATTATCTCTCCTGACAGCAGCATCAACATGGCCTATCGTGTTTCCCCAAAAATAGGCCCTACCTTGATAGTAAGACCTATCGGGTTTTCGGGGGAGGCTTGAAATATAAGGCCTCCCACTAAAATAGGACCTCTTTTCTCTAATTGAGTGCCGGCAGCCAATCACAGCCGGCATTTGATGAGCCAATCACAGTGCTCAGTTTGCTGGAGGCGGGGTATTCAAAGTCCTGTCACCAGCAGAAGCTCCACTGTGAGACGAGGAGGATGCAGCTTACCACAGCGCCGCCGCGGAAGACCATCGGTAGGCATCGGGACTCCGCGGACCAGGTGAATATAAGCCCCTTACCCGAAAATAAGACACAGTGCCCTTTTTGGGGCAAAAAATAATATAAGACAGTGTCTTATTTTCAGGTAAACACGGTAGCTCAGTCGCACGCACAGTGAACATGAATGGAGCATCCAGGCTTATAGACATAAATGTCACGTGACGCCAGCACCACTTCTG
Organism: Eleutherodactylus coqui; assembly: GCF_035609145.1. Classification (NCBI taxonomy): domain Eukaryota; kingdom Metazoa; phylum Chordata; class Amphibia; order Anura; family Eleutherodactylidae; genus Eleutherodactylus; species Eleutherodactylus coqui. Next base: position 250,122,955 of record NC_089839.1, on the reverse strand, counting down.
GGCCACTATTCACACGGCGCAAAATAAAGAGTCCACAGTCCAATATTGAAGTTTCAAGAAAACAACTGGAGGTGCACGGCTGTACTGTACTTACACTTTTCCAGCTTTGGTTCTCCAACAAAACACTTGTGTAGTACACTTCTTATATAACATTTCCTTTACAAGCTTTCATTTCTTTTTCACACCTTCAGCTTCACATACTTACTAGGAGACACTTTTTCCTCTAAACTGCAGACGTCCTCAATCCCAGTTATCTGATAGACCATCCGCGGGGTTTGAACTCCTGATGCAGTACAAGCGTTCATTCAAGCTTCTCTTTTCTCTGGCTCCTTAAATTACTTTTTCTCTTTGTGATAGCAGGAAAACCATTACTCAACACCTCAGCATCAAGCTGGGACGTCCACCTCCTCCGACTATATTCTCCCAACTCTTCTACCATCTGCTCTCTTCTAAACTCCACCCCCTTATCTCTACCCAAGACTTACAACCAACGCCACTCACGTAGTTAAAGGGGCACACACACAATTTACTCACATGGGTCATTCACATTCACTAACACCACAACTTCAGGCCACTACACTTGCACGCACAAATATGCAATACCAATGCGCAAAAGTCTGCGTTAATACGCATACGCCCCTGTGGCACAAGCCTTAGGAGAGCCTGGATGGTATTGTCTCTCCTTGCAGAGACTGCCAACAAGTGTAGGAAGTCTTACAGTCACTGCTTCCTGGGAAAAAGTACGCAAATTAACTCTCCTCTAGAGGAAAGAAAATGGTCTCTCTAGTGCCATCCATTGGAGACAGTTACCCTATAAGTCAGTGCCTCACCCATTAACCCATTGCAATCCAATTTTGGATTCAGTGTTTCCTAGGTGGCATTCTCTTTTTGCCATTATACATTGGCGCCAACTGTTGGCTAAAGCCAGTACTGTGGTATGGGACATGCTGGAGAGGCCCCCCGACAACAGAGCAGCCAGTAAAATACAGTATAAATACCCTGCTGGATGTCTTCCGACATCGGAGCTGTATAGCCTTCAATCAGAATGTCTGTAGACGTCAGACAGTGCATTGGAAAGGGTTAACCTCTTCCGCTGCAGCCTTTTTTGCTTTTGTCTTTTCATTTTTATCTCCCAATTTTGAAAAAATCATAACTTCTTTCTTTCTCCAACAACAAAGCTACATAAGGGCTTGTTTTTTTTTCAGGACAAGTTGTATTTTTCAGTGGTACCATTTAACTTACCATTAAATGTATGGGAACATTTTTAAAAAACTTTCTAAGTAGGGAGAAATGGGAAAAAAAAGTAATTTCGACATTTTTGGGGGAGCCTTGTTTTTACGATGTTCACGTTGCAGTTAATGATTTGTTATCTTTATTCTGTGGGCCAGTGCAGTTATAGCAATATCAAAGTTAAGGCTGGTTTACGGGCAGATGATAGCTCAAACAGTTTAAGGGTGAAGTCACACGAACGTATATCGGCTCGGTTTTCACGCCGAGCCGAAATACGTTGTCCTCGTGTGCAGAGGGGGGGGGGAGGATGGAAGAGCCTCAGAGCAGGAACTGAGTTCCCGCCCCCTCTCCTCCCCTCGGCACTATTTGCAATGGGGAGAGGCAGGTCGGGGCTAATTCACGCCACTTAGCCCCGCCCATGCCCCGCCTCTCCCCATTGCGAATAGTGCAGAGGGGTGGAGAGGAGGCAGAGAGGGGGCGGGAGCTCAGTTCCTGCTCCTGGCTCTTCCATCCCCCCCCCCCTGCACACGAGGACAACGTATATCGGCTCGGCGTGAAAACTGAGCCGATATACGCTCGTGTGAACGCACCCTGAATGACAGCTTTGAGCGATTATTTTGCATGCATAATTGGCATGAGATCATTGGTATTTAATTAGCTACTCAGCTACTTAAATACCAATCAGGTGTGCAAATGAAGCCTTCCCTGAATGCAGTTAATAGCCCCAGGCTATCTGTTCTGCAGGGGGAAACAATGCGATCAGCACTCACCCCCCATCCCCCTCCGTGGAGAACTACTAATAAAAGTGAAGAACGACTTTTAGGTTAGACTGAGTTTAACGATCAGCCAGCAGTGCCCGAAAAGTGGACGATGGGCGCACATTTACACGCACCGATTATCGCTAAAACTGTTGCCAATTAGCGATTTTTGTTTTGCGATCATCGGCTGGTGTAAATGGGCCTTTACATGGGACCTTTCACATGAGACAGAATGGTCAATTAGTGCGGATTTTGATGCAGGTTTAACTGTTAAATAAGTTGAGAGGAATGTCTTGTGGAATTCCTAGCATTTTTTTTTACATAAACTTTGATTGGGTAATTACATCTCATGTATGCTAGAAAAACAAACGTCCTTAATGCTACAGCAGAAAGCTTTTCAGCTGCAGAGTTTAATATTATGGTTTTGAAGTAAAGATGCACGGATTTTAACAGGTGCAGAATTCAAGCCCCATAGGGGTAACATTGTGACGCAGCAGCATCCGCGAGGACTAATTCCATTCCATGTGAAAAGTCCTTACAGGTTTTTTTATATGTAGTACTATTTACTACCATCTAAGGGTGCATTCAGATGACCGTATATTGGCTGGGTTTTCACGCCCAGCTGATATACGGCGTCCCTCTCTGCAGGGGGAGGAAGCTGGAAGAGGCGGGAGCAGTGCACTGAGCTCCCGCCTCCTCTCCACACCCTCTCCGCCCCTCGCCACTATTTGCAATGAAAGTGGGCGGGGCGGAGCTACGGTCCTGGATGTAGCCCCGCCTTTGTTCCGCCCCCTCCCATTGCAAATAGTGGAGAGGGGGTGGAGAGGGGGTGGAGAGGAGGCGGGAGCTCAGTGCACTGCTCTCGGCTCTTCCAGCTTCCTCCCCCTGCAGAGAGGGACGCCGTATATCGGCTGGGCGTGAAAACCCAGCCGATATACGATCATCTGAATGCGCCCTAAAAAAAATATATTTTCTGTACTCATTTTTTGACCCCGTTTTTATTTTTTTGTTGATGGGATTGTTTGATGACTTGTTTCTTGCAAGGTAAAGATATAATTTTGGGGTACATATGCCTTTTTCGATCGCTTTTTATTAAAATTTTTCTTGGTGTCCGATAAACTAAACAAACACACTTTTGGTATTGTGAATTGTTTTTGTGCATTGCGAGACTCAGAAAACTTGCGCGAATATGAACTTCATTCTTTTGGAGTCATACACATGAGTGATGTTTTCACAGTGATACTGCAAGGAATAAATTGTGGTATATCCTATTTTTCGTCTTCCTCGGAACGCATCACCCATTGTTTCCAATGGGACCTTAAATACGTTGCATGGCTTTCACATGCCATGCAATGTGCATGCTAATTCGATGCGAGGTTTCCTATTGAAATAAATAGGAAACACTTCCAATCCACTATCAAACGTGAAACTTGCACAAGAGGATTGGAATTTCACAGAAGCTATGTGAGGCAATTTTGCCTGAAAATCACCTTGCATCCATGGGTAAAATGCACCTTGATGAGTGTGATACTGTGCCAAGTTTCTCGGCCCGATATTGTGTCAGTGTGCAGTTAGCCTAAGGGCTTTTACCCACTAGCGTTTTTTTTCTTGCGCTGCAAGAGCGAGTCAAAGTCCTCGCCTCGCAGCACAAAACAAACGTTGCGATATTGCAAAATGCTTTAAATGGGGCGGTCAGCAGCAGCGCAAGCCTCATTAAAAGCATAGGGAGTATATCGCGGACTTCTGCCACAGCTGTCACAGCTGTGGCAGAAGTCCAGGATGCTATCCCATTGCTTTCAATGGGGTCGGCGCTGCTGCTGACGACCCCATTTGAAGCAGTAGGTTGTGGGCAACCCCCGCAGCATGATTTTTGAGGAAGGGCTTCCCTGAAAATCAGCCTTAGCTGGTGAAAAAAATAAATTATATACTCACCTCTCCACCGCTCAGGCACGTCCTCCGGTTAGCTCCCCTGCACTGCTGTCAAGCTCTTTCAGCAGGCGAGGATTTAAAAATCCTCGACTCCTGAAAGTGCTGTGCTGATTGGCTGAGCGCTCAGCCAATTACAGGCAGATCTTAGCCATTCATCAATGAGCTCAGCCAATCAGCACAGCCCTTTCAGGAGGCAGGGATTGAGTTCCTACACCAGTTGGCAGTCTCTGCAAGAAGAGACAGCACTATCCAGGCTCTCCTAAGGCCTGTGTCACTGGGGCATATGCGTATTAACACACACTTTTGCGCAACAGTATTGCATACTTGTGCATGCCAGTGTAGTGGCCTGAAGTTGTGGTGTCAGTGAATAACTGTTATGAGTAAATCGCGTGTGTGACCCTTTAACTGCGTGAGTGATGTTGGTTCTAAGTCTTGGGTACAGATATGGGGGTGAGTTCCATGCTCTTGTATGGGTTGTGACAGAGAAATTCAAGGACTCTCTGGCTCCCACCTTATTTATGGTCTATGTTGACAACAATCCCCTTATTCATTTGAATGCAGCTCACCTAGGGACTCTAAGGTAGAGTTATGCCTCAAGACTTGCCAATTTCAACTTTGTGATCAAATATCATGCTGGAAAGACCAGTGAGAAGATTGATGCCTTGTCCTGCTTGCCAATAGCAATGGATCCCAGAGAAAGATGTCTGGAAAGATGTTGAAATGCCTACTTTTTATGCTCACTTTGCTCATCAAAATGCAACTAGTACAAGCTCAGGGAAGACCTCCATCTCACAGCCACAAGTAGTAAGTACAGGACCACCTTTGGAGGAGAGACAGTGAATCTAGCTTCAAACTAAAAACAAAATTATTGGAGAACTCCAAGAATTCCTAACCAGTGGAACAGTTCCTGGGAGAATCAAACAAGACAATGCAGACCCACAGCTGAGAAGTCTATGGAGACAACAAAAGCAACTCATTATGAAGAAAGGTCTAATGCATCGCAACACCTGAGACCCCATTACAGGCAACCACACTCATCAAATTGTCATCCCATGGAGAGATGCAAATATGGTCCTTAGCGCTTACCATGACCAGCCAGGACATTTCAGTGTCCAGAGAAGATTATCCGTCACAGATTTTATTAGATTAGTATAAGATGGGACATAGAAAAGTGGTGCCAAGAATAGCCTACTTGTGAAACTAGGTGAAAAGAGAAAGCTGACCTATAAGGCTCCACTTTATACTATTGTGAGTCAACATCCACTGGAAATGGTAGCCCTTAACCATTTCAAATTAGAACCTAGCAGAACTGGCTATACCTATGTGCTAACTATCAGTGATCACTATACAAAATTCGTAAAAGCCATCCTTGTGAAAGATCTGACTTCCAAAACTACTGCTGCAGTGCTCTGGAAGAATTTCTTGTTATCTGTCCAGAGAAGATTTTAATGGATAGAGGTTCTGCCTTTGAGTTTCAACTCTTTCATGAACTGCGTGCTCTCTAGAATTGTCTGAAACTCAGACTGACAGCTTATCATCCACAGAACTTGTTGAACTTGTTGAGAACTATACCACCCCACAAGAGAGTGGAATAGCCAAGTCTGCTGCCATAACACATCTATATATATATAAAGACGAAAGCCCTCACTGACTCACTGACTGACTCACTGACTCGCCACAGATTTCGTAGAAACTTGAAATTTGGCACAAGCATAGATTATCTCCAAAATAGGAAGAGTAAAGGGGCCCCAACTCGATTATTCAATTCTAGCGCAAAAGAATTAGCGTCCAAATTTTACGTTCGTAATCTAATTCTCTCACTTGAAATTTGGTAAGAGCATTGATTATTATGTCATAAATAGGAAAAGCTAATGGGTCCCAACTCGGTTATTCAGTTCTAAGTGCAAACAATTTAGCGTCCAAATTTTACGTACGGAATCTAATTCTCTCACTTCCCGGTGTCATAGAAACTTGAAATTTGGCACGAGCATTGATTATGTCATAAATAGGAAAAGTTAATGGGTCGCAACTCGATTATTCAATTCTAAGCGCAAAAGAATTGGCGTCCAAATTTTACGTACGTAATCTAATTCTCTCACCTCCCGATGTCATAGAAACTTGAAATTTGGCACAGGCATTGATTATGTCATAAATAGGAAAAGTTAATGGGTCCCAACTAGATTATTCAATTCTAAGTGCAAAAGAATTAGCGTCCAGATTTTACTTACGTAATCTAATTCTCTCACTTCCCGATGTCACAGAAACTTGAAATTTGGCACGGGCATTGATTATGTCATAAATAGGAAAAGTTAATGGGTCACAACTCGATTATTCAATTTTAAGCGCAAAAGAATTAGCGTCCAAATTTTACATACGTAATCTAATTCTCTCACTTCCTGATGTAATTTTATAAAAAGGAATCGTCGCATGGTTACCTCCATGTGGTGTTTCCTGGGTAACGCAAAGAACCATGCAAAATGGTGAACATATTTTTGTCCTCGGTATCTCTAAAGTAACCACGACTTCATAAGATTTTCCGTGTGAACACCAGATAAACACTAGTACCAAACTAACTCGGGCGAAGTCGGGTATATAAGCTAGTCTATGTATATAACACTGTGTACTGCCCAACTAGATACATACCTTACCTCATGTTTGAATGTCAAGGTAAACTACCTGTCCACCTTGCTTTGGGTGTAACAGTGCCAGATGAAATCAACAGCTTGCCTACTACTAATTGGGTGAGTGACTACCAAAGACAACTGACTGATGCACAGGAAATTGTAGAAACCAGAATGGAAGTGGTACACAAGAAACAACAACTAGATTTCAATAAGCAGGTTAGAGCTGAACCTTTCCACATTGGAGGCAAAGTATGGCTGCATTTTGGTGCTCGGGTGCTCGTTACTCGGAACGAACTTTTCGCGATGCTCGAGGGTTTGTTTCGAGTAACGAACCCCATTGAAGTCAATGGGCGACCCGAGCATTTTTGTATTTCGCCGATGCTCGCTAAGGTTTTCATGTGTGAAAATCTGGGCAATTCAAGAAAGTGATGGGAACGACACAGCAACGGATAGGGCAGGCGAGGGGCTACGTGTTGGGCTGCATCTCAAGTTCACAGGTCCCACTATTAAGCCACAATAGCGGCAAGAGTGGGGCCCCCCCCCTCCCAAAAACTTTTACTTCTGAAAAGCCCTCATTAGCATGGCATACCTTTGCTAAGCACCACACTAGCTACAACAAAGCACAATCACTGCCTGGATGACACTCCGCTGCCACTTCTCCTGGGTTACATGCTGACCAACCGCCCCCCCCCGCCCCCCCACAGCGCACACCAAAGTGTCCCTGCGCAGCCTTCAGCTGCCCTAATGCCACACCACCCTCCTGTCTATTTAGAAGTGCGTCTGCCATGAGGAGGAACCGCAGGCACACACTGCAGAGGGGTTGGCACGGCTAGGCAGCGACCCTCTTTAAAAGGGGCGGGGCGATAGCCCACAATGCTGTACAGAAGCAATGAGAAATAGAATCCTGTGCCACCGCCATCAGGAGCTGCACACGTGGGCATAGCAATGGGGAACCTATGTGCCACACACTATTCATTCTGTCAAGGTGTCTGCATGCCCCAGTCAGACTGGTAATATGTACCTTAACAGTAACCGCGTTGGTGGTAATGTGGTGGTGACTGCGGACCTAGTAGCGCGGTTTTATTTTGTTGGTTTTCGGAATGTGGCCAGGATTAAGTGGGCCGTGGCGGGGGGATGGTGGGGGGGCTCTCTTGTAGTGTCGGTAAAGGTGAAATTCTTGGACTGGCACCAGACGAACCAATGCAAAGGCATTTGCCAAGAATGTTTTCCCTGTTGGAGGAGGAGGGGGATGTTTTTGAGGCACTACGTGTCCTCTCCACGTGTCTGTGGTTATATGCAGCTTAACAGTAACCGCGTTGGTGGGAAATGGCCTCGCCGCCATCATGTCTTTGGGAAGCCTCTGTTTCCACACCCCAGAGACATACCATTAGCAGCGGTATAGGCAGAGCCCAGAATTCGTAACATTTCAGCCGTAGCATTAGGACAGGCCCCACTAACATATCACTAGCAGCATTATAGCGGGAGCGCAGTCTTCGTTCCATGTCAGCAATAGTAGCACTCAAGACAGGCCCCAGTAACAATTCCGAAGCAGCAGTTAGCGGGAGCGCAGTCTTCGTTCCATGTCAGTAATAGTAGCACTCAAGACAGGCCCCAGTAACAATTCCGAAGCAGCAGTATAGCGGGAGCGCAGTCTTCGTTCCATGTCAGTAATAGTAGCACTCAAGACAGGCCCCAGTAACAATTCCGAAGCAGCAGTATAGTGGGAGCGCAGTCTTCGTTCCATTTCAGTAGCTGCAGTATAGCCAAGGCCCAAGTTACATTTATGTAGCTAAAGTGTAGGCCAACCCCACACACACTTCTGTACCATGAGCGCAGGCGAAGAACATACAAATTGCTATGATTACACTGTAGGTGAGGGCCCCAAAAAATTGGTGTACCTCAGTAAAAATTGGCCATGTCCAACCAAGATGGCAGGTGAAACCCATTAATCGCTTTGGTTAATGTGGCTTAAGTGGTAACTAGGCCTGGAGGCAGCCCAGTTTAACGAAAAATTGGTTCAAGTTAAAGTTTCAACGCTTTTAAGAGCATTGAAACATATAAAAATTGTTTCGAAAAATTAGATGAGTGAGCCTTGTGGCCCTAAGAAAAATTGCCCGTTCAGCGTGATTACGTGAGGTTTCAGGAGGAGGAGCAGGAGGAGGAGGAGGAATATTAGACACAGATTGATGAAGCAGAAATGTCCCCGTTTTGGATGATGAGAGAGAACGTAGCTTCCATCCGCGGGTGCAGCCTACGTATTGCTTACGTATCGCTGCTGTCCGCTGGTGGAGAAGAGAAGTCTGGGGAAATCCAGGCTTTGTTCATCTTGATGAGTGTTAGCCTGTCGGCACTGTCGGTTGACAGGCGGGTACGCTTATCTGTGATGATTCCCCCAGCCGCACTAAACACCCTCTCCGACAAGACGCTAGCCGCAGGACAAGCAAGCACCTCCAGGGCATACAGCGCGAGTTCAGGCCACGTGTCCAACTTCGACACCCAGTAGTGGTAGGTGGCAGAGGCGTCACGGGGGACGGTCGTGCGATCGGCTACGTACTCCCTCACCATCCTTTTACAGTGCTCCCGCCGACTCAGCCTTGACTGGGGAGCGGTGACACAGTCTTGCTGGGGAGCCATAAAGCTGTCCAGGCCCTTAAAGACTGTTGCACTGCCTGGGCTGTACATGCTGCTCGATCTCCGCACCTCCCCTGCTACCTGGCCCTCGGAACTGCGCCTTCTGCCACTAGCGCTGTTGGATGGGAATTTTACCATCAGCTTGTCCGCCAGGGTCCTGTGGTATAGCAACACTCTCGAACCCCTTTCCTCTTCGGGAATGAGATTGGGAAGGTTCTCCTTATAGCGTGGGTCGAGCAGTGTGTACACCCAGTAATCCGTAGTGGCCAGAATGCGTGCAACGCGAGGGTCACGAGAAAGGCATCCTAACATGAAGTCAGCCATGTGTGCCAGGGTAACCGTATGCAACACATGGCTGTCTTCGCTAGGAAGATCACTTTCAGGATCCTCCTCCTCCTCATCCTCATCCTCCTCAGGCCATACACGCTGAAAGGATGACAGGCAAGCAGCAGGGGCACCGTCAGCAGTGGGCCAAGCTGTCTCTTCCCCCTCCTCCTCATCCTCCTCATGCTCCTCCTCCTCCTCCTGAATGCACTGAGATATAGACAGGAGGGTGCTCTGACTATCCAGCGACATACTGTCTTCCCCCGCCTCCGTTTCTGAGCGCAAAGCAGCTGCCTTTATGGTTTGCAGGGAACTTCTCAAGATGCATAGCAGAGGAATGGTGATGCTAATGATTGCAGCATCGCCGCTCACCACCTGGGTAGACTGCTCAAAGTTTCCAAGGACCTGGCAGATGTCTGCCAACCAGGCCCACTCTTCTGAAAAGAATTGAGGAGGCTGACTCCCACTGCGCCGCCCATGTTGGAGTTGGTATTCCACGATAGCTCTACACTGCTCATAGAGCCTGGCCAACATGTGGAGCATAGAGTTCCACCGTGTGGGCACGTCGCACTGCAGTCGGTGCACTGGCAGATTAAAGCGATGTTGCAGGGTGCGCAGGGTGGCAGCGTCCGTGTGGGACTTGCGGAAATGTGCGCAGAGCCGGCGCACCTTAACGGGCAGGTCTGACAAGCATGGGTAGCTTTTCAGAAAGCGCTGAACCACCAAATTAAAGACATGGGCCAGGCATGGCACGTGCGTGAGGCTGCCGAGCTGCAGAGCCGCCACCAGGTTACGGCCGTTGTCACACACGACCATGCCTGGTTGGAGGCTCAGCGGCGCAAGCCAACGGTCGGTCTGCTCTGTCAGACCCTGCAGCAGTTCGTGGGCCGTGTGCCTCCTATCTCCTAAGCTGAGTAGCTTCAGCACGGCCTGCTGACGCTTGCCCACCGCTGTGCTGCCACGCCGCGCGACACCGACTGCTGGCGACGTCCTGCTGCTGCTGACACATCTAGATTGCGAGACAGAGGTTGAGGAGGAGGAGGAGGAGGGTGCTTTAGTGGAAGAAGCATACACCGCCGAACATACCACCACCGAGCTGGGGCCCGCAATTCTGGGGGTGGGTAGGACGTGAGCGGTCCCAGGCTCTGACTCTGTCCCAGCCTCCACTAAATTCACCCAATGTGTCGTCAGGGAGATGTAGTGGCCCTGCCCGCCTGTGCTTGTCCACGTGTCCGTTGTTAAGTGGACCTTGCCACTAACCGCATTGGTGAGGGCGCGTACAATGTTGCGGGAGACGTGGTCATGCAGGGCTGGGATGGCACATCGGGAAAAGTAGTGGCGACTGGGAACTGAGTAGCGTGGGGCCGCCGCCGCCATCATAGCTTTGAAAGCCTCCGTTTCCACAACCCTATACGGCAGCATCTCAAGGCTGATAAATTTGGCGATGTGGACGGTTAACGATTGAGCGTGCGGGTGCGTGGCGGCGTACTTGCGCTTGTGCTCCAACACTTGCGCTAGCGACGGCTGGACTGTGCGGTGCGAGACATTGGTGGATGGGGCCGAGGACAGCGGAGGTGAGGGTGTGGGTGCAGGCCAGGAGACGGTAGTGCCTGTGTCCTGAGAGGGGGGTTGGATCTCAGTGGCAGGTTGGGGCACAGGGGGAGAGGCAGCGGTGCAAACTGGAGGCAGTGAACGGCCTTCGTCCCACCTTGTGGGGTGCTTGGCCATAATATGTCTGCGCATGCTGGTGGTGGTGAGGCTGTTGGTGGTTGGCTCCCCGGGTGATCTTGGCGCGACAAAGGTTGCACACCACTGTTCTTCGGTCCTCAGGCGTCTCTGTGAAAAACTGCCAGACCTTTGAGCACCTCGGCCTCTGCAGGGTGGCATGGCGCGAGGGGGCGCTTTGGGAAACAGTTGGTGGATTATTCAGTCTGGCCCTGCCTCTACCCCTGGACACCGCACTGCCTCTTGCAACCTGCCCTGCTGCTGCCTCCCCCTCTGAAGACCTGTCCTGAGTAGGCGTTGCACACCAGGTGGGGTCAGTCACCTCATCGTCCAGCTGCTCTTCCTCCGAATCCTCTGTGCGCTCCTCCCTCGCACTTACTGCCCTTACTACTACCTCACTGCAAGACAACTGTGTCTCATCGTCATCGTCCTCCTCCTCACCCACTGAAAGGTCTTGAGACAGTTGGCAGAAGTCCCCAGCCTCATCCCCCGGACCCCGGGAACTTTCCAATGGTTGGGCATCAGTGACGATAAACTCCTCTGGTGGGAGAGGAACCACTGCTGCCCAATCTGAGCAGGGGCCCGAGAACAGTTCCTGAGAGTCTTCCCGCTCCTGAGCATGTGTCATTGTAGTGGAGTGAGGAGGCTGGGAGGAAGGAGGAGCAGCAGACAGAGGATTCGGATTTGCAGCACTGGACGGCGCAGAACTCTGGGTGGATGATAGCTTGCTGGAAGCACTTTCTGCCATCCAGGACAGGACCTGCTCACACTGCTCATTTTCTAATAAAGGTCTCCCGCGTGGACCCATTAATTGTGCGATTAATGTGGGGACGCCAGAAACGTGCCTCTCTCCTAATCGCGCAGCAGTCGGCTGCGACACACCTGGATCAGGAGCTCGGCCTGTGCCCACACCTTCACTTGGGCCTACGCGTCCTTGGCCGCGTCCACGTCCTCTAGCCCTACCCCTACCCCTCAGCATGCTGTATTACCAGTGATTTCACAGCCAGGAAATAAATTGGCGCAAGCCTGCAGGCCAAATAGAATTTTTTCCCTGCTTTTTACAAGGAACACCCACACTGCGTGTATTCAATGAATACTAAGTTTAATAACTGTGTTGTGGCCCTGCCAATTTGTCCCAGAACTGCAGTGATGCAAAGTAATTCGCTACCTACAGCAGATCAGGGATTTCCCATGCAGGAAAAAAATTGCCGCACCCCTGCGGTAAAACGTAGCTGACTGCGTCTGATTTTTTCTGAACGTTCAGCGCACAGCACACACGTACACAGAGCCCTGAGTACTGTAAGAGGCAGGCCAAATAGAATTTTTTCCCTGCTTTTTACAAGGAACACCCACACTGCATGTATTCAATGAATAATGTATGTCTTCTGGCCCTGCCTACACAATTCTATCCCTGTAGTATTAATGCCGGGTGCAATGTGTAAAAGATATAGTTTGGTTCATGACATTGGTTCACTCTGAAAATCCCTTTAAGGCCTTCAGATGAGAACACACTGGCCTGGTCATGAACTGTGTGCTGATTTAGCATGTCACGTACACACAGTGATCAGTACAAGGATGTTTTTGCATATGAAATTATCTTTATCGTGGAACCAGGATGCGTTGAGCTTGAGGAGTGCGTAGGGGTTATCCTATTATTGTGTAATTTTGCAACATCTGTGAATTCCAATGTCTCTATGTCAAATGTGATATTTAGAGCCTGAGAAAGTCATTTACCTGCCAATAATGTATACTCCCATATGTTTTACCTATATCTTATTTGAATATGCCTCCCCTCTCTATATGTTAACCACACCTTCTTTTAATACTCAATAAAAGTTGGGTGCCTGGCTCACCAGGCATTCTTACTGACCTTGACTACATTCGGATGTCGTGTCTGAATCCTGGTTAAGGTTGCTGTCACTAGTGACTCTTATACTTATTTTACCTGATCTAGGCGTACTTCTTTAGACTTCTTTATCAGTTGGAGGCCCCAGCGAGATATGCTAAAAACTATACACTTCTTACTGAACGTGGAGCACCGGCCTACTTCTCTTGGATGAAGCAGTACCCCGGGGCAAGAGATTTCTCTTGACTTCTCCTAGGGGAGAGGGGTCGGCTGCGGTGTCAGTGCCAGGTGTACAGCTTCAGCATTTATGAACTTGCTCCCTATCAGGTAAAATACATCTTTCTTAATCTTTTTATATGTTCTTCTTTCTTTACCTTTTGTCCATTTTCTGTACGCTGCTATATTTGTGTTTTTACCTTAACTCCTTTTGTACTACATGTTGGTTCTTCCCTGGGCTTTCCCATTGTTATTATGTTACACTAATATATGTATATGTTATGTCTAATCGTACTCAACACCCCTGTGATATTCCTCTAAAGTGGGTGGATGCATATTGTGAAGAAGGTTGTTTTCTTGCATTCTTCCTTATTCTTCTGATGTCATTGTGGATTGCTTATATTGTGTACAAGAATCATAGAGCTGGCTTCCTTCCCCGCATTTGGTTCTTTTTCTGTTTGTATGGTTTGTGATTTTTGCATTTGTACAGCAGTACTGACTCGAGAATCTCCGACTACTCCTTTTGTGTTGTCTCATGTGCGGCATACTGTTACCTCCCGCTGTTCTTATTATTTGCATCACCGGTTATATCTTGAGGTTCCATGCCATGCAGTTCCTATTCTAAATAGTGGCAGTTTGTGGGTTAGCATTATTAATAATCGCTGGTATATTCCGTATTGGATTGATGATCTTGAATGTCCTAATACCTTTGATGCTTCTGCTGGTGATTCCGGCATTGATGCGTAGTTTTGTGCATTTGTTCACACTGGTTGTCAGGCTGATTCACGCTTGCCTTGCCCACGGTTTAACTACGACTCTACGGTTCTTGGCTACCGATAGGGTGTAGGACTACGTAACTGGGCTCTGGGATAGCCGCCCACTGACAGTTGCGTGACAAGGGATTATACATAGCTGGATATCCAGAAGGCGGGACTGGCACTCCCTGACTGGTTGCTATGGGTGTGATACTTACCAAATTCAACAAAATGTCCAAGTACAAGCCAACGATTGTTGATTTGGTGAGGGTCACGTTTGGGAAGGCTGCGGTGAAGAATGCTGCCACCATACTGTGTAAGGCTGGTATGCCAAAAACTGGCTGCCTTGACTTACAAGCATGGCGTGACTTTGCTTTGAAAGAAGCACGGTGGATTGCTGATCGTAACTATGGTTCTCAGGTTCAAGCATGGGTTGACGCATCTTTGAAATTTGATCCCCTTATAATACACCGCTATTTCCTGTGAAAAAGAAGTGCCAACCAGGACAGCCGCAGGCGTACCGGATGGTGCACGACCTGCGGGAAATCAATAAATTGATGATCATAGACGCACCAATAGTTCAAAATCCACACACGATTTTAAATCAGATACCCCCAACTGCAGTGTTCTTTAGCATATTAGATTTGGCAAATGCGTATTTCAGTGTGTGTGTCGACGCAGAATCCCAACTGCTGTTAGCTTTCACACATGAGGGTAGACAGCTATGCTGGACCCGATTACCACAAGGAGGGGCTACATCCCCCTCAGAGTTTTCACAAGCGCTAGCGTATGTCCTGTCTTCCTGGCACCCAGAGGACCAGGACACACAGCTACTACAATATGTTGATGATCTGATGTTGTGCACCACGACCAGAAGTGTCTGTCTGATTGAAACCCGATCCCTCCTGCTGTTTTTAACTGCAGAAGGGTGTAAGGTTTCAAGGGACAAGTTGCAGATCGCACAAACAAAGGTGGTGTTCTTAGGACACTGTATCTCGGCACAAAAGAAACATATCACTGACGGAAGAAAGACTGCCATAGAGCAGGCACCTGAGCCTTCAAGTGCGCGGGCACTACGAGCCTTTCTGGGGTTGGTGAGTTACTGCCGAGAATGGGTCCCCAGCGCATCAAGCTTGATGCAGCCACTGTTTGATGTGCTGATTGCTTGCAACAAAGGACAACCTTTCCAATTGACAGTTGAAGCACAAGAAGGGTTTCAGAAACTCAAGACTGCCATTGTTTCAGCTCCAGCATTGGGGTTACCTAACTATGATTTGTCATTCAATCTGTTCTGTCATGAAATCGAAGGGCACGCAAAAGGTGTCCTCACCCAGCAACATGGATCTAAACAAAGACCCATAGGATATTACTCAGTGAGACTGGATACAGTTGTGAGAGGAGCACCTTCATGCATCAGAGCCATTGCCGCCTGCGCTGTTCTCAAAGAAAAAGTTGCTGACATGGTGCTGGAGCACCCTCTGGTGGTACAAGTACCACATGCAGTGCAGGAGGTGTTGTCACAAGTGACAACCAAGCATTTGTCAATGGCAAGGCTCACCAAGTATGAGGTAGCTCTCCTCACTCCTCCCAATCTCACAATTAAACGGTGCACTGCTTTGAATCCTGCTACACTCTTGCCAGATGTAGGGGAAAAGACTGATGAGGATAATGACATCCCTGCACATGACTGTATTGAACTAATGCATACCGAGACTAAACCACTTGACAATGTCAGCGAGACTCCCATTCCAAACGCTGACCTAGAGTTGTTTGTAGACGGATCCCGGTTCTACCAAGATGGCAGGCCACACACAGGGTATGCCATAGTTTCCCAACATGAAGTGCTGAAGGGAGAATCCTTGCCATCCTCCATGTCGGCACAAGAGGCTGAGCTGACTGCACTCGCTGAGGCGTGTTCAATGGCAGAGCATCTTGTAGCCAACATATACACGGACAGTCAATATTGTTTTGGTATATGTCATGACTACTTACCCTTATGGCGGGCCAGAAACTTTACCTCCTCCTCCGGGAAACCTGTTAAGAACGCCCCACTGGTGGCACAGCTGTTGAGGGCTCTGGAGCTGCCCAAGAAGGTAGGTATCATTAAGGTTAGGGCACATACTAAGGAAAGATCGCCGGAAGCCCTAGGAAATCAGCGAGCTGACTTGGCAGCCAAGGCTGCCGCTCTTCTGCCTTTGCCCAATCAATCATACTGCTTGGCAGCAGATGTTGTTTTGGAAAAGGTGGATATCGCCCTGCTGTCAAAGCTCCAGAATCAAGCCTCAGACCGTGAAAAAGAGGAGTGGGCTAGACACTCCGGATCTCCAGGAGAAGATGGACTGTGGAAGGTGGGAGCCCGTACCTGTTTGCCTAGGGTCTTGCACCCCATGATGTGTGCTCTATCTCATGGCCCCACCCATCAATCCAAGGACGCAATGGTGAGTTTGGTTAGTCAGCATTGGGTGGCGCCAGGGTTCCATCAGTCTGCCACCAGGTTCATACAAGGTTGTGTTATCTGTGCCTGCCATAACGCCGGGAAAACTGTTAAAGTCCCTCGTAAATGCACTCCAAAGCCATTGTATCCTTTCCAGAGACTGCAGATTGATTTCATTCAGCTCCCCAAGGTTGGGATCTATGAATATGTCCTGGTGTGTGTATGCCTCTTCTCGAACTGGACCGAAGCGTGGCCCTGCAGCAGGGCCAATGCAAAAACTGTTGCAAAAAAACTGCTTTCCGAAGTAGTATGCAGGTATGGTGTCCCAGAAGTGATAGAAAGTGACAGAGGTACACACTTCACGTCACAGGTGTGCCAAGAAGTGACTCAAGCATTGGGGATTGAGCAGGCGTTCCACACTCCATACCACCCACAAAGCAGTGGTAAGGTGGAGCGCATGAACGGTACCCTCAAGACAAAAATTGCTAAGGCTGCAGCAGAAACTGGGCGACCTTGGACAGAGTGTCTGCCTATAGCCTTATACTCCATCCGTACTACACCTAATAAGCGCACTGGACTTAGTCCCTATGAGATACTCTTTGGGGCACCACCTAAAACTGGTCTGTACTTTCCACAGCAATTGCAAATGCTACATTCAGATTTGACTTCTTATGTGGGATCCTTGCAAAAGACACTGCAGCAGATTCATAAACGTGTTTTTAGTTCCATTCCAGATCCATCCTCACTCTCAGGAACTCATCAATTGCAACCAGGAGATTGGGAGCTTCCCACTGCAAGCTGTTCGCAGGCTGCCAGGAATAAATCAAAGGAAGTATTCAGTCATACTTTGTCTCTTATGTACATTGCTTACTGTTGTTACTAATCAGGATGGTCTGGACACCAGTTGTAACAATAAGTTTATCAAATATCATGGAATTGTGTCTAGAGTGAAAAATCTTTCAGATTGTTGGGTATGTACACATTCTCCTGTCTCAGCTAAGGCAATGCCCTATTTTGCATCTCCCTTGACTGAGCAGGAGTTGTTGACTTCTATCTGTTGGGATCTCCCTCTTATCTCTCTCCCTGAGGATCAAAAGAGAACAGTGATAGCATTACCTGTCACAGGATGGACTAGACACCCCTGGTGGCAGGTGAATTTAACCTCTAGGATTAATAAATTCTTCGAATTAAGGGATGAGGGTGCAGGGTGGCATAATAAACCACTTCAACTGTTGGAAATGGGGAACATACCTACAGATAAGCTGCAGATCAGTTTTTCTATTCAAGATAAAGTAGCAGTTGTCCAATCTAGAGTAATCTCAGGAGTTAATATGGTGCAGAGGAAACCCTCTGTCCTCCTTCGGGAACTGCATAATACCACATGGCAGTTTTCTGAAAGGTTTCCAGATAGTGACCCTGCACAGTGTAAAGACCTACACGGGTATTACAAAGAAGGAGGAGAAGTGCGAGGGCCTAGACAGACTACGGATACTGAGCAGCCACAGGTTCATGAACATTCAAGTGATGAACAGCCAAAATGTGATCTTAAGGCCTATTATGCAGTCTTGACCGGAGATAAGGCTACATCATGGTGCCTATTCCCTGACACGGTTCTGGTAGCTTATATTGCAAGTGCTCTCATACATGGCGCACAGCTTAAACTGCCAGAAGGCATATATGTAGTATGTGGAAGTAAGGCATACAGATGGATTCCTTTTGGAGCCGGAGGAACATGTACCCTTGCAAAGTTAGAGCCAGCCACCTGGGTTTGGACTAGTGATGAATTTCCTTATCAGCACATTCCTTCACATATGTTATACAGGCGTGAAGTCCCAGAGCACAAAGTACATTTTGCACACACACATTGGGCCTGGAAGGCTGGAGCAGCTCTGGGAGGACCAATAGGTATGATGTTTAACTCATTAAGAAATACTCACATGATAGAGGCTTTGGGAGATGCTTTTGATAACATCACTGATACACTATTTGACATACTGGGTGTTCAAAATGAATATACTAAACAACTGATTCTAGTCACTAATCAACATACAGTGGTCCTAGACTATCTCACCGCCTCACAAGGAGGGTTATGCCAGGTGGTGGGTCCGTCTTGTTGTCACTACATAGATCCAGCAGGAACATTACGGATCACTCATGATTTGGAACAAGCAAGAAGGATAAAAGAGTCGTATCGTAAGGCTATCTCTGACGATGAGACCAAATGGCCCGAATGGTTATCTTACTTAAACCCTGTAAACTGGTTTAAGGGGTTGGGTGGCATGATTTCTGGAGTAGTGGGCCTATTCTTACAAGGAGTGTTGTGTGTTATAGTACTCGTAATTGTCATCAAGCTTGTAATGGTAATCATCAAAAAAATTCTGGGAACTAATTGTAAATGTTTTTCAGGAAAATCCGCTAAGAAATCCCCCGGTGTGCTAAAAACTGAAACTCATCTCATGACAGTGTTGACAACTGATAAGACACCTTGTACCTTGTGTGGAAAACCTACTCTGCAAAAGTTTGATAATTGCATGTACTGTGGATATGACAGCGTGATCTAAAGGATCCTAACCTTCAAAGAACAATGACCTTTTAAAGGACTCATGCATTTTATGGAGTTTTAATCATACCATGAACATTTCCTTATATGGACTTCCATTGGACTCATTTATTCTCATTTACTCTTACCTAATCAACGCTTTTGGATGTTGTGCAATGGGATGTGATAACCCCTTCTACTGTTGTGCCTTAAGGAGACTAGTAGGGAAAGAAGAGACCTGACCCAGTGGGGGTGGGGTAGAGGAGTGGGAGGAAGATCTCCACACATCCTCGGGGCGGGTCTCTCTAGGAAGGGCTAGTGAGTGTAGCAAAGATAGCAGGTCTGCTTTGTTTTACGTCTTCTAGCCTAGGGTGCATCCTACCATTCCACTATAAAGATATTTTAGGAGGGAAATTGTAAAAGATATAGTTTGGTTCATGACATTGGTTCACTCTGAAAATCCCTTTAAGGCCTTCAGATGAGAACACACTGGCCTGGTCATGAACTGTGTGCTGATTTAGCATGTCACGTACACACAGTGATCAGTACAAGGATGTTTTTGCATATGAAATTATCTTTATCGTGGAACCAGGATGCGTTGAGCTTGAGGAGTGCGTAGGGGTTATCCTATTATTGTGTAATTTTGCAACATCTGTGAATTCCAATGTCTCTATGTCAAATGTGATATTTAGAGCCTGAGAAAGTCATTTACCTGCCAATAATGTATACTCCCATATGTTTTACCTATATCTTATTTGAATATGCCTCCCCTCTCTATATGTTAACCACACCTTCTTTTAATACTCAATAAAAGTTGGGTGCCTGGCTCACCAGGCATTCTTACTGACCTTGACTACATTCGGATGTCGTGTCTGAATCCTGGTTAAGGTTGCTGTCACTAGTGACTCTTATACTTATTTTACCTGATCTAGGCGTACTTCTTTAGACTTCTTTATCAAATGCTCTGCACAGCCGGTTTTGAGAAGAAAAAAAAATATGCAACACTGCTAACAGCAGCCTGGACAGTACTGCACACGGATAGATGTGGCCCTAGAAAGGACCGTTGGGGTTCTTGAAGCCTACACTAACTCCTAACACTCTCCCTGCCTAACCCCCACTTCTGTCCCTATTGCAGGGCACAATGCTCTGCAGATCCAATTTTGGAAAAAAAAAAAAAATACTGTGCTAACACAGTACTGCACACTAGTAGATGTGGCCCTAAGAAGGGCTGTTGGGGTTCTTGAAGCCTACACTAACTCCTAACGCTCTCCCTACAGCAGCTCCAGCACAATACCACTGTCCCTCAGCTATCTCACAAGGCATGTGTGGCGAGCCGCGGGAGGGGCCGATTTTTATACTCGGGTGACATCAGATCTCCCCAGCCACTTACAGCAGGGGGGTGGTATAGGGCTTGAACGTCACAGGGGGAAGTTGTAATGCCTTCCCTGTCTTTCAATTGGCCAGAAAAGCGCGCTAACGTCTCAGAGAGGAAACTGAAAGTAACCGGAACACCGCGTGGTACTAGTTACGAGTAACGAGCATCCCGAACACCCTAATATTCGCACGAATATCAAGCTCGGACGAGTACGTTCGCTCATCTCTAGCTGCAAACAATCACTGAACTCGCAAACTAGGCCCAATGGGAAAAACGGCCATGTAATTAAAGCTACTCCTGCAAAGAAATAATAAAAATGGCTGCATACCTAGAGAGACACTCTATGGGGGGTAAATTTTGGGATGAGATGGGGCATTTGGCTGTAAAAATTTGGGGTTGTGTGTGATTTTTGCCTCAGTATTCTAGTAAAAATTGAATAGGATGATGGTAACACTGCCTTGATTTCTAATATTGCATTCAAACTGCATTGTGTTTGGTAATGCTTAGCTATTATGGCAAATCCTCCAAACACTAAACAAAAATATGAGACGTTAATTATAAAACACTGTGTATCCTGCTACACAAATGAAAATATGACAAATCTGAAAGGGTTGATACTAGAAACCCAGAATCCACTACTATATGTTCTTTATGAACTTTATTTGATTTCCAATGATATACCACTGTATATTCAAAAGAACAAGTTTGGATAGTAAGTAATAATAATCTTTATTTATATAGCGCCACATATTCCTCATCGCTTACAAAAACAGGGGGATACAGAAAGGCAAAAGTACAAAAATATAAAAACCACGGTTACTTGTAGTAATCAGTTGATGGAAACAGTAGCGGTGAGGGTCCTGCTCCAATAAGCTTACATACTACGAATAGTGGGGTGATACAGAAGGTAAAGGGGCTGGAGATGTGCACGGTATGGCGAGGTGGAGAGTGAGGGATGCTATACACATACACAATGGTCAGACATTAAGCCATGTAATGGCTGAATCGGTATGACTGCAGAGGGTAGTTGATGGCGGCTGGGTGGTGGATTGACATGAGGGAGGCAATGTAGGGAGGCGAGGTGCTTTGGACAGCTTTGTGGATGAAGTTAGTGAGTTTAAATTGAATTATGTATTTAACAGGCAGCCAATACAGTGACTGGTACAGGGCAGAGGTGTCCAAGTAGTGGCTGTACAGGAAAATGAGCCTGGCTGCTTCATTCAGAATGGATTGGAGAGGGGCGAGTCTGGCGCCGGGGAGGCTGATCAACAGCGAGTTGCAGTAATCGAGCCAAGAGTGGATGAGGGCAACCATGAGTGTTTTTAGCGTGTCCACAGTAAGAAAAGGGCAGATTCTTGCGATGTTCTTGAGGTGCAGCTGACATGTTCGGGACAGAGATTGGATGTAGGGGGTAAAGGAGAGATCAGAGTTGAATATAACCTCAAGGCAGCGGGCATGCTGCCTGGGAGTTATGGTGGTGCCACACACTGAGATGGAGATGTTAGAATGAGGTCGGTTAGTAGAGGGCAGAAAACCAGTAGGTCAGTTTTTGAGAGGTTCAGTTTTAGGTAGAAAGAGGACATAGTGTTAGAGACAGCGGACAGACAGTCAGCGATGTTTTGGAGGAACGGTGCGGAGATGTCACGTGAACAGGTGTATAACTGGATGTTGTCAGCGGAGAGGAGATATTGGAGGCCAAATCTCCGGATGGCTTGTCCAATAGGGGCTATGTAGATGGAGAAAAGTAGGGGGCCAAGGACCGATCCCTGGGGTACCCCAACAGTAAGAGAAAGAGGAGGGGAGGTAGAGCCAGCAAAGGAGACTGAGGAGGAATTTGTGGTCAACAGTGTCAAATGCTGCGGAGGGGTTGAGAAGGATCAGTAAGGAGTAATTGCCCCTCGATTTGACTGTCAGGAGGTTGTTTCACACCTTTGTAAGGGCAGTTTCTGTCGCGTGTAGGGGATGGAAGCTGAACTGTAGGGGGTCGAGAAGAGAGTTTTTTGATAGATAGCTTATAAGGCAGAGTAAACCAGACATTCTAGTAGCTTGGAGATGAAGGGGAGATTTGAGATGGGTCGGTAGTTAGCAGCATCAGTTGAGTCACAAGTTGGTTTCTTTAGCAGTGGGAATATGATGGCATGTTTGAAAGAGGAGGGAAAAATGCCACAGGTCAGAGAAAAGTTGAATATAGTGGTGAGATGGGAGATAACCACCAGGGAGAGGGACTGGAGGAAGTGTGAGGGGAGAGGGTCGCTAGCGCAGGTGGTGGGGTGAGCAGGGGAAAGCAATCTGGAAACTTCTTCCTCTGTCGTTGGTCTGAGGACAGAGAGTGAGCAGGAGCTGTTACTAACAAGACTAGAGTCGGGGATAGTCTGTGATTAAGAGGTTATTTCCTGCCGGATGTCATCAATTTTCTTTTTGAAGTAGGAAGCCAGCTCTTCAGCACTGAGATGTGTCACAGGGGAACTGCAATTTAGGGCTAAGGAGGGAGTGAAAAATATCAAAGAGCCGTTTAGGGTTGTGAGATAGTGAGGAGATGAGAGCTGTGAAGAGAACTTGTTTTGTATGGTGGAGGGCTAGGTTGTAGGTTCTGAGCATAAATTTGCAATGAAGAAAGTCTCCACAGCCATTCAGCACATCTAGAGCACCACCGGATGAAGTGCGTTTGTGGCGTGAGCCAGGGTTGCCGAGTTCTGCATCAGATGGCTTGGGTCACGGGTGGGGCCGCTTCATCCAGGGCATGTTTAAGAGTGGTGTTATAGTGTGCAGCAGCCAGATTAGGGCAGGAGAGGAGAGAGATAGGGGACTGTAGGGATTCAGCAAAGTATTCGGTGTGAACGGCCTGAAGGTTCCTGTATACATAGTAGGTATGAGGGTCTGGAGAGATACTAGAAAGCTTGACAGAAAGAGAGGAGGTTATGGTCAGAGAGCGGGAGAGGGGAGTTAGTGAAGTGGGAAGCAGAGCAGAGACGGAGGAAGACCAGATCAAGAGTATTGCCATCCTTGTAAGTGGGAGAGAGTGTGAGTTGTGAGAGACCAAGAGAGAAAGTGAGCGATAGAAACTGAGAGGCAGATTGGGAGATGGGGTAATTTATGGGGATGTTAAAATCTCTTAAAATGAGGGTTGGAATTTCGCAGAATAGGAAGTGGGGAAGCAAAGTGGCAAAGTGGTCCAAAAACAGGCAAAGAGCACCTGGGAGTTGGTAGATAACTGCTACTCGCATGGACAGCAGATGGAACAGTCATTGCATATGTACCTCAAACAATGGAGAAGTGAGTGAGGGTACAGGGAGGGGGATGACATGGTAGGTACATTTCGGGGAGATAAAAGCACCTACTCCTCCACCATACCTGTTTTCCAGTCTTGGAGTATGGGAGAACTACAAGCTGTTATAAGACAATGCAGCATAAGAGGCCGTGTCAGACTACTGCGTCCAGGTTTCTGAGACAGCGAGCAGATTTAGCAGTAAAAAATGTTGTGGATGGTGGGGAGTTTAGTGCACGCTGACTGGCACTTCCACAGCGCACATTTAAAGGAGTCCAGGGAAGGTATTCATGGCTAGTAGTTGGGCTTGAGGGGTGTTTAAGTGAGTCAGGTATGGGGTAATAGTTAAGGGCAGTGGAGGTTGGGCCAAGATTGGGAGAGATATACCCAACTGCTAGTAGCAGCAAGATAGCAAGGGTGAGCAGATGGTTAGGAGATTTTTGAGGACAACTGTTATGTTTCTCAGTGCCATTAGGGAGTTTGAGGTTTAGTAAGAAAGTATAGAGTGTATGAGAACTGTGCATGGGTGAGGATAGGGGAGAGGGGCTTATGTGAATAGAATGCCCCATAGGTGGGCGTTGAAAAGAGATTCTGAAACTGACAGCAAAGATGAGGACAGAGGTGACAGCATTAGTGATAGCTTTGAAGTGCAAGACATTTAGGCAGAATTTGTGGCCTACCTGTCTCCTGCCCTGTCGAACTGCCATTTCTAACACTTGATCCAGCTCACATTTAATACAGCTCATACTCGCGAGGCAGCCACTCGCGTGGCTATCATGTTTGCACTGATTTTATAATGCAAGTTAAGATGCAATGGGGATACAGCTGGGAGTTGACTAGGCAGCTCGGGGTAGCATAGCAAGCCTACTGACCAAAAGAGGAGGGGGAGGGGAATTTATTGCTCTCCCCAGATAAGGCAAGCATCTCCAACAAGGTTGAGTGAAGATGCTATTGGGGTAGGTGAGTGGCAGAAATTACAAAAAGTAAAGTTTCATTTAGCCAGGAGGATGTGCCAAACGCAGACAGAGTAAAAATGCAGTATGCACAGGTCACAGCACAATCGCAGCATAGATGATTTAAGCAGAGGAGTTTAGCAGGGAGACGTACCTGGAAAGGACTGAAGTTGTAGGTTTGGAGAGGTGTGATGACCAGTGCACACCAGTATGGCATCAAAGACTTGTGTCTCCTGTTTTCCCTCATGTTCTGTGGTAACATCCCACTGACCAGTAGTTGCAAAATCTGGACGCTTCTTAATACTGCAGACTGATGTCTTGTAAAATAATATAACAAAAATATCAGTTTTGGTTCATTTTTAAAACAGCTTTCTAATATACAAGGAATATGGTATTGTATGTAGAACAGTGTGGTCGGAGTCTAAACACCCAGATCCCTACAAATGAAACCAATTTAACTTTTTTATGCTTTAATTAAAAGGGCAGATTAAAACTTAAAGGTCAATACAGAGGAAAGTAGCCCAATGTCCCCAAAAATATTGCTTTATATTGGATACTGGAAATTGTGTTTGGCTTTTTAAAAGCAATGCATGTATACATATTTTACAACAGTCTCATGGGCCATAGATACAATGGACAGGAGAGAACTGTTCTAGGCATGCTCTGTGCAGTTTCAGAGGCTATCGTGCAGAGGTAGAAAATAGATTAGCTGTAATGATCATCTATTGTGAATGGTGGATTATCTGTTATCTATACATAGGTGTTACCTTTCATTGCAATCCTGCCTCTGATGATAACAAGATGACTGCTGAAAAGTTTTCTTTACATAACAGGAAGAGTCAGAGTATTATTAGGCTTAGTGGGCAGGAGTTTAGAATTTTTTTTAAAATATAGATTGTGAGTTTGTGACCGCAAAACTTTCCCCAAATTTCTTCGAACATATATTGCGCATAAAACTAGATTTATACAATAGGTCATTTTCTGATGACACATTCCCTTTTAAGGTAGGGTTACGCTGAAACTTTTGGTAGCAAGGCTTTTTTCCTTGGAGAAATCAAAACCAACAAGCAATTTCATGAGATTTTCAGAATATATGAAAGCAAAAAATCACTGCTACTTACTAAAATGAAGTCTCATAACATAGTGATAAAAAAAATTAGTGATTAATTGGATTGTACCAATTTTCATGAGATTCAAGGTATTCCTATGGATAGCGATTTCTCTACAATTTTGTATTATAAAAAGTTTCATTGTAGCCCTAGTCTTAAACCTTAGTCACACATTATGTGGACAACCACTATAAAGCTCCATAGAGAGGCATGCAGCCATTCTGTATCTTTTGATAGTGTTGAGCAAACTTTACAAAAGTTTGGTTTGAACAGGTCACTGCATTTGGGCAGACATTTTTGATTAGGTTTAAATTAGTTGAAACTGAACCAAAACTTCACAAACCCACCCCTAAAACTGGTGTATTACACCGTCTAAAATCCATAATAGCCCTGTATAACATTTATAGGTTACTTAGGAGTGCATCAAAGTACTTTTGAACTGTTTTTAAGGCAAAGTTAATAAAGAAAAAGAGAAAGTGAATAAGAGGAAAGGGAAAAATAAATTTTAGTGGGTCTGGTCAAGTTGTGCTGCCCAATTTCTGGGTTCACGCCAAACTGAACTTTTAGCATAGTTCCCTCAACACTAACCATTGCATGTCTCCCATTTCATGCAAATGCATTTTCCTTTCTGGTTCCAGAAAAGAAATGTAGCACACCCCACCTGATTGCTTACTGTGTGTGCAGTGTGGCGACACACAGAGTGCAGGATTCTGTTTGACATCATACGGCATTCTTGCTGTGTGTATGAGGACTAAATGTTTTCAGATTCTTTTTTAATGGCTAATTCTTATGAGAAATTATACTGATTACTACCTTAAGCTTGATATATTTCCGGAGTTGAAACTGTTCTGCATATTGATAGAAATATTCCAGCACTTTGGAGTTATGCATGTAGTTGGGAAAGTCTTCAGGCATTGGGTAATCGCTGTAGCACATCATTTCCTTTGATGTATTTATAATAACAGACTTGTAAATGCTAGCTCTGGTTTCTTCAGGTTCTTTCTGCATTGGAAAAGATTCACATAGTTGCCAGATGTACGGTTCAATCCATTAAGTAACCCAATACAACTACATGGATTGCAGAAGCAGAACACCAACACCAAAATACAATCTATTCACAAGAGGTATAAAGTATTTAATACTAGCATTATGTACACAACTGTATTGCTAAGTGTATTTTTATATAATTATGTGATTCTTGGTAAAGGGAAGGGTGCGTGCTCATCATATTTTGTCAACAGTGGGAAATAAACTCAGTCACAAATGTGGGAGAGGGACGATTACCATATGGGAAGCCCAAATAAAGAACCATAGGGATAATGAGGAAATATGAAGAAAATGGTGTTAAAAAAAAGTATTTCCAGTTTTTAATAACTTTATTTAAGGGACTATATCATGTATGACTAGATAGGAAAACCTCTTTGAGGACCAGAAAAGTACTTTAAAGGCATTTATAACAGAAAGAGACAGTACATAATTTCCGTTCAATACATCAAGATGATTTAAAAGGGCCGTCTACAACCAGACAGTCTTTTTTAACATTAAACTGCCTCATAAGGTCTTGCTCTTTAGGACATTATTGTCCCCATTTGTGGTGGGCTCATTGTCCTTTCTCTTCCTGTAATGTTGATATATGGAATGTATATCATTAATAGAATTAATAGCATATTACTGATGTGTGAAAGAATGCATGTGTGAAAATACCTTAAATCTCCAGAGTCCTCCTATATCGTCACTCCTTTCAAAGCATGTGGGCTCCAGACCTTCATCAAGACAGCACTTAATTGCAGGTAGTCCGCTGCAACCGGCACCGATCACAGCAACTTTCTTAACCATAGTGGAGTATTGAGTTTAGCTAGACAGAACAGAATACTGTTAGACCAATGAGAACCTAGGATTGAAAAGGGTTGTTGATAGGCATACTGATTCAACTACCACAAGTATATCCGATATAATA
Organism: Eleutherodactylus coqui; assembly: GCF_035609145.1. Classification (NCBI taxonomy): domain Eukaryota; kingdom Metazoa; phylum Chordata; class Amphibia; order Anura; family Eleutherodactylidae; genus Eleutherodactylus; species Eleutherodactylus coqui. The sequence goes on along the minus strand of NC_089839.1, from coordinate 250,095,285 downwards.
TCTGAGGCCTATTGAGGTCCCTGACGATCTGTGGCCTCTGGAGAAACGCGTTGGGATATTAATACTTAGATTTCTCTCTCTCTATTTTTTATATATACTCTATTGGGATTAAGGACCTTTTCCATCATATGGTCTTTACATTATATAACAGTGCAGGGGGAAACACACCAGGCCACAACCAAATGCAGAGCGTCTTGTCTTTATTCAGACTTGATGAACAGAACATAAAGTACTGGCATTCTCCAGATAACATAAAATTCAAGGAAAGTCCTTTTAAATCAGCAGTCCAGCAATAGTAAACACAAAAGTCTTTTAGATTTCAATAAGGCATATCCACAGCAAACCTTCCCTGCAGCGTGGTGCGGTGTCTCCAGCTCAGCCTCTGCTGCTCACACAGGACATCTCCTCCTGAACTGGTCAGCTGCATCAATTTGTATCCACCACCTGTCCTGCTTAGGTGGAATTCCGTACCAGAGTGAGGAACGGACCGGATCTACATCACGGATGCTAGTAACCTCCGTGATATATACCTTCCGTCCCTCAATTCACCTCTCACCCTGCTACAGTTATTCTTTTTTAGTTTTATATTTATATTTTTTTATTTCCAGACTATCTAGAGCTCTCTCCATTGTTGGACTTATCCTATATCCAGAGAGTGCCCTAGCATGAGTATATATTTTTAACAGCACTCTCATTTTTTAATTTTGGAGTGCTGAGGTTCTATACTCAACTGGGATCAAGGACCATTTTCATCATATGGTCCTCACATTACCTTTTGCTTCCCAGGGTATCAAGAGCTCTCTCTATTATTGGACTTATTCTATGTCCAGAGAGTGTCCTATTCTGAGTATATGTTCTTCCCAGCACTATTATTTTGACTATAGGGATGCTGAGGTATACATATCTCACTAATATGAAGTAGTAGTTGTCTCATTGGTATCTATATTTATGTTTTGGTGTTTGTCTTAGGTACACTACATATGTATTTTAATATTAATTAATAAAAAGAATTTTAGTCGTCCTTTAAAGGGTATTTCAGTTTCTGTACTATTTCTGCCCCAGTAGAAAAATCTGTTAGGAAAGGGAGAACATCATCTCAGGCAATATTTCTGATGCATATTGTCACAATTGCCACTCACTGCACAAGACTTGAATGCAACTGTAAAGGACTAATCAGCTTTCCATAGTGTTCTTAACTCTCTTTTTGAGTCTTAGTAACATAACCCAGCTTACTACATAGATACAGCACCAGGACCAAGATAACTACATATATACGGCACCTAAACCAAAATTAATGTATAGATAGTAGAGATGAGCGAGCACCAAAATGCTCGGGTGCTCGTCACTCGGGACGAACTTTTCGCGATGCTCGAGGGTTCGTTTCGAGTAACGAACCCCATTGAAGTCAATGGGCGACCCGAGCATTTTTGTATTTCGCCGATGCTCGCTAAGGTTTCTTTGTGTGAAAATCTAGGCAATTCAAGAAAGTGATGGGAACGACACAGCAACGGATAGGGCAGGCGAGGGGCTACATGTTGGGCTGCATCTCAAGTTCACAGGTCCCACTATTAAGCCACAATAGCGGCAAGAGTGGCCCCCCCTCCCCTCCCAACAACTTTTACTTCTGAAAAGCCCTCATTAGCATGGCATACCTTTGCTAAGCACCACACTACCTCCAACAAAGCACAATCACTGCCTGCATGACACTCTGCTGCCACTTCTCCTGGGTTACATGCTGCCAACCCCCCCCCCCTCCCCCCCACAGCGCACACCAAAGTGTCCCTGCGCAGCCTTCAGCTGCCCTCATGCCACACCACCCTCATGTCTATTTATAAGTGCGTCTGCCATGAGGAGGAACCGCAGGAACACACTGCAGAGGGTTGGCACGGCTAGGCAGCGACCCTCTTTAAAAGGGGCGGGGCGATAGCCCACAAGGCTGTACAGAAGCAATGAGAAATATAATCGTGTGCCACCGCCATCAGGAGCTGCACACGTGGGCATAGCAATGGGGAACCTATGTGCCACACACTATTCATTCTGTCAAGGTGTCTCCGCATGCCCCAGTCAGACCGGGCTTTTTAATTCATAGACACAGGCAGGTACAACTCCCTATTGTGAAGTCCCTGTCGACTGACAGCATGGGTGGCTCCCTGGAACCCACCGGCGATACACAAAAATATCCCATTGCATTGCCCAACACAGCTGAGGTAGTAATGTCGTGCTTAATGCACGTGGGCTTCGGCCCACACTGCATGCCCCAGTCTGACTGGGGTTCTTTACAAGTGGAAACAGATGCATTTATAATTCCCTGTGGACCCACAGCATGGGTGGGTGCCAGGAAGCCACCGGCGGTACATAGAAATATCCCATTGCATTGCCCAACACAGCTGAGGTAGTAATGTCGTGCTTAATGCAGGTGGGCTTCAGCCCACACTGCATGCCCCAGTCAGACTGGGGTTCTTTACAAGTGGACACATGTAGGTTAAACTCTGTGTGCACCTACAGCATGGGTGGCTCCCTGGAACCCACCGGCGATACACAAAAATATCCCATTGCATTGCCCAACACAGCTGAGGTAGTAATGTCGTGCTTAATGCAGGTGGGCTTCGGCCCACACTGCATGCCCCAGTCTGACTGGGGTTCTTTACAAGTGGAAACAGATGTATTTATAATTCCCTGTGGACCCACAGCATGGGTGGGTGCCAGGAAGCCACCGTCGGTACATAGAAATATCCCATTGCATTGCCCAACACAGCTGAGGTAGTAATGTCGTGCTTAATGCAGGTGGGCTTCGGCCCACACTGCATGCCCCAGTCTGACTGGGGTTCTTTACAAGTGGAAACAGATGCATTTATAATTCCCTGTGGACCCACAGCATGGGTGGGTGCCAGGAAGCCACCGGCGGTACATAGAAATATCCCATTGCATTGCCCAACACAGCTGAGGTAGCAATGTCGTGCTTAATGCAGGTGGGCTCCGGCCAACACTGCATGCCCCAGTCAGACTGGTAATATGTACAGTAACAGTAACCGCGTTGGTGGTAATGTGGTGGTGACTGCGGACCTAGTAGCGCGGTTTTATTTTGTTGGTTTTCGGAATGTGGCCAGGATTAAGTGGGCCGTGGCGAGGGACGTTTTGGAGGCACTACGTGTCCTCTCCACGTGTCCGTGGTTATATGCACCTTAACAGTAACAGCGTTGGTGGGAAATGGCCTCGCTGCCATCATGTCTTTGGGAAGCCTCTGTTTCCACACCCCAGAGACATACCATTAGCAGCGGTATAGGCAGAGCCCAGAATTAGTAACATTTCAGCCGTAGCATTAGCGACAGGCCCCACTAACATATCACTAGCAGCATTATAGGGGGAGCACAGTCTAAGTTCCATTTCAGTAATAGTAGCAGCCTACACAGGCCCCAGTAACAATTCCGAAGCAGCAGTATAGTGGGAGCGCAGTCTTCGTTCCATTTCAGTAATAGTAGCAGCCTACACAGGCCCCAGGAACAATTCTGAAGCAGCAGTATAGTGGGAGCGCAGTCTTCGTTCCATTTCAGTAATAGTAGCAGCCTACACAGGCCCCAGGAACAATTCCGAAGCAGCAGTATAGTGGGAGCGCAGTCTTCGTTCCATTTCAGTAATAGTAGCAGCCTACACAGGCCCCAGGAACAATTCCGAAGCAGCAGTATAGTGGGAGCGCAGTCTTAGTTCCATTTCAGTAGCTGCAGTATAGCAAAGGCCCAAGTTACATTTATGTAGCTAAACTGTAGGCCAACCCCACACACACTTCTGTACCATGAGTGCAGGCGAAGAACATACAAATTGCTATGATTACACTGTAGGTGAGGGCCCCAAAAAATTGGTGTACCAACAGTACTAATGTACCTCAGTAAAAATTGGCCATGCCCAACCAAGATGGCAGGTGAAACCCATTAATCGCTTTGGTTAATGTGGCTTAAGTGGTAACTAGGCCTGGAGGCAGCCCAGTTTAACGAAAAATTGGTTCAAGTTAAAGTTCCAACGCTTTTAAGAGCATTGAAACATATAAAAATTGTTTAGAAAAATTATATGAGTGAGCCTTGTGGCCCTAAGAAAAATTGCCCGTTCAGCGTGATTACGTGAGGTTTCAGGAGGAGGAGCAGGAGAAGGAGGAGGAATATTAGACACAGATTGATGAAGCAGAAATGTCCCCGTTTTGGATGGTGAGAGAGAACGTAGCTTCCATCCGCGGGTGCAGCCTACGTATTGCTTACGTATCGCTGCTGTCCGCTGGTGGAGAAGAGAAGTCTGGGGAAATCCAGGCTTTGTTCATCTTGATGAGTGTTAGCCTGTCGGCACTGTCGGTTGACAGGCGGGTACGCTTATCTGTGATGATTCCCCCAGCCGCACTAAACACCCTTTCCGACAAGACGCTAGGCGCAGGACAAGCAAGCACCTCCAGGGCATACAGCGCTAGTTCAGGCCACGTGTCCAGCTTCGACACCCAGTAGTTGTAGGGGGCAGAGGCGTCACGGAGGACGGTCGTGCGATCGGCTACGTACTCCTTCACCATCCTTTTACAGTGCTCCCGCCGACTCAGCCTTGACTGGAGAGTGGTGACACAGTCTTGCTGGGGAGCCAGAAAGCTGTCCAGGGCCTTAGAGAGTGTTCCCCTGCGTGTGCTGTACATGCTGCCTGATCTCCATGCCTCCCTTGCTACCTGGCCCTCGGAACTGCGCCTTCTGCCACTAGCGCTGTCGGATGGGAATTTTACCATCAACTTGTCCGCCAGGGTCCTGTGGTATAGCATCACTCTCGAACCCCTTTCCTCTTTGGGTATCAGAGTGGAAAGGTTCTCCTTATACCGTGGGTCGAGCAGTGTGTACACCCAGTAATCCGTAGTGGCCAGAATGCGTGTAACGCGAGGGTCACGAGAAAGGCATCCTAACATGAAGTCAGCCATGTGTGCCAGGGTACCTGTACGCAACACATGGCTGTCCGCACTAGGAAGATCACTTTCAGGATTCTCCTCCTCCTCCTCCTCCTCCTCCTCAGGCCATACACGCTGAAATGATGACAGGCAAGCAGCATGGGTACCGTCAGCAGTGGGCCAAGCTGTCTCTTCCCCCTCCTCCTCATCCTCCTCATGCTCCTCCTCCTCCTCCTGAACGCGCTGAGATATAGACAGGAGGGTGCTCTGACTATCCAGCGACATACTGTCTTCCCCCGCCTCCGTTTCCGAGCGCAAAGCGGCTGCCTTTATGGTTTGCAGGGAACTTCTCAAGATGCATAGCAGAGGAATGGTGACGCTAATGATTGCAGCATCGCCGCTCACCACCTGGGTAGACTGCTCAAAGTTTCCAAGGACCTGGCAGATGTCTGCCAACCAGGCCCACTCTTCTGAAAAGAATTGAGGAGGCTGACTCCCACTGCGCCGCCCATGTTGGAGTTGGTATTCCACTATAGCTCTACGCTGCTCATAGAGCCTAGCCAACATGTGGAGCGTAGAGTTCCACCATGTGGGCACGTCGCACAGCAGTCGGTGCACTGGCAGATTAAACCGATGTTGCAGGGTGCGCAGGGTGGCAGCATCCGTGTGGGACTTGCGGAAATGTGCGCAGAGGCGGCGCACCTTTACGAGCAGGTCTGACAAGCGTGGGTAGCTTTTCAGAAAGCGCTGAACCACCAAATTAAAGACGTGGGCCAGGCATGGCACGTGCGTGAGGCTGCCGAGCTGCAGAGCCGCCACCAGGTTACGGCCGTTGTCACACACGACCATGCCCGGTTGGAGGCTCAGCGGTGCAAACCAACGGTCGGTCTGCTCTGTCAGACCCTGCAGCAGATCGTGGGCCGTGTGCCTCCTATCTCCTAAGCTGAGTAGTTTCAGCACGGCCTGCTGACGCTTGCCCACCGCTGTGCTGCCACGCCGCGCGACACCGACTGCTGGCGACGTCCTGCTGCTGCTGACACATCTAGATTGCGAGACAGAGGTTGAGGAGGAGGAGGAGGAGGAGGGTGCTTTAGTGGAAGAAGCATACACCGCCGAACATACCACCACCGAGCTGGGGCCCGCAATTCTGGGGGTGGGTAGGACGTGAGCGGTCCCAGGCTCTGACTCTGTCCCAGCCTCCACTAAATTCACCCAATGTGCCGTCAGGGAGATGTAGTGGCCCTGCCCGCCTGTGCTTGTCCACGTGTCCGTAGTTAAGTGGACCTTGCCACTAACCGCATTGGTGAGGGCGCGTACAATGTTGCGGGAGACGTGGTCGTGCAGGGCTGGGACGGCACATCGGGAAAAGTAGTGGCGACTGGGAACTAAGTAGCGCGGGGCCGCCGCCGCCATCATAGCTTTGAAAGCCTCCGTTTCCACAACCCTATACTGCAGCATCTCAAGGCTGATAAATTTGGCTATGTGGACGGTTAACGATTGAGCGTGCGGGTGCGTGGCGGCGTACTTGCGCTTGCGCTCCAACACTTGCGCTAGCGACGGCTGGACTGTGCGGTGCGAGACATTGGTGGATGGGGCCGAGGACAGCGGAGGTGAGGGTGTGGGTGCAGGCCATGAGACGGTAGTGCCTGTGTCCTGAGAGGGGGGTTGGATCTCAGTGGCAGGTTGGGGCACAGGGGGAGAGGCAGCGGTGCAAACCGGAGGCGGTGAACGGCCTTCATCCCACCTTGTGGGGTGCTTGGCCATCATATGTCTGCGCATGCTGGTGGTCGTGAGGCTGTTGGTGATGGCTCCCCGGCTGATCTTGGCGCGACAAAGGTTGCACACCACTGTTCGTCGGTCGTCAGGCGTCTCGGTGAAAAACTGCCAGACCTTAGAGCACCTCGGCCTCTGCAGGGTGGCATGGCGCGAGGGTGTGCTTTGGGAAACAGTTGGTGGATTATTTGGTCTGGCCCTGCCTCTACCCCTGGACACCGCACTGCCTCTTGCAACCTGCCCTGCTGCTGCCCGTGCCTCCCCCTCTGAAGACCTGTCCTCAGTAGGCGTAGCAAACCAGGTGGGGTCAGTCACCTCATTGTCCAGCTGCTCTTCCTCCGAATCCTCTGTGCGCTCCTCCCTCGGAGTTACTGCCCTTACTACTACCTCACTGATAGACAACTGTGTCTCATCGTCATCGTCCTCCTCACCCACTAAAAGGTCTTGAGACAGTTGCCGGAAGTCCCCAGCCTCATCCCCCGGACCCCGGGAACTTTCCAATGGTTGTGCATCAGTGACGATAAACTCCTCTGGTGGGAGAGGAACCACTGCTGCCCAATCTGAGCAGGGGCCCGAGAACAGTTCCTGGGAGTGTTCCCGCTCCTGAGCATGTGTCATTGTAGTGGAGGCAGGAGGCTGGGAGGAAGGAGGAGCAGCAGACAGAGGATTCGGATTTGCAGCACTGGACGGCGCAGAACTCTGGGTGGATGATAGCTTCCTCGAAGCACTTTCTGCCATCCACGACAGGACCTGCTCACACTGCTCATTTTCTAATAAAGGTCTCTCGCGTGGACCCATTAATTGGGCGATGAATGTGGGGACGCCAGAAACGTGCCTCTCTCCTAATCGCGCAGCAGTCGGCTGCGACACACCTGGATCAGGAGCTCGGCCTGTGCCCACACCCTCACTTGGGCCTACGCGTCCTCGGCCGCGTCCACGTCCTCTCGGCCTACCCCTACCCCTCAGCATGCTGTATTACCAGTGATTTCCAAGCCAGGAAAGAAATTGGCGCAAGCCTGCAGCGAAAATAGAATTTTTTCCCTAGTTTTTCAAAGGACAAGCCACACTGCGTGTATTCAATGAATACTACTAAGTTTAATAACTGTGTTGTGGCCCTGCAAATGTGTCACAGAACTGCAGTGATGCAAAGTTATTCGCTACAGCAGATCAGGGATTTCCCATGCAGGGAAAAAATTGGCGCAAGCCTGCAGAAAAACATAGCTGGCTGCGTCTGATTTTTTTTAACGTTCTGCACGCAGCACACACGTACCCAGAGCCCTGAGGACTGTCAGAAGCAGGCGAAATAGAATTTTTTCCCTTGTTTTTCAAAGGACAAGCCACACTGCGTGTATTCAATGAATACTACTAAGTTTAATAACTGTGTTGTGGCCCTGCAAATGTGTCACAGAACTGCAGTGATGCAAAGTTATTGGCTCCAGCAGATCAGGGATTTCCCATGCAGGAAAAAAATTGGCGCAAGCCTGCAGCCAAAATAGAATTTTTTCCCTAGTTTTTCAAAGGACAAGCCACACTGCGTGTATTCAATGAATACTACTAAGTTTAATAACTGTGTTGTGGCCCTGCAAATGTGTCAGAGAACTGCAGTGATGCAAAGTTATTGGCTACAGCAGATCAGGGATTTCCCATGCAGGGAAAAAATTGGCGCAAGCCTGCAGTAAAACATAGCTGGCTGCGTCTGATTTTTTTTAACGTTCTGCACGCAGCACACACGTACCCAGAGCCCTGAGGACTGTCAGAGGCAGGCGAAATAGAATTTTTTCCCTTGTTTTTCAAAGGACAAGCCACACTGCGTGTATTCAATGAATACTACTAAGTTTAATAACTGTGTTGTGGCCCTGCAAATGTGTCAGAGAACTGCAGTGATGCAAAGTTATTGGCTACAGCAGATCAGGGATTTCCCATGCAGGAAAAAAATTGGTGCAAGCCTGCAGTAAAACGTAGCTGGCTCCGTCTGATTTTTTTTTACGTTCTGCACGCAGCACACACGTGCCCAGAGCCCTGAGGACTGTCAGAGGCAGGCGAAATAGAATTTTTTCCCTTGTTTTTCAAAGGACAAGCCACACTGCGTGTATTCAATGAATACTACTAAGTTTAATAACTGTGTTGTGGCCCTGCAAATGTGTCACAGAACTGCAGTGATGCAAAGTTATTGGCTCCAGCAGATCAGGGACTTCCCATGCAGGAAAAAAATTGGCGCAAGCCTGCAGCCAAAATGGAATTTTATCCCTAGTTTTTCAAAGGACAAGCCACACTGCGTGTATTCAATGAATACTACTAAGTTTAATAACTGTGTTGTGGCCCTGCAAATGTGTCAGAGAACTGCAGTGATGCAAAGTTATTGGCTCCAGCAGATCAGGGCTTTCCCATGCAGAAAAAAAATTGGCGCAAACCTGCAGCCAAAATTGAATTTTTTCCCTAGTTTTTCAAAGGACAAGCCACACTGCGTGTATTCAATGAATACTACTAAGTTTAATAACTGTGTTGTGGCCCTGCAAATGTGTCAGAGAACTGCAGTGATGCAAAGTTATTGGCTACAGCAGATCAGGGATTTCCCATGCAGGAAAAAAATTGGCGCAAGCCTGCAGTAAAACGTAGCTGGCTGCGTCTGATTTTTTTTTAACGTTCTGCACGCAGCACACACGTACCCAGAGCCCTGAGGACTGTCAGAGGCAGGCGAAAAATAATTTTTTCCCTTGTTTTTCAAAGGAAAAGCCACACTGCGTCTATTCAATGAATAATGTATGTCTTCTGGCCCTGCCTACACAATTCTATCCCTGTAGTATTAATGCCGGGTGCAATGGTCTGCACAGCCGGTTTTGAGAAAGAAAAAAAATATGCAACACTGCTAACAGCAGCCTGGACAGTACTGCACACGGATAGATGTGGCCCTAGAAAGGACCGTTGGGGTTCTTGAAGCCTACACTCACTGCTAACACTCTCCCTGCCTAACCACCACTTCTGTCCCTATTGCAGGGCGCAATGCTCTGCAGATCCAATTTTGAAAAAAAAAAAATATATACAGTGCTAACACAGTACTGCACACTATTAGATGAGGCCCTGAGAAGGACCGTTGGGGTTCTTGAAGCCTACACTCACTCCTAACGCTCTCCCTACAGCAGCTCCAGCACGATACCACTGTCCCTCAGCTAACTCACAAGACATCTGAGGCGAGCCGCAGGAGGGGCCGATTTTTATACTCCGGTGACATCAGATCTCCCAGCCACTCACAGCAGGGGGGTGGTATAGGGCTTGAACGTCACAGGGGGAAGTTGTAATGCCTTCCCTGTCTTTCAATTGGCCAGAAAAGCGCGCTAACGTCTCAGAGAGGAAACTGAAAGTAACCGGAACACCGCGTGGTACTCGTTACGAGTAACGAGCATCCCGAACACCCTAATATTCGCACGAATATCAAGCTCGGACGAGTACGTTCGCTCATCTCTAATAGATAGTGACAGAAGTGAGCTTACTATATAAATATGGTACTAGATCCCTGCTTACTACACAGCTATGATACCAAAACCAAGCTTACTACACAGATACAGTGCCACAAGTTTGCTACATAGATACCAGAAGTGAGCCTACTACATACATATGGTACAAGAACTGAGCTTATGGCATAAATACAGCACCAGGACCAAGTTTACTACAAAGATACAGTACCAAAACAAGCTTAATGCATAGATACTTCTGAAGTGTAGGCAAAAGAGTATATGATCTAGAAATTGCATGTTGCTCTCATAGTGAGGGTGCATTCACACGAACGTATATCGGCTCGGTTTTCACGCCGAGCCGATATACGTTGTCCTCGGGTGCAGAGGGGGGAGGATGGAAGAGCCAGGGCAAGGAACTGAGGTTCCCGCCCCCTCTCTGCCTCCTCTCCGCCCCTCTGCACTATTTGCAATGGGGAGAGGCGGGATGGGGGCGGGGCCAATTCTCGGGACTTTAGTCCCGCCCCCGTCCCACCTCCTCTCATTGCAAATAGTGCTGGGGGGGCGGAGAGGAGGCAGAGAGGGGGCGGGAGCCTCAGTTCCTGGCCCTGGCTCTTCCATCCTCCCCCCTCTGCACCGGAGGACAACGTATATCGGCTCGGCGTAAAACCCGAGCCGATATACGTTCGTGTGACTTCACCCTTATGCTGTATTCATTAAAAAGCATGCCCAATATGTAACAAAGACTGTGAATGCTGCATTAGGGGACGGCTACTTAACGCAGGCCCACTGCAATTTTTTTTCAGCAAAAAATCCTCAGCAAATCTGCCGAAAATTGCTGTGTATATTAATAGCAAGACAATTGCATTGTGGATTTTTTTCAACAGCTTGTGGATGAGATTTCATAAAATGTCATCCACATTGCTTGTACTGCAATATGCTGAGGATTTTTCACACGTAGTTCTGCCGTAGAAAATCTATAAGCATTTATGTTCTGTGTGTTACACGTTCTGAAAGTTATATAGTAAGACCCTGACCACACCTGATCACACACAGAACATTTTACAAACATATAGGCACAATTTTACACATAAATATGCACAGATGGGCAGGCTTATATGTACATTTAACATACATGCAAGCACACACACACACACAAACATGTATATGCATCTTCATGGATGTCGTAGCAAGTCACCACCACTGAAGCACTCACAGCAGCAGATAAGAGGAGCAGCACAGCATTCCAGCAGGATTTGGTAGAATTTCTTTATAGATTGAGCGCCACTGTGGGAGCGAGAAATAGCGTGACCAGGTTCATCTCCCTTTTCTCCTCTTCCAATGTCTGTTAGCTGCAGTCATGGCCTGGATTCTGTATTAGCATCACTTAACAACAAGCTCTGCTCCCTGCTAAGTGGCTCTCAGGTTGCTCTCTGCTTACGAACACAATCACGGACATATCAACTTTTTTTCACAGACACTGGAAAAAAGTTCCCTATTTGTATGGACTGTCTAAGACTTTCTGGATAGTTCTCAACCCTGCCGCTGTGATCCCTATAGCTACACCACTGTGTCCAGCATTAAACAGGTTAGTTTATAGCACGCTGGCATTAAAGTGTCTATAAAGTTAGGTAGAGATGAGCGAACGTACTCGTCCGAGCTTGATGCTCATTCGAGTATTAGCGTGTTCGAGATGCTCGTTACTCGTAACGAGCACCACGCGATGTTCGGGTTACTTTCACTTTCATCTCTGAGACGTTAGCGCGCTTTTCTGGCCAATTGAAAGACAGGGAAGGCATTACAACTTCCCCCTGCGATGTTCAAGCCCTATACCACCCCCCTGCAGTGAGTGGCTGGCGAGATCAGGTGTCACCCGAGTATATAAATCGGCCCCTCCCGCGGCTCGCCACAGATGCCTTCTGACAGAGATCAGGGGAAGTGCTGTCTTGCTTTAGCTGCTATAGGGAGAGTGTTAGGAGTTATTGTAGGCTTCAAGAACCCAAACGATCCTTCTTAGGGCCACAGCTAACCGTGTGCAGTAGTGTGGAGGCTGCTTTTTGCAGTGTTGCACTTTTTTTTTTTTTGTATATCGGCCGTGCAGAGCATTGCGTCCTGCAGTAATTTTACATAGTCCAGGGCCAGTAGTGGTGAGGCAGGGACAGAAGACATATTTAGTGTATATAGGCAGTGGGCCTTTCCAAAAACATTTGGGAAAAAAAATCTATTTGGGCTGCCTGTGACCGTCCTCAGTGTACTGGGTCTCTGTTGGGGGTAGTTGTCCTAATTCATACGCAGCCAGCTAAGTGTTACAGCAGGCTTGCGCAAAATTCTTTCCTGGCTCTGTGTTGGCTGTTACATCACCGCTGTATTCCTGTCCACAGTGCAACAGTCTGCAGTAATTTTACATAGTTCAGGGCCAGTAGTGGTGAGGCAGGGACAGAAGACATATTTAGTGTATATAGGCAGTGGGCCTTTCCAAAAACATTTGGGAAAAAAAATCTATTTGGGCTGCCTGTGACCGTCCTCAGTGTACTGGGTCTCTGTTGGGGGTAGTTGTCCTAATTCATACGCAGCCAGCTAAGTGTTACAGCAGGCTTGCGCAAAATTCTTTCCTGGCTCTGTGTTGCCTGTTACATCACCGCTGTATTCCTGTCCACAGTGATACTGTCTGACTCTGCAGTAATTTTACATAGTCCAGGGCCAGTAGTGGTGAGGCAGGGACAGAAGACATATTTAGTGTATATAGGCAGTGGGCCTTTCCAAAAACATTTGGGGAAAAAAATCTATTTGGGCTGCCTGTGACCGTCCTCAGTGTACTGGATCTCTGCTGGGGGTAGTTGTCCTAAATCATACGCAGCCAGCTAAGTGTTACAGCAGGCTTGCACAAAATTATTTCCTGGCTCTGCTGTGCGTTCCGTAAGCGAAGTCAGCCTTCAACCACAGGCCAATAAGCGGCACATTTAATTACAGCGTTCTGTTTCTGCACTACTGGTAATACACCATGCTGAGGGGTAGGGGTAGGCCTAGAGGACGTGGACGTTGACGAGGGCGAGGACGCGGAGGCCCAAGTGAGGGTGTGGGCACAGGCCGAGCTCCTGATCCAGGTGTATCGCAGCCGACTGCTGCGGGATTAGGAGAGAGGCACGTTTCTGGCGTCCCCACATTCATCTCACAATTAATGGGTCCACGCGGTAGACCTTTATTAGAAAATGAACAGTGTGAGCAGGTCCTGTCGTGGATGGCAGAAAGTGCTTCCAGCAATCTATCGACCACCCAGAGTTCTGCCCCGTCCACTGCTGCAACTCTGAATCCTCTGGCTGCTGCTCCTCCTTCCTCCCAGCCTCCTCACTCCATTACAGTGACACATTCTGAGGAGCAGGCAGACTCCCAGGAACTGTTCTCGGGCCCCTGCCCAGAATGGGCAGCAATGGTTCCGAAACCTCTCCCACTGGAGGAGTTTGTCGTGACCGATCCCCAACCTTTTGAAAGCTCCCGGGGTCCGGGGGATGAGGCTGGGGACTTCCGGCAACTGTCTCAAGAGCTTTCAGTGGGTGAGGAGGACGATGACAATGAGACACAGTTGTCTATCAGTGAGGTAGCAGTAAGGGCAGTAAGTCCAAGGGAAGAGCGCACAGAGGATTCGGAGGAAGAGCAGCAGGACGATGAGGTGACTGACCCCACCTGGTTTGCTACGCCTACTGAGGACAGGTCTTCAAAGGGGGAGGCAAGGGCAGCAGCAGGGCAGGTTGGAAGAGGCAGTGCGGTGGCCAGGGGTAGAGGCAGGGCCAGACTGAATAATCCACCAACTGTTTCCGAAAGCGCCCCCTCGCGCCATGCCACCCTGCAGAGGCCGAGGTGCTCAAAGGTCTGGCAGTTTTTCACTGAGAGTGCAGACGACCGACGAACAGTGGTGTGCAACCTGTGTCGCGCCAAGATCAGCCGTGGAGCCACCACCACCAGCCTCACCACCACCAGCATGCGCAGACATATGATGGCCAAGCACCCCACAAGGTGGGGCGAAGGCCGTTCACCGCCTCTGGTTTGCACCGCTGCCTCTCCCCCTGTGCCCCAACCTGCCACTGAGAACCAACCCCCCTCTCAGGACACAGGCACTACCGTCTCATGGCCTGCACCCACACCCTCACCTCCGCTGTCCTCGGCCCCATCCACCAATGTCTGTCAGCGCACCGTCCAGCCGTCGCTAGCGCAAGTGTTGGAGCGCAAGCGCAAGTACGCCGCCACGCACCCGCACGCTCAAGCGTTAAACGTGCACATAGCCAAATTTATCAGCCTGGAGATGCTGCCATATAGGGTTGTGGAAACGGAGGCTTTCAAAAGTATGATGGCGGCGGCGGCCCCGCGCTACTCAGTTCCCAGTCGCCACTACTTTTCCCGATGTGCCGTCCCAGCCCTGCATGACCACGTCTCCCGCAACATTGTACGCGCCCTCACCAACGCGGTTACTGCCAAGGTCCACTTAACAAGGGACACGTGGACAAGCACAGGCGGGCAGGGCCACTATATCTCCCTGACGGCAAATTGGGTGAATTTAGTGGAGACTGGGACAGAGTCAGAGCCTGGGACCGCTCACGTCCTACCCACCCCCAGAATTGCGGGCCCCAGCTCGGTGGTGGTATCTGCGGCGGTGTATGCTTCCTCCACTAAACCACCCTCCTCCTCCTCCTCCAACGCAATCTCAGTCTCGCAATCAAGATGTGTCAGCAGCAGCACGTCGGCAGCAGTCGGTGTCGCGCGGCGTGGCAGCCTAGCGGTGGGCAAGCGTCAGCAGGCCGTGCTGAAACTACTCAGCTTAGGAGAAAAGAGGCACACGGCCCATGAACTGCTGCAGGGTCTGACAGAGTAGACCGGCCGCTGGTTTGCGCCGCTGAGCCTCCAACCGGGCATGGTCGTGCGTGACAACGGCCGTAACCTGGTGGCGGCTCGTCAGCTTGGCAGCCTCACGCACGTGCCATGTCTGGCCCACGTCTTTAATTTGGTGGTTCAGCGCTTTCTGAAAAGCTACCCATGCTTGTCAGACCTGCTCGGAAAGGTGCGCCTGCTCTGCGCACATTTCCGCAAGTCCCACACGGACGCTGCCACCCTGCGCACCCTGCAACATCGGTTTAATCTGCCAGTGCACCGTCTGCTGTGCGACGTGCCCACACGGTGGAACTCTACGCTCCACATGTTGGCCAGGCTCTATGAGCAGCGTAAAGCTATAGTGGAATACCAACTCCAACATGGGCGGCGCAGTGGGAGTCAGCCTCCTCAATTCTTTACAGAAGAGTGGGCCTGGTTGGCAGACATCTGCCAGGTCCTTGGAAACTTTGAGGAGTCTACCCAGATGGTGAGCGGCGATGCTGCAATCATTAGCGTCACCATTCCTCTGCTATGCCTCTTGAGAAGTTCCCTGTAAAGCATAAAGGAAGACGCTTTGCGCTCGGAAACAGAGCCGGCGGAAGACAGTATGTCGCTGGATAGTCAGAGCACCCTCCTGTCTATATCTCAGCGCGTTGAGGAGGAGGAGGAGGAGCATGAGGAGGATGAGGAGGGGGAAGAGACAGCTTGGCCCACTGCTGAGGGTACCCATGCTGCTTGCCTGTCATCCTTTCAGCGTGTATGGCCTGAGGAGGAGGAGGAGGATCCTGAAAGTGATCTTCCTAGTGAGGACAGCCATGTGTTGCGTACAGGTACCCTGGCACACATGGCGGACTTCATGTTAGGATGCCTTTCTCGTGACCCTCGTGTTACACGCATTCTGGCCACTACGGATTACTGGGTGTACACACTGCTCGACCCACGGTATAAGGAGAACCTTTCCACTCTGATACCCGAAGAGGAAAGGGGTTCGAGAGTGATGCTATACCACAGGACCCTGGCGGACAAGTTGATGGTAAAATTCCCATCCGACAGCGCTAGTGGCAGATAGGCGCAGTTCCGAGGGCCAGGTAGCAGGGGAGGCGTGGAGATCAGGCAGCATGTACAGCACACGCAGGGGAACACTCTCTAAGGCCCTTGACAGCTTTCTGGCTCCCCAGCAAGACTGTGTCACCACTCTCCAGTCAAGGCTGAGTCGGCGGGAGCACTGTAAAAGGATGGTGAAGGAGTACGTAGCCGATCGCACAACCGTCCTCCGTGACGCCTCTGCCCCCTACAACTACTGGTTGTCGAAGCTGGACACGTGGCCTGAACTCGCGCTGTATGCCCTGGAGGTGCTTGCTTGTCCTGCGGCTAGCGTCTTGTCAGAGAGGGTGTTTAGTGCGGCTGGGGGAATCATCACAGATAAGCGTACCCACCTGTCAACCGACAGTGCCGACAGGCTTACACTCATCAAGATGAACAAAGCCTGGATTTCCCCAGACTTCTCTTCTCCACCAGCGGACAGCAGCGATACCTAAGCAATACGTAGGCTGCACCCGCGGATGGAAGCATCGTTCTCTATCACCATCAAAAACGGGGACATTTTTGCTTCATCAATCTGTGTATAATATTCATCCTCCTCCTCCTGAAACCTCACGTAATCACGCCGAACGGGCAATTTTTCTTAGGCCCACAAGGCTCAGTCATATAATTTTTGTAAACAATTTTTATACGTTTCAATGCTCATTAAAGCGTTGAAACTTGCACCTGAACCAATTTTTATTTTAACTGGGCTGCCTCCAGGCCTAGTTCCAAATTAAGCCACATTAACCAAAGCGAATAATGGGTTTCACCTGCCCTCTTGGTTGGGCATGGGCAATTTTTCTGAGGTACATTAGTACTGTTGGTACACCAATTTTTTGGGGCCCTCGCCTACAGTGTAATCCAATTAATTTTTTGCCCACCTGCATTAAACATGACATTACCTCAGCTGTGATGGGCACTGCAATGAGATATATTTATGTACCGTCGGTGGGTTCCAGGGAGCCACCCATGCTGTCGGTCCGCACGGAGTTGTAACTGCATGTGTCCACTTCTAAAGAACCCCAGTCTGACTGGGGCATGCAGTGTGGGCCGAAGCCCACCTGCATTAAACATGACATTACCTCAGCTGTGATGGGCAATGCAATGGGATATATTTATGTACCACCGGTGGCTTCCTGGCACCCACCCATGCTGTCGGTCCACACGGAGTTGTAACTGCATGTGTCCACTTCTACAGAAACCCCAGTCTGACTGAGGCATGCAGTGTGGGCCGAAGCCCACCTGCATTAAACATGACACTACCTCAGCTGTGATGGGCACTGCAATGGGATATATTTATGTACCGCCGGTGGGTTCCAGGGAGCCACCCATGCTGTCGGTCCACACGGAGTTGTAACTGCATGTGTCCACTTCTAAAGAACCCCAGTCAGACTGGGGCATGCAGTGTGGGCCGAAGCCCACCTGCATTAAACATGACATTACCTCAGCTGTGATGGGCACTGCAATGGGATATATTTATGTGCCGCCGGTGGCTTCCTGGCACCCACCCATGCTGTCGGTCCACAGGGACTTCACAATAGGGAGTTGTATCTGCCAGTGTCTATGAATTAAAAACCCCGGTCAGGTTGGGGCATGCAGTGAGAGCCGAAGCCCACCTGTATTTAATCTGACGTTAGCTCTGCTGTCCAGGGCACTGCAATGGGATACATTTATGTACAGCGGGTGGGTTCCAGGGAGCCACCCATGCTGTGGGTGCACACGGAATTCCCATTGCGGAGTTGTACCTGCCTGTGACTATTTATAAAAAACCGCGGTCTGACTGGGGCATGCAGACACCTTGACAGAATGAATAGTGTGTGGCACATAGGTTCCCCATTGCTATGCCCATGTGTGCAGCTCCTGATGGCGGTGGCACAGGATTCTATTTCTCATTGCTTCGGTACAGCATTGTGGGCTATCGTCCTGCCCCTTGTAAAGAGGGTCGCTGCCTAGCCGTGCCAACCCTCTGCAGTGTGTGCCTGCGGTTCCTCCCTCCTCATGGCAGACGCACTTATAAATAGACATGAGTGTGGCGTGGCATCAGGGCAGCTAAAGGCTGCACAGGGACACTTTGGTGTGCGCTGTGGACACTGGGTCGTGCGGGGGGGGGGGTTGGGCACCATGTAACCCAGGAGAAGTGGCAGCGGAGTGTCATGCAGGCAGTGATTGTGCTTTGTTGGAGGTAGTGTGGTGCTTAGCTAAGGTATGCATTGCTAATGAGGGCTTTTCAGAAGTAAAAATTGTTGGGAGGGGGGGGCACTCTTGCCGCTATTGTGGCTTAATAGTGGAACCTGGGAACTTGAGATGCAGCCCAACATGTAGCCCCTCGCCTGCCCTATCCGTTTCTTGAATTTCCCAGATTTTCACAAATGAAAACCTTAGCGAGCATCGGCGATATACAAAAATGCTCGAGTCGCCCATTGACTTCAATGGGGTTCGTTACTCGAAACGAACCCTCGAGCATCGTGGAAAGTTCGACTCGAGCAACGAGCACCCGAGCATTTTGGTGCTCGCTCATCTCTAAAGTTAGGCTATACTTTTCCTCTTTGAGGTTTTGAGTAGGTTTAGAGCAGCAGGGAATAAACTTCCTGAATTTTAAGATGTAATTTATGTGATGATTACAGTACAGGGATTGCAGGTTACAAAAATGATGTAATAAAAAGGACACATCTATAAAAAGGTAACACAGTTCTTAAAAAAAAAACCATGACCAAAATAAAGAATAGGAGACCTTGTACTAATAAGATTGGTGACAGATCTTGAGAAAGAGAGCTGCTGAATTTGGGCAGATCTGGAATCTTGGTGTGTATCCTGAGTTGGACTTTCTGTGTCTTTCCATGTGCAATTTTAAAGGATCCCAGTCAATATCCTCAATCCTCCTCCCTCCCGTTATGCAAGAAGACACTTGCTCAACCTAATTCTAGCTTACATCATATAATAATGATCTTTATTAATATAGTGCTAACAAATTCTGCTGTACTTTGCAGATCAGAGGATACTTGTACAGACAAGATCAGCCATCATACACAGTACAAGACTAGTACTTTGAACAATAGCACTGAGGGTCCTGCTTGCGAGAAATGAACAAAAGAGAGTTTGTATGCTTAAGCCTGGGTTCACACAGGGCGTATTTGATGCTTATTTGCCGCGGTTTGCCGTTGCATATCCGCATTGCGGCCATTCCGTCACGGTTGCAGTGCAATGCAGTGCCAATGTGTTTGGCCAAAATGTCGTTCTCACAGGGAGTAAAATTTACCGCATAGCCGCAGTGCGGATAAGCAACTGCGTTGCGGTTTTGAAAGATGCAGCATGTCCATTCTTTCGACCTTTCCGCAGCGGTTTTTTTTCCATAGGGCCCCATGGACGCAGCAAAAACCGCTATTGCTTATTTTGTTGCGGTTTTTCAAAGCTGTTCCGCAGCTGATTGTTCGCATGAGAAAGGAGGGGCAATAAAGTTTGTTCACAGGAAGTGGTTCAGCGGCCATTTTAGCCGCTTGGCACCATTTCAGCCTGGACTGCTTGGAGAGAGGAAGCAGAGAGCAGGAGCTCCGCCGGCAGCACACCCAGCGGCACCAGCCTCCCCCCAGGGGCACCAGTACACCCATTGGCAGCACCAGCAGCACTATCAGCACCACCGGTAGGCACTTCACTGACGCCCAGGGGAAAATACTGGCCAACAGGTGGGAAACTCCCAACCCCGTCAGTGGCGGGAAAAGCACCGCCAGCAGCGGCGGCACCACCAGTAACCCCAGTGGGTCCACCACTACCCCCATCGGGTCCAGTACGTTTCCCACCACCGGCAGCAGCACTACAACCCCCACCGGGGTCACCACTACCCCCAGCGGGGAAAGCAGTTGGCCCACCACGGCAGCACTACAACCCCCACCGGGGCCACCACTACCCCCACCGGGGCGAGCAGCCTGTCCACCACAGCAGCACTACTACCCCCAGCGCGACCACGCCCAGTGGCGGGAAAAGCTACGCCAGCAGCGGCGGCACCACTAGCCCCAGCAGGCCCACCACTACCCTCAGCGGAGGCACCACTACAACCCCCAACGGGGCAAGCAGCTGGCCCACCACAGCTACCACCACCGGCAGCAGCACTATAACCCCCAACGGGGCAAGCAGCTGGCCCACCACAGCTACCACCACCGGCAGCAGCACTATAACCCCCAACGGGGCAAGCAGCCTGTCCACCACAGCTACCACCACCAGCAGCAGCACTACAACCCCCAACGGGGCAAGCAGTCTGTCCACCACAGCAGCACTACTACCCCCAGCGCGACCACGCCCAGTGGCGGGAAAAGCTACGCCAGCAGCGGCGGCACCACTAGCCCCAGCAGGTCCACCACTACCACCAGCGGAGGCACCACTACAACCCCCAACGGGGCAAGCAGCTGGCCTACCGGCAGCAGCACTACAACCCCCAACGGGGCAAGCAGCTGGCCCACCACAGCTACCACCACTGGCAGTAGCACTACAACCCCCAACGGGGCAAGCAGCCTGTCCACCACAGCTACCACCACCGGCAGCAGCACTTTCACCACCGGCATCGCAACCACCTCCAGCAGCACCGGCAAAATCGTCAAACTCTGCTAAAAAAGGTAAGTAACTACTTCACCACATAATGCATTGCCGGCAACACGCGTCCAGCTCCACCCACCCCACCTTCTTGTGCTCTCTCTTCGCAGCTTTCACCCTTTTGCGTCCTTTTTTGGGCCATTGCAACCCACGGTTTTCGCTGTTTGCCTCACTTGCTTTGCTCCACTCTTGCATGGTGTACCTTTCGAAGGTTCACGCTCGGTGTAACATAGGTCATTTCCACCATTGTATGGCCCCATACCCGGTTGCATGGCATTCCTTTGCACGAGCGAGGACACGCGTTTAGTCCATTTTTGCATAGCCGACCCACATTTTTTTTACCACTTTTCCTTTTATATAGTTGCTTTGGCCTGTCACTTGTGTAGATGTGATCATCGGCGATATTTTTGGCGACTTGCAATTGTGCGCTAGTGCCCAAAGATGTGTATATGATGAAATGTTAACATTTTCTTATTGCTCACAGGACTACCTACATTTTCTGCTGTTGCCAAGTGCATTCCGTTCGCAACGTCAACCCACTTTCCGGAAAATGTCCTGTTATCAACGAATGGGGATCAATGTCGTCAGGATGATAACCTTGGTGAGTGTAGTCTCCGCTGACACAACCATATCCACCCCCCTCGGAATGCAATTCAACTGTTTTTTTCCTTTCCTCTCCCCCCCCCCCCCCCCCCCCCCGACATAAAGGCGGACGCCTGGATTGCGGTCTGCTCTGGGATGTATCCCGATTGGGACTCCGCTACAGCTGCCATCCAAAGTGAAATCCGTAAGTTTACACTATTGGTTGTAACGCTTTGGTGTTTCTTTCTTCGATGTACTTTGAACTGTACTGCATCTAACCACACTGTTTATTGCAGCGTTCGGTGGATTACATACTTTTGCATACTGCTTTTAAAAACCATGTTTAATTATGGTGCAGTTAGACATCAAGAATCGCTGGCGGTCAGTTTGGGACCGCTACAAGAAACACGAAAAAAAGTGTGAAAAAAGCGGCATGTCCCCATCTAAGAAAAAGTGTCCAAACCAGGAAATACTGCAGTTCCTCAGAACAAGTCGAGCATTGCGTCCGTAAGTGCTATATTTTCGGCGAGCTTACAGCTCAGCTTCACTGTTGTTGCATTTTGATGTTCTATGTCTCTAAATGGTACTCTTGTTTCGTCCACAGATCCAGCGGGAACATCACGGCCGCCCCTTCCACGGTCGAAACCGCTACAGCCGACACAGAAGGACCGGAACAGGAGTCGCGGAATGATGATATCAGAGAAGGTACCCCAACCTTGGAAGACAGCCAGCGGAGCACGCCCGATTTGTGCCGCACTTCAGTAACACCAGGGGGGGGGGGGGGACAAAACGTGTTGCGTAGCAGTAGTGTACTGGCCCTGGCAGCAGAGCATGCAGTAGCCGAGAGGTGTGTTCCGAGCGGACGAGCCTCAGCGTTGCTGCTCGTCCGCGTCGGAAGAACAAGCCAGATGACGCCCAAGAGGCGCTGACATTATTGCGGCGGGCTGACACGGAGGATCAGTGGGACACAATGGGTGCCACCATTGCAGCACGCATTCGTGAACTGAGCTCGGAGCGTCAGTGGGCTATTGCGCCCGTTCTTTACACTGTCTTAGAGATTTTTGGTTCTCAAAGGCCCATTGCTGATAGCTGTACCATTAATTCGGCAATGAGAAATGCAGCCTTTGCAGTACCACAATCAAACCGCATGTTGCCTCCACCCCAATCTTTCCCTGACCAACCAGGCAGGGTTTCTAGGACAACGGGATACCCCATGCACCATGTTTCTCAAGACACTGGCTACGGCGACACGGTCTCTGGCGGGTCCCCTTCCCAACCGTCGTTTCTCTCACTGATGAGCAGCCCTCTGCATCAGACCTCGCAACACACAACCTCGGTACTGTACTCGCCACCAAGCGGATCTCAATCCAGTACAGGAGAAGGCTCTTTTATCAATTATACGACATTGCAGTGATCACAGCTGTTGCATGATGATAACTGCAATGTCTTATACGCAACCATTGGAAAGTGCTGGTTCCGTTGTGATGCTGCCTTTTGTAACGCTGCACAGAGTTGCCTGCTGTCCCAGAAATCATAACGGATGGTCATGAGAAAGATTGGGGTGCAATTTCTTACATCGCTCACTGCCGCCTACTATCTGCTCTGCTGCTAAATAGGCAAGGCACACACATTCCTTCCCGTCAGTGGCATGACCGTGAAATTGTTCGCAGGCTGTGCGACTATACAAGAAGGATTGTGTATGTGTGTGTAGAGTGATTTTTCCGCTGCCTCGCTGTCCTCCAAGGTTGGAGTATTTCACTTCTTGGTGTCATTGTCTTTCTTTGTTGTTTTACTTTATTTATTTTCATGTGTATTTTCATGTTCGCTCAAGTGTAATGTATGTTACCGGAGTTCGAACATGAAACAAACTCAAAGAAATGCTGATGAGAAGAGGGGCAGTCTGTCTATTGGCCTGTTCCCATCAGCATTTCCGCTTGCGGTATATCCGTCAAGTGTGGCGAAAGCCAAATTGGTATTGGATCGCCCTGCGACAGAGAAAAACGTTACACCCCTAAAAAAAAAAGACTGTCACCACGTGGCAAATGACTGCAACTGTGTGGCGAGAAATATAACACCAAACCCTGAATTCCGCTATCCAACAGCGATGTAAAATAATGTCAGGATTTTAGTGGATAAAAAAGGGTCACATACGACGCTTGTATGTGCTCCTGGTGCGTGGCTAATGTAACGCTAGGTAGTGGTGTGGCGTCAAGCTTACGAATGTGGTTCCATTGCTTGGGCAAAATTTATTCTCCTACTCATGTAGTTGTAATCGTTACCCTTTTGAAGCATTTAAGCAGTTAACATTTCAAAACCTATACACCTGCAATGTTCATTATGCTACTTATTAAAAACCAACATAGCCTAACAATTGTCTCCATTTAACATAAAGTTCACGTATTTTGTGCAACGACAAAAAATGAAGAGTAATGTTTTTCGTTAAATATATTAACATTTTATTGTGCAACCTTTTTTATAACAATTTTGTAAACTTGAGTGACCGGTCTGAAAGTTCTTCATGGACCGCCTTTGCTGAGTCTTGAATAAACGCACTTTATGCCATATGTGTTTTCTGCGTCCTTTTGGGGCTGGGCGCTGGGGGAGGGTCACACTGCAGTTTTAGGGCTGCACACCACTGACACAGGAGAACTGCCATGGCACGGTGTCTTCGTGACTAAGGAAATAGTCAGTGAAGAGTTCTCGTACCTGCATTGCGTTAGCAGGCGTGCGACCTGCCCCCCAGTTGATGACCGTGTCAAAGGCAGGATCGCGTTCTTCGAAATCTACCTCGGGGCGATAGTCCCGGAGGTAGTTGTGAAGAACACAACATGCCTTGACAAGGTCATCAACTGTGGTAGGGTCTACCATAAGGGTAGTCCCTAGAACTCTCCACTGACTAACCATGATCCCGAAGGCACACTCAACCATGCGACGTGCCTGGCTCAGCCGATAATTAAAAATCCTTTTCCGGGCATTCAGTCCTCTTCGTGGGTATGGGCGCAACAGGTTTGGCAACAACGGGAAAGCCTCATCGGATACCATCACAAAGGGGACTGGATGTGTGGTTCCCGGGAAAGGTTGTGGGGCTGGGAGCGTGACGCCATCTCGGAGAATTTGCATCCCAATCTGTGAAGTTCGCAGCACCCGAGAATCTCCTGTGCTGCCATAGGCGCCGACGTCGATGCAAACAAATTTGCTATGTGCATCAGCCACCTCCATCAGTACAATTGAAAAAAACTTTTTATAGTTATAAAATTTGGAGCCTGAGTGAGCTGGCTGAAGCACACGCACATGTTTGCCGTCGACCGCGCCTATGCAGTTAGGAAATTTGGCAACAGCTTGAAAGCCTGCTGCAACACGTTGCCTAGTGTCCTCGGTAGTTGAAGGCATCACGATGGGCTGCAACTTCTGCCTGATGGCGCTGCATGTGCACCTCACAATTTCGGTGATGGTAGATTTACCAACACGAAATTGGAGATGCAGGGATGCATAGCTCTCTCCTGTGGCCAAGAATCTGAAAAGAAGCAGAGAAGAGAAACAAAAGTTAGTACATAATGAAGACTTGCATTACGTCAACCCTTCAAACAATTAAGTATTCAGATATTGAGCTCAACACGAAATTTATAAGAGAACACATTATAATTCATGTGAATAAAAAAACATTAACATTGCAGAGGTAGCCATGGGGGAGGTTACATTTTCACTTTAAACGCCACACATGGTTCAGAATTCCATTCTCCCCATCCACAACATAGGGGAGAGAGAATGAGAAAATGCAAACATGTTCCTGCCACACTCAGGAACATAACAAGGGTCCGTTGACTTGCGATGTGCTACAATGGTTGCCCAAGATTGCTGGTATGGTTTAGTTCAACAATCTGTCTTCTGCCAATTTGTTTCGGAAGTCAACCAGCCACAAGATGATGATTGCTGTGTTATGTGCCAGAAGAGAGAATGCCGAAGACAATGAACAGTTCAACCGGCCTCTCCGAAAGCTACCAGATGAGAACCCGAAAACGAAAAACATTTTCACCAACGTCGCCTGCGAATTAAACAATGGAGTTTGTCTTCCGCTGGATGAACCCCTTTGTGGCGTCACAAAAGTAAAGCTATGTCCAGCAGTTGCAGAACGTGCATCTTGGCAGCTAACAGCGCTGTCTCACTCCACGCAGCAAGGGCGTAAGGTGGTTAGAACTAAGACACACGGCCGCTGGGCCAATGGCGGCTATTAACCCTTTCCAATCCATTGTCAGGCCTGCCCAGACATCATAATTTCCCTTCACAGCTGCGATGTGGTGGCAGGCCCGAGAGTGCAGTGCATCTGCACCCGTTCATCAGACACATCGGGTGCACATGCATTCCTGCACTGATCCTCATCGAGGACCCCCCTAGAGAATGCAGAAAGGGTTTTCAACCATTTCTGCCTTCTCCTTTACACATTACATAACGCTCAATTAGCGCTATGCAATGCATAAAGATTCCGGCCGGCTGGCGATCATGTGTCCGCCGCTGTTACCTTACCGCATTCTCCTTCAGTCTCCCGGCCATCATGTGACCGCCAGGTGCCACCAGGCCCCAGCAGTCACATCATCGCCGAGCCAGGAGGCAGAAGGAGAATGCGGAAGACGCCGGACAGGTAAGCAGTTCCCTGCCTGCACCCTCCTGAACTCTGTCAGTTCAGGAGGGTGCAGGGAAAATGTATTTTTTTCACCCATTCTCCCCAGCACCAATTTATTTGGAGCTGGGGAGAATGGGTGAGAAAAAATAAATCGATTGAAAAGGGTTAACCCTTTAAATGCCACTAGCAATTCTGACAGCGGCATTTACATACCACGAATGGTGTTCAGGGGTCACGCACGGGCAACCAAACACCCACCCGACCAGTGAGTTCGGGGATGCCGTGCACGTGTCATTATGGCCGTGTTGCTAATGAAAGGGGTGCTCGATAGCCAAGCTGTCCAAAAGCAGTGTGACGTTATGCGATTGCATTACGTCCTACTGCCGGAGCAATCACAGCATCGCATGAGAAAAAAAATATGTATTGGGCAAAAATGCAAAAAACAAATTTAAAAAAATTACAGTTTCAAAATAAATTACAGATAAAACAACTGTGACAGGATAACAAAGGTTACTTACCGAAGGGTGATGAGCAGCCTTTCTTCTGCAGTGATCGCCTTCCTCATCTGTGTATCCTGGTACGTAAGATCCCGGCGCACCAGCTCCAGAAGGTGCTCAAAGGCCTCCATAGGCAGCCTGCAGAAGGCTACGAACTTCTCCGGATGGCTGCAGAGAGAGAGAGAAAGGGATAGCGGGCTAAAATAAATATAAATTATTTGCGCAATCTCAATCCTATTCCCATGCTACACTTCACTTACTTTTTCAAATCTTGGTACAGGCTCGCGAAATGGCCCTTCGTCCCCCTCTCTTGGAGTAGGGGATGCACCCAATAGCGCCTCCGACACCGGGAAGCACGATCAGTCTGTAAAAGAATATTAGCAGGAATTAAAGAACATGGCAGCAATCGAACTATAGTCCACAATGCATCTAAGAAACAACAAGGAAACAAAGCACACACTGTCCATAAAAACACTGCTCACCTTTTCTGATTCTTCTCCGTGCATGAAGAGCATTAGCGCAATCAGTGTGCGGCGGTACGCGCGCCTCAGCCGGATTGTTCTTGCAGGCTCCATGTCTGGTAAAAGCTCAAGACAAAATGGCCACAAATACAAGGCTCTTCCTACCCTGTGCAGAAATGGGCGGGAACGATGACCTCACAGGAAAGGTTTTTTTTTAGAATCTGCACCTAGTAAAATACGCAAGCAAATCTGCAACTAAAACCGCGCCTCTCAAAAAAGAACTGCTGCGTTTTTTTTCCACAGCAAAGGTCCTGTGGATTTGCCGGCGGTAGAACCGCTGAAAAATATGCGGTGAAAACCGCGTCTACATTTGGACATTGCATGCGGATTTGCCGCAGATGCGGCAAGGTTGCGGCAAAACCGCGATGGTAAAACCGCGACATTTACGCGGCTAATCCGTCCTGTGTGAACCCAGCCTAAGAGATCTAGAATTTTTAGAACCTCCATATCTGGGAGAGATCCTTCAGATAAGTCAGGACATTTTTAAATTCCAGATCCTGCTGTGACATCTAATGGCCATCCATGTCCCTTGATCATCATATTTTATGTTACTGGAAGTTGAAACAGTAGTAGATATTGCAGTAGAAGTTGATGCATTGTCAGTTAGATCATCAAGCCTAAATAGCTCCTTTCCGAAAAAATAATGACCTGACATCTTCATTTTCATTTATTTTTGTTTCAGGGGCGTCATCTAAATTTAAGTTAAATTGGACTTTCTGGGATTAGGTTCCTGCTCTGTGACATTTCTTGCTTAAAAAGTTTTGTCATGAGCTGACAGTCTTTTGATTCAGCTTGTAATTTTCTCTTCTGTGCGCCAGATTTGTGCATATATTGGTCTGACATGTTAAAAGTCTCAAAATCAAATAAAGCTGAATTATTTACAAATCTGAAAAAAATTTGGTTTAGCGATTCATTTAACTATATGATTCCGGCAACAAAATACACAGAGGATAGAATCCATTGTTACCAAATGTTGTTTTTTTTATGCAAATCCTCAATTTGCTACACTTTTATGTCAGCAACTGCAATAAAAGGTTTTATGAATGCCCTCCTATGAATTCTGCAGTCTACCAAAATCTTCCTTGTAGAGTGAGAGTTAAAAGCTGCCAAAAATAGATGAAAGTTAAAGAAAATGGAGTGGAACTATCACAATAGAGGTAGGTGTGGTAGGAATGGGTTTAACCTTTTCCTAGTTCGATTTATTGATGATGGCATGGCAAGAGTGGCGTAAGCATGATACAGCAAACTCATAAAATGTACAACCAGTAGGTGGATGTATATAGCACAGAATGGTGTAGACCAAAAAACTGGGAATAAGGCACAACCCTTTGATGCACATACATGTACACAAATATTGTCAGATACATTTTTCAGTTTGTATTGGAAATATCAGCTTAAAAACACATTTTGAAGTAAAAGCAAAAGGAAGAAGGAGGAGGAAGAAAGAAGAAGCATGGTGGCTCAGTGGTTGACACTCTTGCCTTGCCGTGATGGAGTCATAGGTTCAAAGCTAACCAAGTACAACATCTCTATGTAGTTTGTATGTACAAGGAAAAAGAAGCAAGTGTTTTTTGTTTTGTTACAAAACAAAAAGTGTGTTTGTGAAATGAGCCCTATAGCAGTAAGGCCTAATGCACATGGCCGGATTTCCGCGTAATTAGGTTCTATTTTACCCGCAGTATGTCCTATTTGCTGTGGGTATACGCGCGGACGGCTTCCATTGTAGTCAATGGAAGCCGCTCGTCACGCTATACTTCCACTGTAGCACAGTGGAAGTATAGCGTAAATACACGCCGCGCCCACCGCCCGCTGCATCGTATGATGCAGCCGGCCGGACATGTGACACCGCCGTCGCGTCATATGACACTGCTGGCACGTCATGCGCTCTACTGCACATGCGTGCCGGATCAAAAGGTAAGTATGGGATATTTAGGGGGGCGCCGTGGCGAACTCTGCTGCGGTATTCTGCTCGCGGAGCCTGTCACTGCCGTGTGCATAAGGCCTAAAATGACTGTTAACCCATTAAAAAATGCAAAATGCCTTTTTACTGTCCTAACTAATGGGCTTTAAACATGCACATACATCTTTTTGAGGCAGTGGCTTGGCCGACAACTGACAGCCAGGATCCTGCTCTAACCACCAGGAGAGGAGAAACCTCAAATTCTGGCAGCCTAACCCCTTACATGTCACAATCAATAGCAAATGCAGCATGCAAGCAGATGACAAGGGAAGGGGCCTCCTCCTGTAACCCATTGGCACCTCACAATACGATTGCAAGATACCAATGGGTTCTCATGGCAGGCAGAAGCCTAATAAAGACTTCCATGTCTGTCATGCAACTTAGCCTATTAGGCCCCTCTTCCGGCAGAGTCTAATAGGTTTCTGTCATATGCTTAGCAGAATGCACTACATAAGTAATACACTGCATTATTCGAATGATTGAACAATCACATCTCCAAGTCCTCTTCACATGCTAGAAAATAGTGTTAAAAAAAAGTTCAATAAAGTTTTATTTAAAGAAATAAAATCGAATTAAAACAGTTTGCATTTCTTTCCGCAAAAAAACATTTTAAATTGATAAAATATCAAAAAGGATTTTAAACAGCAGCACATAATAAGTATTACAATGTTCATAGCAACCCAAACAATGAAAATATGCTATTATGTATTGCATATAGTGAATGCTGTAAAAATAGTTTAAAAAAGCAATGCCAGAATTGCTATTTTCCTTTTGCTTGCTTTTAAAAAAACGCAATAAAAAGCAATCCAAAAGTTACATGTACCACAGAATGGTACCAATAAAAACTACAAGTCTTCACACAAAAAACAAGACCTCATAGAGCTCGGTAACTGGAAAAATAAAAATGTTATGGGACTTAGAATAAGTAATGGCTCTGATTCAGATAAGAAACGTATCATGTTATTTTTATGGAATGCCCAAAACTGTAAAACCAAACCCCAAAACAATGGTGGAGTTTCTGGATGTTTTTTCCATCTCTTTCCCCAAAAAATGTAATAAAAAAATGTAAAAAGTTATACAGCGCATTATATGTACTGCAGAGTGGTGCCAGGAAACACCTTGTCCCAGAAAAAACAAGCTATGTCAATGAGTTATGCCTCTTGCAACATGATGATAAAAATAGTTTGGTCCTTAAAGGGGTTGTCCCGAGGCAGCAAGTGGGTCTATACACTTCTGCATGGCCATAATAATGCACTTTGTAATGTACATTGTGCATTAATTATGAGCCATACAGAAGTTATAAAAAGTTTTATACTTACCTGCTCCGTTGCTGGCGTCCTCGTCTCCATGGTGCCGACTAATTTTCGCCCTCCGATGGCCAAATTAGCCGCGCTTGCGCAGTCCGGGTCTTCTTCTTTTCTGAATGGGGCTCCGTGTAGCTCCGCCCCTTCACGTGCCGATTCCAGCCAATCAGGAGGCTGGAATCGGCAATGGACCGCACAGAAGCCCTGCGGTCCATGAAGACAGAGGATCCCGGCGGCCATCTTCAGCAGGTGAGTATGAAGACGCCGGACCGCCGGGATTCAGGTAAGCGCTGTGCGGGTGGTTTTTTTAACCCCTGCATCGGGGTTGTCTCGCGCCGAACGGGGGGGGGGGTTTAAAAAAAAAACAAACCCGTTTCGGCGCGGGACAACCCCTTTAAGGTACAGAATAGGCTGGTCTCTAAGGGGTTAATGCTTAGGTTGGCGCTAGGCTCATAGGGCTCCAGTTCTATCTATTACATAATTTACAGCTGGCAGCTTTAATAGCAACTATTCTGGAGTTTGCACATGGTATACAAGCAGCTTTTGGCCAGGTGTCTCTTTGGGTGCTTCCACACCTTTATTTTATTACAAAACAAACTCTCTCTCTAGATATTATTTTTAATACAATGTGGCAATATAAAAAATATCATTAAGGCCGCCTGCAGATGGGCGGGTCGGATCCGGCGGCGAGAATTCTCGCCGCAGGACCTGACCCCAGTGCCTGCAGGGAGGAGTGCGTACTCACCCGCGCCTGGCGGCCCCGGCTCTTTCATGTGCCGGCTGCCGATCAGCCGGCGCATGCGCAGACCGGAGCCGGCGGCCGGGTGAGTGACGTTTCTGTGCGAGGCTCTGCGAGCCCCGCACAAAAATAGGACATGCCGCGGTTTGTTTGCCGCGCGACATTTCGCGCGGCCAAACCGCGGCCGTCTACATAGGAGTGCGTATTGTAATGCACTCCTATGCAGGCTTTCAGTGGCGGAAATCCCGCAGATAATCCCGCCGCGGGATTTCCGCCCGTGTGCAGGCGGCCTAACGCTGGGGGATCACTGCAGGGGAATTGCCTGCGGAAAGACTATAGTATTTTACAGTAGAAACAATGGGGAGGAAATTTCAAGAAATCTGTAGCATAAATTGATTCACAGTACAGATTTAAAATCTGCAGCATGTTAATTTATGCTGAGGAGCTTCAGCATGGATTTCACCAATGCAATGCAGAGGGTAAAATCTGCATCAAATCATTTCTGTACCAAAATCTGAACAAAAAACACATAATTTTGTGCTGCACATCCACCTACATCATTAGAGCACTTTTTATAGGTCATTGGCAATGTTTCTTTGAAGATACAATAATGCTGTAGGTATGGCATTTTTTAAAGTAAAGCACAACTAAAGTGTCTACATAAAAAAACACACTAGACTATGATAAATTAAAAGGGCACATTTTTATTAATTTATAGATAACACTTGACAGAGGAGTGGGCCCCAGACTAGGAGACAGCGGAGGTAGAGTAATTCACTTGTCACGGTGGCTCTACCAAGTAGCGTGGGCAGACTATATTAAACAGGGAAAACCACGAATAGATTACCTTGGTCCTTCTTGTCACTCGTGATGTCACCATTCCTTTCTCCGATGTGATCTCTCCAGGGAATACACACATTGGGTAGAATTCAAAAGACCAAACTGGGAACGGTTGCTGTAGCCGTTAACTAAGAAACTTGAATAAACAATTCACAACAGCCCTCTTTACATCCACCGGCAAAATAGTGAGGGTTCAGAACACATGAAGTGACAGGGAGGAAACACGGGAGAAACAGGGTGACTTACACAATCCTAGTTAACTGTGGTTCCCTGGTCCTGGACACCGACTTTTGAGAAACTCCACCAACACTCTACTGGTCCACTCCCATGGATCTTTGAAACATTTTCACTTTACACCACATGGCGGGCAAACCCCACTTGTACTCCATCAAAAGAGGGGGATGGAGAAGAGGGGCGTGGCATTAATGGGATATCCACTCAGCCTCTTCCATATTTTCTTGTACTCAGACTATAGGTATCTAAGTACAGGCCAACGTCAGTCCTAACTCACTGTCCAACTCTCACTAACTACTGACTCCTTTCTCCACAAGCTAAACTCAACCACATCATGCACCTTGCATCCACATATATAAAACTAGGTCACGTGACATACAAATAGATACTTTTCCAGACATAGTCCAGACACTAACCCATTCAGTGCTGTAAAGGTGCAATACACATCATACTCATACACATAGTAGACAGTGGAAAAAGGCAGAAACACAAGACTACATAGGCCATCCAAAAAAATGTACAGAACACATGTGCACATCTCACTTTTATATATATATATATATATATATATATATATATATATATATATATATATATATATGATGAGCGAGCACCAAAATGCTCGGGTGCTCGTTGCTCGAGTCAAACTTTTCGCGATGCTCGAGAGCTCGTTTCGAGTAACGAACCCCATTGAAGTCAATGGGCAACTCGAGCATTTTTGTATATGACCGATGCTCCGCATAGGTCTTCACTTGTGAAACTCTGGAAAACATCCAAAAGTCATGGAAATACGACAGAAACGGAAAGGGAAGGGGCAGCATGCAGGGCTGTATCTCAGGCTCCCAGGTCCCACTATTAAGCCACAATAGGGGCTAGAGTCTCCCCCCCCCCCCCCTAACAATTTTTACTTCGGACAAACCCTCATTAGCAAGGCACACCTTAGCTAAGCACCACACTGCCTGCAACCAAGGACAATCACTGCCTGCGAGTCACACCACTGCCTCTTCTCCTGGGTTACATGCTGCCCAACCCCCCCGCACGACCCTGCGTCCACAGCGCACACC
This sequence comes from Eleutherodactylus coqui, assembly GCF_035609145.1. Classification (NCBI taxonomy): domain Eukaryota; kingdom Metazoa; phylum Chordata; class Amphibia; order Anura; family Eleutherodactylidae; genus Eleutherodactylus; species Eleutherodactylus coqui. Next base: position 250,062,277 of record NC_089839.1, on the reverse strand, counting down.
AAAGTGTCCCTGCGCAGCCTTCAGCTGCCCTCATGCCACACGCTGGCTTCATAGCTACACCACCCTCATGTCTATTTATAAGTGCGTCTGCGATGAGGAGGAACCGGAGGCACACACTGCAGAGAGGGTTGGCAGGGCCAGGCAGCGACCCTCTTTGGAAGGGAAGGGGGGAGCGATAGCCCACAATGCTGTTTAGAATCCATGATAAATTGACGTACGATCATCATTCCAATCCCGTGCCACCTCAGTCGCAAAATTGTCAGGAGCCGCAAACGTGGGCATAAAGGGGACTCAAGTGCCAGCCCAGTACTTCTACACATCTCCACAATGCCACTACAGTCTGTGTGGGAAGTATGTGAGCGGGCCCTGGGTCAGGCTCGGTCCCAGCAAACATCTTGTGTGGCCCAAGGTGCCGCGAGTGACATAGCAATGGGGAATCCATGTGTCCACACAATACTCATTCTGTTTGGGTGCCGGATACCCCATCGACAACGCAAGGGGAAAGCCATCTGCACTCTGCACACTACCCAAGTCAGTCAGTGACTTTGTGCCAGACAGGTAAAACACCGCTATGGGAAGTCTGTGTGCACCAACAGCATAGGTGGGTCCTAGGCAACCCAAGACATGAAACATGAAGAAATCCGAGTGCCCAAACATGGCAGACTTTCACTGCGCCGAGGACATAGGCCTCTGCACAAACCCTCAGCAATCGCGGGCATAGAGCGGACTCCGATGCTAGTGCAGCTGTGAACGTCTAATGTGTGCAGTATCGCTCCTCTTGTTAGGCCCAAACCTGTGCCCCGGATAACTGTGGTAATGCGAGAGAAAATACATGTTGGCCTTAGCCCACAATTCATGCTCTAGTCCAGTGGTGGCGAACCTATGGCACACGTGCCAGAGGCAGCACGCAGAGCACTCCCTACTGGCACGCGCCCCATCGGCCGCTCACCACTTGTGAATACCAGCAGGGGCCACGGCTCCCCTGCCGGCATTCACAAACGACACTGCTAGCTGCACTGATCCCAGCACACACTGACTTCAGTGTGCAGCTGGAATCCCCCTCCCCTCTGCCCCGACGTCTCCTACTACTTGGTTCCGCCGGGAGGGGGGAGGCGTCCGGCAGCACACTGAAGTCAGAGTGTGTGCCGGGAGCACATTAACTCTTTCTTCCCCACTTCTGCCGCAATCAGCAATTCTCAGCAATCAAGTTGATGGGAATTACCTATTGAGGCAGAAGTGGGTAAGAAAAAGTTAATATGCATGCCGGGACTATCGCTGACCAGAATAGAAGCTGAGCTTCCAGGAGGAGGAGGAGGAGGTGGTAAGTATGTGTGTCTCGGGAGGGGCATTGTGGGGTGTCACTACTGCACTAAAGGGCCGTTGTGGGGTGTCACTACTGCACTAAAGGGCCCGCTGTGGGGTGTCACTACTGCACTGGGGGCCGCTGTGGGGTGTCACTACTGCACTGGGGGCCGCTGTGGGGTGTCACTACTGCACTGGGGGCTGCTGGGGGGTGTCCCTAATGCACTGGGGGCCGCTGTGGGGTGGGGGGGTTACTATTACCTCTGGGGCCACTGTGGGGTAGGGGTCACTATTACCGCTGGGGCCGCTGTGGGGTGGGGGTTACTATTACCGCTGGGGCCGCTGTGGGGGGTGTCACTTTCACCGCTGGGGCCTCTGTGGGGGTCACTATTAACGCTGGGACTTCTGTGATGTGGGGGTCACTATTATCGCTGGGGGGTCACTATTACTGCTGGGTGGGGATCACTATTACCGCTGGGGCTGCTGTGTGGTGGGGGTCACTATTATCGCTGTGGTGGGTCACTATTACCGCTAGGGCCGCTGTGGGGTGGGGGTCACTATTACCGCTGGGGCCGCTGTGATGTGGGGGTCACTACTACCACTGGGGCTGCTGGGGGGGTGTCACTATTACGCTAGGGTATGTTTACAGGTGGCGGAAATGGGCAAGGCTGTTTCAAAATAGACAGGGTGCAGATTTTGACTACTTTTTGGATGCGGAAATGCTGCAGAATTTTCCACAGAAATTTCCGCTGAGGACGTTCTGCAGTATTTCCGCATCCTAAAAGCAGTCAAAATCTGGACACTGTCTATTTTGAAGCGGCTCTGTCCTTTTTAGAACGACAGGGGTAAAATCATAGGACGTGATAAGCCCCGCCCCTGCATGTTGTCACTTTGCGATAAATAAGTGCATTTTAGGTTGCAGTTTGGGCACTCGGTCTCTAAAAGGTTCACCATCACTGCCCTAGTCAGTCAGTGTTTTTGGGCCATATAGGTAAAACACCGCGATGGAAAGTTTGTGTGCACCCATAGCATAAACAGACCCCTGTAACATTCAAGTAGCAAAGGTATAAGCAGACCCCTGTAACATTTCTGTAGCAGCAGAATAGACAGACCCCAGTACCATTTCTGTAGTAGAAGTATTGGCAGACCCCAGTAACATTTCTGTAGTAACAGTATAGGCAGACCCCAGTAACATTTCGGTAGCAGAAGTATAGGCAGACCCCTGTAACATTTCTGCCGCAGCAGTATAGGCAGACCCCTGTAACATTTCTGTAGCAGCAGTATAGGCAGACCCCAGTACCATTTCTGTAGTAGAAGTATAGGCAGACCTCAGTAACATTTCTGTAGTAACGGTATAGGCAGACCCCAGTAACATTTCTGTAGCAGTAGTATAGGCAGACCCCAGTACCACTTCTGTAGTAGAAGTATAGGCAGACCCCTGTGACATTTCTGTAGCAGCAGTATAGCAGACCCCTGTAACATTTTTGTATCAGCAGTATAGGCAGATCCATATAACATTTCTGTAGGAACAGTATAGGCAGATCCCACTAACATTTCTGAAGGAACAGTATAGGCAGACCCCAGTAACATTTCTGTAACAGAAGTATAAACAGACCCCTGTAACATTTCTGTAGCAGCAGTATAGGCAGACCCCTGTAACATTTCTGTAGCAGAAGCATAGCAGACCCCAGTACCATTTCTGTAGCAGCAGTATAGGCCGACCCCAGTACCATTTCTGTAGTAGAAGTACAGGCAGACCCCAGTAACATTTCTATAGTAACAGTATAGGCAGACCCAGTAACATTTCTGTAGTAGAAGTATAGGAGGACCCCTGTAATATTTCTGTAGCAGCAGTATAGGCAGACCCCTGTAACATTTCTGTAGCAGCAGTATAGGCAGACCACAGAACCATTTATGTAGTAGAAGTATAGGCTGACCCCTGTAACATTTCAGTAGTAAGAGTATAGGCGAACCCCTGAAACATTGGTGTACCATTAGTGTAGGCAAAGTCCGGAAAAATTAGTTAGATAACAGTATAGGCGAGGGCCAGAAAAATTAGTCTACCAAGAGTACAAGTGTACCTCTGAAAAATTTATCAACCGAGAGGGCAGGTGAAACCCAGAAATTTTTTTTAAAGATACAGCTCGCTGTTTCTTAATTTGCAACAGAGCCTGGAGGCAGCTCAGTGAAAAAAAATTGGTTTCTGGTAAAGTATCAAAAATTGTAAGCAGAGCCTTTTGGGCCGCAGAAAAATTGGCAGTTCAGCGTGATGACGTTGTTTCTGGAGGAGGAATAGGAGGAGGAGTACTAATATCCAAGAGTGATTGACAAAGATTCCCCCTTTTTTTCTGGTGATAGAGAATGCTTATTTATCCGGTTGCAGTGAAAATAATCTTTAGGTACAGCTGCTTTCCGCCGGTGGAGAAGAGAAGTCTGGGGAAATCCAGACTTTGTTCATCTTTATGAGTGTAAGCATGTCGGCACTGGCAGTTGACAGGCAGGTATGGTTATCCATTATGATTCCCCCAGCGGCACTAAACACCCTCTCTGACAAGACGCTAGCGGCAGGGCAAGCCAGCACCTCCAGGGCGTACAGCACAAGTTCGTGTCATGTGTCCAGCTTTGACACCCAATAGCTGTATGGAGCAGAAGCGTCACGGAGGACGGTGGTACGATCGGCTACATACTCCCTCACCATCTTTTTACAGTGCTCCCTCCGACTCAACCTTGACTGGGGAGTGGTGACGCAATCTTGCTGGAGAGCCATAAAGCTGGCAAAGGCCTTGGGAAGTGTTCCCCTGCCTGTGCTGTACATGCTGCCTGTTCTCCGCGCCTCCCCTGCTACTTGGCCCTCGGAACTGCGCCTTCTACTGCTAGCGCTGTCAGATGGGAAGTTTAGCATCACTTTTTTCCACCAGGGCCCTGTGGTATTGCATCACTCTCGTACCCCTTTCCTCTTCAGGAATGAGAGTGTAAAGGTTCTCCTTGTACTGTGGGTCAAGAAGGGTGTACACCCAGTTATCCATGTTGGCCAGAATGCATCTACCGCGGGGATCACGAGAAAGGCAGCCTAACATGAAGTCAGCCATGTGTGCCAGGGTGCCAGTACGCAACACATCGCTGTCCTCACTAGGAAGATCACTTTCCGGATCCTCCTCCTCCTCATCCACAGGCCATAAACACTGAACAGATGGGAGGCAAGTAGCATGGGTACCCTCTGCAGTGGGCCCAGCTGTCTCTCCCCCCTCCTCCTCCTGCTTCTCCCCCTCCTCCTCCTCCTCCTCCTCCAAAACACGCTGAGATATAGACATGAGGGTGCTCTGACTATCAAGCGACATACTCTCTTCCCCCGTCTCCTGTTAGAACGCAAAGCGTCAGCCTTCATGCTTTGCAGCGAACTTCTCAGCAGGCATAGCAGAGGAATGGTGATGCTAATGATTGCAGCGTCGCTGCTCACCATCTGGGTAGACTCCTCAAAGTTTCCGAGGACCTGGCAGATGTATGCCATCCAGGCCCACTCCTCGGTACAGAATTGGGGAGGCTGACTACCACTACGCCGCCCATGTTGGAGTTGGTATTTCACTATTGCTCTACGCTGCTCATAGAGCCTGGCCAACATGTGCAGCGTAGAATTCCACCGTGTGGGCACATCACACAGCAGTCGGTGCTCTGGCAGATTAAACCGATGTTGCAGGGACCTCAAGGTGGCAGCGTCCGTGGTGGACTTGCGGAAATAGGCGCAGACACGGCGTACCTTGCCGAGCAGGTCAGACAAGTGAGGGTAGTTTTTAGGAAACCACTGAACCACCAGATTGAAAACGTGGGCCAGGCATGGCACGTGTGTGAGGCTGCCAAGCTGCAGAGCCGCCACCAGGTTACGGCTGTTGTCACACACGACCATGCCCGGTTGGAAGCTCAGCAGCGAAAGCCAGAGGTCGGCCTGCTCTGTCAGACCCTGCAACAGTTCGTGGGCCATGTGCCTCTTGTCACCTAAGCTGAGTAGTTTCAGCACGGCCTGCTGACGCTTGCCCACCGCTGTGCTGCCACGCCACACCGACTGCTGGCGTCGTGCTGCTCACACTTCTTAATTGAGAGGTAGGGGTTGCGTAGGAGGAGGAGGAGGGGGAGGGTTTAGAGGAGGAAGCATAGACCGCCGCAGATACCAGCACCGAGGAAGGACCCGCTATTCTGGGGGTGGGTAGGACGTGAGCGGTCCCAGGCTCTGACTCAGTCCAGGCCTCCACCAAATTCACCCAATGTGCCGTCAGGGAGATATAGTGGCCCTGCCCACCAGTACTTGTCCATGTGTCTGTTGTTAAGTGGACCTTCCCAGTAACCGCGTTGGTGAGGGCACGATTTATGTTGCGGGAGTCGTGCTGGTGTAGGGCTGGGACGGCACACCGGGAAAAATAGTGGCGACTGGGGACTGAGTAGCGTGGAACCGCTGCCATCATGTTTTTGAAAGCCTCCGTTTCCACAAGCCTGTACGGCAGCATCTCCAAACTGATTGATTTGGCAATGTGCACGTTTAAAGCTTGTGCGTGTGGGTGCGTGGTGGCGTATTTGCGCTGTCGCTCCAACCCTTGTGCTTGTGACAGCTGAACGCTGCGCTGAGAGACATTGCTGGATGGGGTCGAGGACAGTGGAGGTGAGGGTGTGGGTGCAGGCCGGGAGGCGCTCGTGCCTGTGTGCTGAGAGGGGGATTGAATCTGAGTGGCAGGTTAGGGCACAGGGGGAGAGGCAGTGGTGTGACCCGGAGGCGGTGAACGGCCTTCGTCCCACCTTGTGGGGTGCTTGGCCATCATATGCCTGTGCATGCTAGTGAGGCTGGTAGTGGTGGCTCCCCGGCTGATCTTGGTGCGACACAGGTTGCACACCACTGTTTGTCGGTCGTCCGCGCTCTCACTGAAAAACATCCACACCTTTGAACACCTAGGCCTCTGCACGGCGGCTTGACGCGAGGGGGTGCTTTGGAAAACAGTTGGGGGATTCTTCGCTCTGGCCCTGCCTCTACCCTTGGCCACCCCACTGCCTCTTCCAATCTGTCCTGCTGCTGCACTTGCCTCCCCCTCTGAAGACCTGTCCTCAGTAAGCTTAGCAAACCAGGTGGGGTCAGTCACCTCATCATCCAGCTGCTCTTCCTCCGAATCCTCTGTGCGCTCCTCCCTCGGACTTACTGCCCTTACTACTACCTCACTGATAGACAACTGTGTCTCATCATCATCGTCCTCCTCACCCACTGAAAGCTCTTGAGACAGTTGCCAGAAGTCCCCAGCCTCATCACCCAGACCCCGGGAACTTTCCAAAGGTTGGGCATCGGTCACGACAAACTCCTCAGGTGAGAGAGGAACCATTTTTTCCCACTCATGGCAGGGACCCAGGAACAGTTCCTGGGAGTCTGCTTGCTCATCAGAATATGTCATTTTCATGGAGTGTGGAGGCTGGGAGGAAGGAGGAGCAGCAGCCAGAGGATTCAGAGTTGCAGTCCCTAAGCCGGGAGTAGTGGACTGCGTAGAAGACTGGGTGGTCAATACATTGCTGGATGCATTTTATGCCATCCACGACAGGACCTGCTCACACTGCTCTGTTTGTAATGAAGATCAACCACGTGGACCCATAATTTGTGATATGAAGCTGGGTACCCCAGAAACTTGCCTCTCTCCTAATCCCGCAGCAGCCGGCTGTGATTCACCTGGACCAGGAACTCGGCCTGTGCCCACACCCTCACTTGGACGTCCGTGTCCTCGTCCTCGACCCTTACCCCTACTCTTCATCATGGCGGATTACGAATAGAGCAAGGGCCAAATAAATTACCTCACTGTCCGGCACTGACAACTGGGCCATAATTCACCGCACACAGAGACTTGTAGATAGCAGAGGCTCTATGTTGTGACTAGGAAAAAGGTAACCCGCTATCTTGAGCTGATACCTAGGGGTAACTTACTGCTTGCAGAGACTTGTAGATTATAGAGGCTGTGTGGAGAGGGAGAAGACTGTAAAGCCAGTGGATAGTGCTGGTAACTGCGGCGATCTCAACCCCACCAACGGAAATGGTATTGTGAGACGCTCTGCACAGCGGCTGAGCTGAAATACTTTGCAGTGGCCCCGGTAATATTACAGTACTGTTTAGCGGTGAGACCGCTGTTTAATGCACTGCAGACAGAGAATGGTATAAATAAGTATGGAATTATTTGCGTCCACTTTCACGCTGAGAGCGGTATTTTAACGCAAACTCCAGCCAGGAAAAAAAAACAAAACAGAAGGCTGCAAACAGGCCTAGCTGCGCAATAGTATAATGGAAGCACTACAACTCCCAGCAGCCACCCAGTAAAATGCACACGGTTAAATGTAGCCCAACAAAGGAGCTTTTGGGTTTTTTTGGACAGAGGATAGAGGCTGTATAGTGTATATCACTTTCCCTGTAGAAGTGGCTGTGGTGGCCCTAAGCTGTGCGTCTAACTCACTGCAGACACAGACCGATATAAATAAGTATGGAATTATTGGCGTACACTTTCACGCTGAGAGTGGTATTTTAACGCAAACTGCAGCCAGAAAAAAAAAATTACAGAAGGCTGCAAACAGGCCTAGCTGCGCAGTAGTATAATGGGAGCACTACAACTCCCAGCAGCCACCCAGTAAAATGCACACGGTCAGATGTACCCCTAAGAAGGACCGTTGGGGCTCTTGAAGACAGGATCCTACACTACCACTGTCCCTATCTCAGAAGCACTTTCCCTATACTCTGTATTACAGACTGCAGACTGAGAACGCTATAGCTGTAATGGCCTGCACAGCCCGAGATGAAAAAAATTTTTTTTAGCAAAACTGCTCCCAGCCAGCCACACAGTTATACACACGGTCAGATGTGGCCCTAAGAAGGACCGTTGGGGTTCTTGAGGACAGGATCCTACACTACCACTTTCCCTATCTCAGCAGCAGCACTTTCCCTAATCTCTCCCAGTGTGTGTCTGAGGCGAGCCGCGGGCGGGACCACTTTAAATACTCGGAGGTCACTTGATGTCACCAGCCACTCACTGCAGGGGGGTGGGGTAGGGCTAGCACATCACAGGAGGAAGTTGTAATGCCTTCCCTGCATGTCTATTGACTAGAAAATGGCGCTAAACAAAGGAAATGTAATTGACTCGAATACCGCGTGGTGCTCGCCTCGGGTAACGAGCATCTCGAGCACCCTAATGCTCGAACGAGCATCAAGCTCGGACGAGTGTGCTCGCTCATCTCTAATAACCAAGCTTACTACATAGATACAGCACCAGGACCAAGATAACTACATATATACGGCACCTGAACCAAAATTAATGTATAGATACAAGAACACAAGTGAGTTTTCTATATAAACAAGGTACTAGATCCATGCTTACTACACAGTTATGAGTCAGATATCGGCTGTAAAACTATGCCCCATATCACACATGCCAACGTCTGCTGTCCCCACGGATGGGGTTTTTGTGTTAAAACCAGCTTGCATCACATCATCATATTTTCGTGCGATGCAGGGGGAAAAAAATTCTCATGTGTATGATCGCATTCAAAAGAATGGGGTCCATATTCATGTGCAATTTGTGCATTTCGCATGTGAAAACAGCCTAAGATGGCTACCAATAGATTTTTCCGTAGTCCATTGAGCTTACGCCAATAGCTAGATCATGTATGTAAATTAGCATGGTTTAGGCATAGGTTCAGGTACAGATGGAGGAAGGGAGGGCCCAGCTGAATTTTTGCACCTGGACCCCATGAGCCTTTAGGTACGCCCCTGCATCTAGGTGTTACCTATTAGTGTAATCCCGCCTATGATGTTAGTGAGATGACTGCTGCAAAGTATTCTCTACAGATCAGGAGGTGACAGACTAATATTAGGCTCTGTGGTTAGTTTGAAAAATACAGGATTTTAGGATTTTTAAAAAATATATAGATTGTGACTGAAAAGTAAAAAAAAATATCACCAAAAATTCTTTAAAAATATGTTTACACAAAATGTGACTTTTATAATAGGGTCATGCTCTGATGACACCATCCCTTTAAATGACCATCTTTCCAGTCCCCAACCCATCCTGACAGATCCTGGTCTACTTCACCCATCAGCAGGTGCCAGAGAAATTAGTCTCCATACTGTGTGAGGGTACACATTTGTTTCTGTCTGATCTCCTGGTATTTGATCTGTGCCTGAACAATTCAGCTTTCGTGATCTCTCCAGTCCTGACCTTGGTCTATTACTTAACTATGCTTTCCTTATCTGCTGCCTGCCCTGACCCTTGGCATAATGTACATTGTAAAAGTATTCTGCTTGCCCTAACTTCGGCTCTGTTCTATGACTACATCCCTTCTTCTTCCTTCAGTATCGCATTATGAAAAACCTGACCAAGTGCACGAGCTGCATCTTAACCAAGACTACTTCTAGGGTAATGCTTTAGGAGTCCCAGCAACAAAGACCAGATACAAATTAGTAGGATGAGAGGTTAAAAACCGGGGAAGCTCAGGTGCTGCCCTAGGATCAAGCCCCAACCTGCACCTCTGTGTTAAAAGTTGGGGGCCCCAAGATAAACTTTTGCCCCCGGGGCCTATGAGCCTTTAGCTATGCCGCTGGATATATATATATAGAATATGAGAGCTGTGTCCATTTATCTGTGATCTGCCAGCAGTGTACCTACTCCATAGACTTCCTATTCCTATTGATTTCACACACCCCCACAAAGCAGGAACAAAAAAGAGAAAAGAGCACAGCACTCAGATGCATGTTACTGCCTCTTCGCTTTTAGCAATCAATGGGAGATTTCAGCACTTGGACTCCAACCCATTAATACCTAATTACTGTGACGTCAGTACTGGGTTTTTTTTAATTGTATTACTGAAAGATTTAAAATAAAAATATATATATATATATCGAATGGTTGGCATTCCCAAAGCTTAATACTTGGGGGGAGGAAGGGGGGAAGGTGCCAAACGGAATCGTCACCCCAGGTGAAGAAAAGCCAAGCTACGCTCCTGAACGGCAGGTGCATGAAAATATCATGAAAGACGCAAACACATTCTTCTACATAACATTTTTGCATTGCAAAACATCTACTTATAGTATAGTTTTTGCCCTATAATAATCATAACATTTTTTTTATATATCGCTGACATATTTTGCAGGAAATGTAATAAGAGGAAGCAACACACATAAAGTGAATATATATATATATTGTAAATACTTTCTTTATTAAAGCGTTAAAGAAGAAGAAAATGACATACATGGTATAGGCATTGAAAAGATAGTCAGCATGGTTATAATGCATATATATATATAGTAATGAAAACAAATACAGATCTACAATGAGACAAAAGAAAGGACTTTGTCCATAAGAGCTTACAATCAAAGAAGCCAGATGTAAAACTCCACTGTACTGTCTGTAAAAAAAACTAACTGTAATCCTAAATCCCTTTAACAGTAATATAATAACAAATCCAAATCACTTACCCCAATAGTTCCAAGAATGATTTTTTTCTGAATGTTCCTCTTTTTGACTAACTACTAGTTTTAATACTCCTCCCTCCACCAATGTCATGTAGAAGACAAACCTAAAACCTGGAGGGCTACATTCTTTAGTGTTAACCCTTTCCAATCCATTTCCCTGCCACCCGTACTCTCCCAGCTCTTAATTATTTTGGGTGGGAAAGCACATTGTGGACTCCGTGTAATAACTCCAAGGGAAACACATAGAATGAACTGTCATGGTGATTCTATTAGCTATTTAAAAAATATGAAATGTGAATTATGAGTTTTTCTCATCGGGAATAGAGATGAGCGAGCGTACTCGTCAGAGCCTGATGCTCGTTCGAGCATTAGGGTACTCGAGATGCTCGTTACTCGAGACGAGCACCACGCAGTGTTAGAGTCACTTCCATTTTCTTCCCAGAAAAGTTTGCGCTGTTTTCTGGCCAAAAGAAACACAGGGAAGGCATTACAACTTCCTCCTGTGAAGTTCCAGCTCTATCCCACCCCCCTGCAGGGAGAGGCTGGGGAGATCAGGTGATACTCGAGTATACAAAATGGGGCCAGCCGCGGCTCGCCACAGATGCACGCTGAGAGACATTAGGGAAAGTGCCATCCTGCTGTAGCTGCTATAGGGAGAGTGTTAGGCTGTTATCTTCGTCTTCAAGAACCCCAACGGTCCTTCTTAGGGCCACATCTGACCGTGTGCAGTACTGTTGAGGCTGCTTTTAGCAGTTTTGCACATTTTTTTTTTTTGTATATCGGGCGTGCAGACCATAGCGTCCTCAGTCTGCAGTCATTTTACTGAGTATAGGGGCAGTACTGCTGAGGCAGGGACAGTGGTACAGGGAAAGAGATATACTGGCTATATAGGCAGTGGGCTTTTTCAAAAAAATTGGAAAAAAAAAACTTTGGGCTGCCTGTGACCGTGTTCAGTTTACTGCGTGTCTGCTGGGGGTAGTAGTCGCTCACTATTACCCAGCTAGGTGTTACTGCAGCCTTGCGCATAATTTTTTCTGGCTGCACTGTGCTTTCAATAACCACAGTCATCCTCCAACAGGGAAATCCATATACAGGCTATATAGGCAGTGGGCTTTTTCCCAAAAAGTGGAAAAAAATACTATATTTGGGCTGCTTGTGACCGTCTTCAGTTTACTGCGTGTCTGCTGGGGGTAGTAGTCACTCATTATTACCCAGCCAAGCCTGTGACCATGTACAATTTACTGCGTGTCTGCTGGGGGTAGTAGTCACTCATTATTACCCAGCTAAGCGTTACAGCAGGCTTGCGCATAATTGTTTCCTGGCTCTGCTGTGTCCATTACATGATCGCCGTCATCCCGCCACAGGGAAACAGTATACATATATACGCTGCATATGGTGTCTGTCTGGTTTTTCACCTCACCATTTTAAAAAATTGAAGCAAAATACTTAAGGCCTACCACTGGCCTTTGGCCACTTGACTGGTTCTGCCCTGTGAATTCCAGTAGCTCAGTCATACGCACCTAGGTCTGACTACAGGCTTGCGCATAATTGTTTCCTGGCTCTGCTGTGTCCGTTATATGATCGCCGTCATCCAGCCAGAGGGAACGAGTATACATATATACCCTGCATACGGTGTCTGTCTGGTTTTTCACCTCACCATTTTAAAAAATTGAAGCAAAATACTTAAGGCGTACCACTGGCCTTTGGCCACTTGACTGGTTCTGACCTGTGAATTCCAGTAGCTCAGTCATATGCACCTAGGTCTGACTACAGGCTTGCGCATAATTGTTTCCTGGCTCTGCTGTGCCTTCCGTAAGCGAAGTCAGCCTCCAACCACAGGCCAATAAGCGGCACATTTAATTACAGCATTCTGTTTCTGCTCTACTTGTAATACACCATGCTGAGGTGTAGGGGTAGGCCTAGTGGACGTGGACGCGGGCGAGGACGCGGAGGCCCAAGTCAGGGTGTGGGCACAGGCCGAGCTCCTGGTCCAGGTGTATCGCAGCCGACTGCTGCGGGATTAGGAGAGAGGCAAGTTTCTGGGGACCCCAGATTCATCTCACAATTAATGGGTCTACGCGGTAGACCGTTATTAGAAACTGAGCAGTGTGAGCAGGTCCTGTCGTAGTGGCAGAAAGTGCATCCAGCAAACTATCCACCGTCACCACCCAGTCTTCTACGCCGTCCACTGCTGCATCCCTGAATCCTCTCGCTGCTGCTCCTCCCTTCTCCCAGCCTCCTCCCTCCCAGCAAATGACACATTCAGAAGAGCAGGCAGGCTCCCAGGAACTGTTCTCGGATCCCGGCCTTGAGTGCGAAAAAATAGATCCTCTATCACCTTAGGAGTTTCTCATGACTGATGCCCAACCTTTGGAAAGTTCCCGGGATCCGGGTGAGGAGACTGGGGACTTCCGGCAACTGTCTCAAGAGCTTTCAGTGGGTGAAGAGGACGATGACGATGAGACACCGTTGTCTATCAGTGAGGTAGTAGTAAGGGCAGTAAGTCCGAGGTAGGAGCGCACAGAGGATTCGGAGGAAGAGCAGCTGGACGATGAGGTGACTGACCCCACCTGGTTTGCTAAGCCTACTGAGGACAGGTCTTCAGAGGGGGAGGCAAGCGCAGCAGCAGGGCAGGTTGGAAGAAGCAGTGCGGTGGCCAGAGGTAGAGGCAGGGCCAGACCGAATAATCCACCAACTGTTTCCCAAAGCGCACCCTCGCGCCATGCCACCCTGCAGAGGCCGAGGTGCTAAAAGGTGTGGCAGTTGGGGGGGCGTGGCTAACCGACAGCCGGAGCACATTTACCTTAGCTCCAGGCAGCAGGACCGCGCCGTCGGCTTTCTAGCCCAAACACAGGCACCTACACCGCCGATAACGGCACCGCTGACACCACCGGACCCCAAGCTTCAATTAGAGACCTTCCGCGGGTCTCTAGCTGGTGCCGCGATTTTGCGGCCTACAGGCCCGGCCGAAGCCTGGGACTAAATTAATACTCGCGGCCGACCGGAAGTGAAGGCCGGCCGCGGAAGGAGAAAAAACGCAGCGGGAGAGCGGTGAGAGTGGAGGAGCAGCTGCTGGAGGCCTGGACTGCGCTGGGGAACGGGCAGAGGAGGCAGCGGCAGGCCTGCATCAGTGAGTAGGCCCACAGCACCCCTTGACATCAGAGCAGGAGGGAGCTCCTGCAGGAGCAGAACACGTCCCCCCCCCCATCCACCTCACCTCACGGAGCTGTCGGTCGGAGGAACGGGGACACAGGGACGTGGTCAGCAGCCATTGTTCACCCCCTCCCCCCTTGCAACCACCAACACCCCGAAGGGCCAAAAGCATTAATGTGGGGGACAGAGCAAGGGACAGGAATATCGCCACACTGAGCCCCCAAACCCCACGCAGAAGTCCCTGGCAGGATCAACTGCACAAAGTGGGACTGAAACCCCACTGGCAGGCAGCCCACAGCCTACACACCTGCAGGGTAACAGCATCAAAGTTGCTAAAAGAGGGCAACGGGACGGCACCAGAGAGTGGACACCTGAGCGGACAACCGCCATATTTCCCCCCCCTGGGAGAATCTCTGCCGGACTTGCATTGAAACGTGAACGTTGCCTCCCACTTGCCCCTCCCGAACAGCGGACGCCGCCAGACACAGAGAGGCGTTCCTCTCTAAGCAGCGAGGTGCAGTCGAGTAGAATGCCCGAACCGGACAAGATGGGCAGTTAATGTTCGCCATTTAAAGAAAGACCCCCGGGACCCATGTAACCACTTCAAACCGAGCTGGTCGGACCGCCGCGCAAACGAATAATTTCGAGTTAACAGTGCATAATACAGCATTCTAATCTGAGGTCGCGCTATGGTGAAAATCGGGAGAGATAAAAGCAGGGAGCACGCGGAGGCACCCAAGGTTGACAAAAGCCAAGCAGAGATGGATAAATTCCTAAAGAAAAAGCACAGCTCTCCGGCGGCACGGCGACAGAGAGCTCCACAAGAAGGCGCTACTGGCCAACACAGAGAGGACTCAGACATAGAAAGCACCTCTATTGCCCCGGACCACACTGAGGACATGGACAGGGAACCGATCTCACGATCTTTCCTTAAAGAAATCCTGACTCAGACAATCTCTCCGGTAATGAAAGAGTTGTCGGACATAAAATCTGAGGTGAAACAAATTGGCCACAGGGTGGAGGACTTGGAGAATGCACAACAAGAACTGATGCAACATAACACAGCCCTCCAAGACGCCCTAACAGAACAACAAGACCAATTGAACCATGCGATGCTCCTTATTGAGGACCAGGAGAACAGGAGCCGCAGGAAAAATATCCGTTTTAGGGGTCTGCCAGAATCAATAGCCGCAGAAGCACTAAACTCGACTGCTATGCAAATATTTCAGTCCCTGCTAGGCGAAGATAGAACTGGTAAAATCGTAATTGAGCGGATACATAGAGCTCTGAGACCCAAACCAATGGCTACTGAACCCCCAAGGGACGTCGTCTGCGGCCTCCTGAGCTTCGTGGACACCTCAGCAATACTGCATAAGGCCAGAGAAACAAGTGAGATCTTCTTTGAAGACCATAAAATCCTTATTTTTCAGGATATCGCCCCCAGCACCCTGGCTAAAAGACGCTTACTTAAACCCCTGACGGAAGCCCTACGCATTAAAAAACTCCCGGTCAGATGGCTTTTCCCGTTTGGTCTTGCGACCTTTAAAGATGGACAGCAGATTACCATCAGATCACCAAGCGACCTCGAGAAGGCATGGGAAAAGCTTGGAATAACACCTATTGCAATTCCATCCTGGCTGCCATTCCAACCTAAAGCACGTTTGCCCCAACTGAAGGCTTCCGAGCAATGGACGATTAACAAGCCTCCGAAAACTCCTAGGCAAAAGAAAAAACAGCAGGCGGAGGCCTGAGGACGGCCCACCTTCCTTTCTTCAAATGACTCGGAACGATATCTCTCTCGTTCTCTTCCCCCCCTCCCTCCCTTCTTTTCTCTTCCACCAGCTAAACAAGATAACGGACAGATCTATCGAGGAGGTCGGAGGGGCCGGGATGCAGGAGTAAAGGAGGAGGCAACTAACCAGTTCACGGTGAATATGCGGGGGTCTGGGCGTGGGACGGGCGCTGGGGATGGGGGCTGCGCTGGGGCGGCGGGGGGGGGGGAACATTTCCCCCCCCCCTCTGCTCCCTCCTGCTCTCCCCTTACATATTGCTAATCAGCTGATTAGACACCGCTGCCCGGTTCTGCCGGCACCCCGCGCGTCCGTTGCATGGCCTAGACCTACACAGTTTGTTTAATGTTTAATGTGATGTAAATGCACACTGTATTTTTTCTTCCAAACTGTGCGGATTTGTGTCCAGTCTATAATGTTCGCTAGTTTCATAACTTAACAAAACTTACGGTTTGAAAATGTTTAAAAAGGAAAAAAAAAATAATAATTTTTTGATCAATTTAGGTTTATGTGGTTACCGGGGGTCGCACCAAACCGACAAGGTGCGTGTCCACCCACCCCCCAAGTACACGAGGGCTAGGAGATGCCATGGGGCTAACGCCCCTCCCTTGACCCTGAGTGAGGAACAGGTTCAGGGTCCCTTTGGGAATGGCCCTCCCCCCACCTCGTGCCTAACAAATTTCCTCTTTTTCCCACTTCACGTGGAGTATGTTTTTACCCCCAGTTGGAACAGCAAGATGGTTAGCAAAATCTTAGATGTGAAAAAGACAGACCCCCTACAGAAAATAGTTCCCCTATGGTCGACTAATGGCGGAAGTTAAAATTGTCTCATTTAATGTCAGAGGCTGGAACAATCCCCAGAAGAGAGCACAAACATTTATCCTTACCAAAAAACATAGCCCGGACGTGATGTTCCTACAGGAAACTCACTTCCGTCACAATCGCATACCCAAACTCCCAACCCATAACTATAATCAATGGTTCCACAGCACGCATTCCTCAGCCTCAAGGGGGGTCTCCGTCGCGATCAGCAAAAATATCCCTTTTATTCTCACCAAGTCTGAATCAGACCCGGCCGGCAGATTCATATTCCTGAAAGGCACAGTGGCACACAGAGTGATCTCTCTCGCTAACCTATACGCCCCAAACAAAAATCAGGCCCAGTGGCTAATACACACTATTTCTAAATTCAAAGAATTTGCCGAAGGCTTGGAAATAGTTGGAGGTGACTTTAATATAGCATTAGACCATACGATAGACACCACCTCGGGCGCTACACAGACACCCAAGACGCTGACCCGCAGACTGAGAAGCCTACTAGCTGAATCAAATCTGCGCGACGCGTGGAGGCTGAGGAACCCCGGGCTCAGGGAATATACCTACTTCTCTCACATACATGCAACCTACCACAGAATTGACTACTTGTTGGTCTCAGGCAGATTTTTGCACGCGATTACCTCAGCGGATATTGGCCCCATCACCATATCAGATCATGCCCCTATCTTTCTCTCTCTGATTGTGGATAGTCTCCCGAGGAGAGAATGGAATTGGCGCCTCAATTGCACACTGATCAGTGGAGGGGACAATGTTACGAGTATCTCAGAGAAACTGGAGGAATTCTTCTGGATTAATGACTCCCTGGAGGTACCGGTTCCCTTCATCTGGGAGGCACATAAAGCTTACATTAGGGGGGAGCTGATATCCCTGGGCACCAGAGTCAAGCGGCGGAGGGAGGAGGAGGTCAATACCCTACTCACCCAAACCTCAGATAAGGAGGCACAGCATAAAGAAGGCCCCAATAACGACACACTAAAAGAGCTTAAAGACCTGAGGGACAAGTTGAAAAACACCTTAAACGTCAAAGCAGCTAAAACTTTATTTACCTCCAAATATAAGATATATATACATGGCGACAGAGGTTCTAAAACGATGACAAGATTAATCCAAAAACAACGAGAGAAACACTTTGTTTCCCAGGTCAAGACAACGACGGGAGCCACAGTAACATCTACAGAAGAGGTGGCTGCGGAATTTGAAAAATTCTACACCACCTTATATAATCTAGAGAGGGACACCGGGGCCCAACAGGACACCGTGCACAACTTCCTAAATAATTTAAAATTACCTGGACTGACTGAGGAAGAGGCCTCCTCGCTCTTAGACCCAGCGACGGAGAATGAAGTAGCCGAAGTCCTAACCTCCATCCCGAACGGGAAAAGCCCGGGCCCGGATGGGCTCCCCATTGCTTACTACAAAAAGTTTGCTAACATACTTGTCCCACAACTGACCAAACTCTGCAATTCCCTTCTCTCAGGCTCAGTACTACCCAAGCAAGCCCAAGAGGCTTACATAGCGCTTATCCCCAAAGAGGGCAAGGACCCAGAATCCTGTGGAAATTACCGCCCCATCTCCCTACTGAATGTAGATATTAAACTTTGGGCGAAATTGCTCGCCCATAGGATGGCCCCCCTACTGACTAAATTGATAAGCCCAGACCAGGTAGGTTTTGTGCCAGGTAGGGAGGGGAAATTTAACACAACCCGAGCAATTCAGGCTATCCACTACGCGAAACACAATAAACGCCCACTGATCCTAATCTCCACAGATGCTGAGAAGGCCTTCGACAGGGTAAGCTGGAATTTCATCAACAGCACCCTGTCTAGATTTGGATTCCCCCTGCCATTCATAAAAGCTATTTTCACCCTCTACTCTGAGCCGACGGCGAGAGTCCAGGTCAATGGCACGTTATCCAAACCCTTTCCCATCAAGAACGGCACTAGGCAAGGCTGCCCATTATCGCCCACTCTCTTCATCCTAGTGATGGAGACGTTACTCCAAGATATCAGACAGAACCCAGATATTGAGGGCCTCCAAATAGGAGAGGCCACCCACACCACCGCAGCCTACGCTGATGATCTCCTGGTGATGGCCACCAATCCCAGGAGGGCCCTGCCGGCGCTTGTAGAGACGTTTGAACATTTTGGTAGGTTGTCCAATTTTAAAATCAATTATGACAAGTCGGAGATACTAAATATAACGGCCCCTCCCCGCACAGTTAGCAACCTGAGGGAACAGTTTGCATTCAAATGGCCCACATCAAAAATTAAATACCTAGGCATCACCCTGACGGTGAACCCCTCCCTCCTATATGACACAAACTACACCCCCGTTGATTAAAAAAGTGAAGAACCAGCTCGACCAACTAAAAATACCACTTATTTCCTGGCTAGGTAGGAAAAACCTTATTTCTACATATATCCTCCCGCCCATTATTTATATATTGCACTCGGTGCCAATCGACCTACCCGCTACCTTCTTCTCACAAATGCACAAATTGTTCCGTGACTATATCTGGGGAGGGCATAATCCGAGACTGGCCTTTTCATTCCTGAGCCAAAAGCGCCCCCAAGGAGGTACGGGACTCCCAGACCTTCAGCTATACCACAAGGCGATTAACATCGCCAGATGGATCCTCTTAATAGATAACACAATTGCCTCCCCAACACTTTGTATGGAAAGGACAATACTTGGGAAGGATAACCAAGGCCTGCTCTGGGTTAATGGTCTCACACAAGATAAACATGTGCACCTTAACCCTATCACAAAATGCACCATCAAGATACTGAAACATGCACGGATGGGAGTGACAAGTGCAAAGTCCCTCCCCCCCATGACACCAGCTTCCATAATACCCTCTATCCTAGCCAATAAACCACGGGGAAGTGAAGGAATATGGGATAAACTCCAATCCACCACAATTTACGATATTCTTAAGGGCCCCACTTTGACAGACCCGATGCAGCTAGACAGCTGGCTCCCACAACCGCCGCGCAACTTCTTGGAAAGGGCTACTCTATATCGCTCACTGAGACAGTTCCAAGCCACCCACCTTGAGAACTCGAGGGACCCGACATGGTTTGAGACATATACTTCCCTACCCTCTCGACCAAAAAAGTTGGTTACACATCTTTATAAAGGACTTCTGTTGCAAAAAGCCTCAGATAGGCCCTGGTTTTTGAGGGAATGGGAAAGAGAACTGGGACTTACTCTCAGTCGAGAAGATACCCTAAAAGTCCTGAGGAATTCCCACGGGTTCTCAAAATGCGTTCGCACACAGGAAAACTCTTACAAGCTGTTGACCAGGTGGTATAGAACCCCGGTCACAACTTCCAAAACGAACCCGACATCTACAGACGTCTGCTGGAGATGTGAGGAAGAAAAAGGGACAGCCCTCCATATCTGGTGGGAATGTTCAAAAATTAAGCCCTACTGGCGGTCAGTCACCAACATTATCAACAAAATATGCCATACCTCTTACTCCTTTAGACCGGAGGAGATACTTATCTGGCTCCCCACAAACCATTTCAAACCCTCAAAAAAAAGTTTGCCTACAATCCTTTTAACGGCAGCTAAACTCCTGATACCCCTCTTCTGGAAAGAGAAAGAGATTCCACAAATCCGCCAGTGGTTAGACAGGATAGCGCAAATCTTTCGGTTTGAGGAGATCCTGGCGTGGGAGGCCAACACCAGGGACGACTTCACGGCCCTTTGGTCCCCATGGATCTGCTTTCAGGACAATCCAGATTTCGCCGCAACCTAAAATAAAGGATCTGCCTATGTTCACACCACAATATAAAGACAACATCTTGCTGTTTGTTCTCCCAAATTGTTTTCCCTAATTGTTTTTCCTAAATCTACCCCATCTGATCATACCCGGTTCCCCTAGGGGTGTTTCTTGTTACACCTCGCACCCTCCCCCCCCCTCCCCCCCCCCCCCCCCCCGCCTATACCCCTGATTGTCCTCCCCGTTACCTGGCCGGAAGTATGCTATAAATGACAGAAGCGTTATATTTATTCTGATGTCTGTAACTGAATGGTTATTCTCAAACTGGCCCTGCGTGGCTGATATGCATGTCCTTATATCCGGCATTGTTATACCATTATTCCAATAAAAAGAAATTGTTTAAAAAAAAGGTGTGGCAGTTTTTCACTGAGAGTGCAGACGACCGACGAACTGTGGTGTGCAAGGTTTGTCGCGCCAAGATCAGCCGGGGAGCCACAACCACCAGCCTCATCACCACCAGCATGCGCAGGCATATGAAGGCCAAGCACCCCACAAGGTGGGATGAAGGCCGTTCACCACCTCCGGTTTGCACCACTGCCTCTCCCCCTGTGCCCCAACCTGCCACTGAGATCCAACCCCCCTCTCAGGACACAGGCACGACCGTCTCCCGGCCTGCACCCACACCCTCACCTCCGCTGTCCTCGGCCCCATCCAGCAATGTCTCTCAGCGCAGCGTCCAGCTGTCGCTAGCGCAACTGTTTGAGCGCAAGCGCAAGTACGCCGCCACGCACCTGCACGCTCAAGCGTTAAACGTGCACATAGCCAAATTGATCAGCCTGGACATGCTGCAGTATAGGCTTGTGGAAACGGAGGCTTTCAAAAACATGATGGCGGCGGCCCCGCGCTACTCGTTTCCCAGTCGCCACTACTTTTCCCAATGTGCCGTCCCAGCCCTGCACGACCACATCTCCCGCAACACTGTACGCGCCCTCACCAACGCGGTTACTGGCAAGGTCCACTTAACAACGGACACGTGGACAAGCACAGGCGGGCAGGGCCATTATATCTCCCTGACGGCACATTGGGTGAATTTAGTGGAGGCTGGGACCGAGTCAGAGCCTGGGACCGCTCACGTCCTACCCACCCCCAGAATTGCGGGCCCCAGCTTGGTGCTGG
Source organism: Eleutherodactylus coqui (assembly GCF_035609145.1). Lineage (NCBI taxonomy): Eukaryota > Metazoa > Chordata > Amphibia > Anura > Eleutherodactylidae > Eleutherodactylus > Eleutherodactylus coqui. The sequence continues at coordinate 250,040,820 of NC_089839.1, read as the reverse complement.
TATCTGCGGCAGTGTATGCTTCCCCCACTAAACCACCCTCTTCCTCCTACGCAAACTCTGTCTCGCAATAAAGATGTGTCAGCAGTAGCACGTCGCTAGCAGTCGGTGTCGTGCGGCGTGGCAGCACAGCGGTGGGCAAGTCTCAGCAGACCGGGGGGAAACTACTCAGCTTAGGAGAGAAGAGGCACACGGCCCACGAACTGCTGCAGGGTCTGACAGAGCAGACCAACCGCTGGCTTTCGCCGCTGAGCCTCCAACCGGGCATGGTCGTGTGTGACAACGGCCGTAACCTGGTGGCGGCTCTGCAGCTCGGCAGCCTCACGCACGTGCCATTCCTGGCCCACGTCTTTAATTTGGTGGTTCAGCGGTTTCTGAAAAGCTACCCACACTTGTCAGACCTGCCGGGTCAGCGCACATTTCCGCAAGTCCAACACGGACGCTGCCACCCTGGGGACCCTGCAACATCGGTTTAATCTGCCAGTGCACCGACTGCTGAGCGACGTGCCCACACGGTGGAACTCTACGCTCCACATGTTGGCCAGGCTCTATGAGCAGCGTAGAGCTATAGTGAAATACCAACTCCAACATGGGCGGCGTAGTGGGAGTCAGCCTCCTCAATTCTTTACAGAAGAATGGGCCTGGTTGGCAGACATCTGCCAGGTCCTTGGAAACTTTGAGGAGTCTACCCAGAGGGTGAGCGGCGATGCTGCAATCATTAGCGTCACCATTCCTCTGCTATGCCTCTTGAGAAGTTCCCTGCAAAGCATAAAGGCAGACGCTTTGCGCTCGGAAACGGAGGCGGGGGAAGACACTGCTGAGGGTACCCATGCTGCTTGCCTGTCATCCTTTCAGCGTGTATGGCTAAGGAGGAGGAGGAGGAGGAGGATCCTGAAAGTAATCTTCCTAGTGAGGACAGCCATGTGTTGCGTACAGGTACCCTGGCACACATGGTTGACTTCATGTTAGGATGCCTTTCTCGTGACCCTCGCGTTACACGCATTCTAGCCACTACGGATTACTGGGTGTACATACTGCTCGACCCATGGTATAAGGAGAACTATTCCACTCTCATACCCGAAGAGGAAAGGGGTTCGAGAGTGATGCTATACCACAGGACCCTGGTGGACAAACTGATGGTAAAATTCGCATCCGACAGCGCTAGTGGCAGAAGGCGCAGTTCCGAAGGCCAGGTAGCAGGGGAGGCGTGGAGATCAGGCAGCATGTACAGCGTAGGCAGGGGAACACTCTCCAAGGCCTTTGCCAGCTTTATGGCTCCCCAGCAAGACTGTGTCACCGCTCCCCAGTCAAGGCTGAGTCGGCGGGAGCACTGTAAAAGGATGGTGAGGGAGTACGTAGCCGATCGCACGACCGTCCTCCGTGACGCCTCTGCTCCGTACAACTATTGGGTGTCGAAGCTGGACACGTGGCCTGAACTCGCACTGCATGCCCTGGAGGTGCTTGCTTGCCCTGCGGCTAGCGTCTTGTCAGAGAGGGTGTTTAGTGCGGCTGGGGGAATCATCATGGATAAGCGTACCCGCCTGTCAACTGACAGCGCCGACAGGCTTACACTCATAAAGATGAACAAAGCCTAGATTTCCCCAGACTTCTCTTCTCCACTAGTGGACAGCAGCGGTACCTAAACAAACCGTAGGCAGCACCCGCGGATGGAAGCATCGTTGTCTATCACCATAAAAAACGGGGACCTTTTAGCTTCATCAATCTGTGTATTATATTCATCCTCCTCCTCCTGCTCCTCCTCCTGAAACCTCACGTAATCACGCCGAACGGGCAATTTTTCTTAGGCCCACAAGGCTCAGTCATATTACTTTTGTAAACAATGTTTATACGTTTCAATTCTCATTAAAGCGTTGAAACTTGCACCTGAACCAATTTTTATTTTAACTGGGCTGCCTCCAGGCCTAGTTACAAATTAAGCCACAGTAACCAAAGCGATTAATGGGTTTCACCTGCCCTCTTGGTTGGGCATGGGCAATTTTTCTGAGGTACATTAGTACTGTTGGTACACCAATTTTTTTGGGCCCTCGCCTACAGTGTAATCCTAGTAATTTTTATGGGCTTCACCTGCACTCATGGTACAGCAAGGTGTGTGGGGTTGGCCTACACTTTTGCTACATAAATGTAACTGGGGCCTTGTCTATACTGCAACTACTGAAATGTGAAAGAGACTGTTATCTCTCTGAACTGCTGCAACGGGAATGTTACTGTGGCCTGTCTTGACTGCTACTACTCCTGAAATGGAACTAATACTGTGCTCCCCCTATACTGCTGCTTCGGAATTGTTACTGGGGCCTGTCTTGACTGCTACTATTACTGAAATGGAACTAAGACTGTGCTCCCCCTATACTGCTGCTAGTGATATGTTACTGGGGCCTGTCTAGACTGCTACTACTACTCAAATGGAACTAATAGTCTGCTCCCCCTATACTGCTGCTAGTGATATGTTACTGGGGCCTGTCTAGACTGCTACTACTACTGAAATGGAACTAATACTGTGGTCCCCCTATACTGCTGCTTTGGAATTGTTACTGGGGCCTGTCTTGACTGCTACTATTACTGAAATGGGTGGTTGGGCAGCATGTTACCCAGTTGAAGTGGCAGCGGAGTGTCATGCAGGCAGTGATTGTGCTTTGTTGGAGGTAGTGTGGTGCTTAGCTAAGGTATGCCTTGCTAATGAGGGTTTTTCAGAAGTAAAAATTGTTGGGGTGGGCCCACTCTTGCCGCTATTGTGGCTTAATAGGGGGACCTGGGAACTTGAGATGCAGCCCAACATGTAGCCCCTCGCCTGCCCTATCCGTTGCTGTGTCGTTCCCTTCACGTTCTTGAATTTCCCAGATTTTCACCAATGAAAACCTTAGCGGGCATCGGCGATATACAAAAATGCTTGGGTCACCCATTGACTTTAATGGGGTTCGTTACTCGAAACGAACCCTCGAGCATCGCGGGAAGTTCGACTCGAGTAACGAGCACCCGAGCATTTTGGTGCTCGCTCATCTCTAATCGGGAAGTTCAATTGTAATAATCCTGTAAATTTAGGTATACTATTATAACATACATTTATGTACTAAGACTATTCATTTCTAACTTCTCTAATGATAGATGGATATCCCTGTGATACATCGCCATGCAAAGGCATCTTATAAGTGTCTTCAATGTGTATGTGTATGATGCAGAAGACACCCCGCTTGTCTTCTGCATCCTCCACTCGCAGCGCAAGGTGATCGCTCATCTTGAGCAATCATCTTGCGCTGTAAATGACACAACAATTATCGCTCAAAAGTCGCTCATTTGAGCGATAATAGTTGTGTCTAAATGGGCCTTAAGCTCTTAAACCAACTGTAAATACGTGATAGATTTTGGCTGAGCACTCATTTAGCCATCAACCTTCTCTCCTGACTTCACCATATACAGTACCGCACACTAAGCTCTGTTGAGAATGCATGTTTCTTTTAATGGGGAAGGAGAATACGTCACTGCCAGACATCTCCTATCTACAGAGATAGCGAATTGGCAATGTTGAAATACAACAAGCCAGTCTTTTATACAACTCCTGACTAGTTTTGACACATTTTATATGATTTATATGTCTGTCAATAATAATATCTTGTTTGTTGAGATATTCTGGTTGGATCAGGAGATCATGTCTACACTTCACAGTATAAGAATTCTTGCACACAGATGATATTTCTGTCTGATTTTTGGACTGAAAATTGGTCCAAAAATCATAGCCCTTATTCATACATAGCACTTATTCATTTCAATGGGTGTATGGACATTAGGTGGTCACAAGACATTGGGGGAGGGGGGAATGTATTCAGTATATCTTTGAAGGGAACCCCTAAAATGTTGCCAATTGGTGTAAAAATGAGATTGTCAAAGTTTCAGCTCAATTGGATAAGGTTAAGACCTGCCTCATCAGCCTAAAAGTATTCTAAAACACCTATTTTTCTGAAAAAAAAGTGTGTTTTTCCAGCATAAAATTTGAACTGTTTATCCTAGGAACGTGAAGTGTACCTGGCTTCAATTTTCACCCCAACAACTTATTTGACAAACATACGGATCAGAAGATATTTGGCTTTTTCGTAGACCAGACCTGGGAAATCAACTTTTTCAAAAAAAAATCTAAAAATTCGCTATACACATGGTAAAATTACTTTTTAACAACTTTTTTGTTGTTCGTTGAATTCTTTGCATTCAAACACATCAAAGTAATGTTTCAATTAAGTTTATTAAAATGTATAATTTTTTAACTATTATATTTCTTGTTTTCCAGAGCTGTAAGTAATAATGGATTCAGAATAGACATGAGCGAGCACCAAAATGCTCGGGTGCTCGTTGCTCGAGTCGAACTTTCCGCGATGCTCGAGGGTTCGTTTCGAGTAACGAACCCCATTGAAGTCAATGGGCGACTCGAGCAGTTTTGTATATCGCCGATGCTCGCTAAGGTTTTCATTTGTGAGAATCTGGGAAATTCAAGAAAGTGATGGGAACGACACAGAAACGGATAGGGCAGGCGAGGAGCTACATGTTGGGCTGCATCTCAAGTTCCCAGGTCCCACTATTAAGCCACAATAGCGGCAAGAGTGGCCCCCCCCCAACAATTTTTACTTCTGAAAAACCCTCATTAGCAAGGCATACCTTAGCTAAGCACCACACTACCTCCAACAAAGCACAATCACTGCCTGCGGGACACACCGCTGCAACTTCTCCTGGGTTACATGCTGCCCAACCCCCCCCCCCTCCCGCACGGCCCAGAGTCCACAGGGCATACCGAAGTGTCCCTGTACAGCCTTCAGCTGCCCTCATGCCACACGCTGGCCTCATAGCCACACCACCCTCATGTCTATTTATAAGTGTGTCTGCCATGAGGAGGAACCGGAGGCACACACTGCAAAGGGTTGGCAGGGCCAGGCAGCGACCCTCTTTAAAAGGGGCGGGGCGATAGCCCACAATGCTGTACAGAAACAATGAGAAATCCAATCCTGTGCCACCTATATCAGGAGCTGCACACGTGGGCATAGCAATGGGGAATCCATGTGCCACACACTATTCATTCTGTCAAGGTGTCGCATAGCTCAATCGACACTGCAAGGGGAAAGCCATCTGCGCTCTGGCCCCTACCCAAGTCAGTCAGTGTCTTTGTGCCAGACAGGTCAAACACCGCAATGGGAGCTAAGTTTGCACCAACAGCATAGGTGGGTCCTAGGAAACCCAAGACATGAACCAAAAATTGATCTGAGCGACCAAACATGGCAGACTTGCACCGTGCCCACGACATAGGCCCCGGCCCACAGATTCAGCAATCCTAGGCAGGAAGCGAACTTTCACTGCACCCAGGACATAGGCCTCTGCACAAACCTTCAGCCATCGCGGGCCTTCAGCGGACTCCAATGCTAGCGTAGCTGTGCACGTCTCATTAGCGCTGTATTGCTCCTGTAGTTTGTCCCAATGCAGTGCTCCGGATAGTAGAGCTAACGTCAGATTAAATACAGGTGGGCTTCGGCCCACACTGCATGCCCCAGTCAGACCAAGGTTTTTTATAAATAGTCACAGGCAGGTACAACTCGGCAATGGGAATTCCGTGTGCACCCACAGCATGGGTGGCTCCCTGGAACCCAGCGGCGGTACATAAACAAATCCCATTGCAGTGCCCAGCACAGCTGAGGTAACGTCAGATTAAATGCAGGTGGCTTCGGCCCACACTGCATGCCCCAGTCAGACTGGGGTTCTTTATAAGTAGACACATGCAGTTACAACTCCGTGTGGACCGACAGCATAGGTGGGTCCCAGGAAGCCACCGGCGGTACATAAATAAATCCCATTGCATTGCCCAGCACAGCTGAGGTAACGTCAGATTAAATGCAGGTGGGCTTCGGCCCACACTGCATGCCCCAGTCAGACTGGGGTTTTTTATAAGTTGACACAGGCAGGTACAACTCCCTAATGTAAAGTCCGTGTGGACCCAAAGCATGGGTGGCTCCCTGGAACCCAGCGGCGGTACATAAACAAATCCCATTGCAGTGCCCAGCACAGCTGAGGTAACGTCAGATTAAATGCTGGTGGGCTTCGGCCCAAACTGCATGCCACAGTCAGACTGGGGTTTTTTATAAGTTGACACAGGCAGGTACAACTCCCTAATGTGAAGTCCGTGTGGACCCAAAGCATGGGTGGCTCCCTGGAACCCACCAGCGGTACAAAAACAAATCCCATTGCAGTGCCCAGCACAGCTGAGGTAACGTCACATTAAATGCAGGTGGGCTTCGGCCCACACTGCATGCCCCAGTCAAACTGGGGTTCTTTTTTAAGTAGACACATGCAGTTACAACTTCGTGTGGACCAACAGCATGGCTGGGTCCCAGGAAGCCACCAGCGGTACATAAATAAATCCCATTGCATTGCCCAGCACACCTGAGGTAACGTCAGATTAAATGCAGGTGGGCTTCAGCCCACACTGCATGCCCCAGTCAGACTGGGGTTTTTTATAAGTTGACACAGGCAGGTACAACTCCCTAATGTGAAGTCCGTGTGGACCCAAAGCATGGGTGGCTCCCTGGAACCCAGCGGCGGTACATAAATAAATCCCATTGCAGTGCCCAGCACACCTGAGGTAACGTCAGAATAAATGCAGGTGGGCTTCGGCCCACACTGCATGCCCCAGTCAGACTGGGGTTCTTTATAAGTAGACACATGCAGTTACAACTCCGTGTGGACCGACAGCATAGGTGGGTCCCAGGAAGCCACTGGCGGTACATAAATAAATCCCATTGCATTGCCCAGCACAGCTGAGGTAACGTCAGATTAAATGCAGGTGGGCTTCGCCCCACGCTGCATGCCCCAGTCTGACCGGGGTTTTTAATACATAGACACTGGTGGGTACAAATCCCTAATGTGAAGTCCCTGTGGACCCACAGCATGGGTGGCTCCCTGGAACCCATCAGCGGTACATAAATGTATCCCATTGCAGTGCCCTGCTCAGCAGAGCTAACGTCACATACAATACAGGTGGGTTTCGGCCCACAGTGCATGCCCCAGTCAGACTGGTAATATGTACCTTAATAGTAACCGCGTTGGTGGGAAATGGTCTCGCCACCATCATGTCTTTGGGATACCTCCGTTTCCACACCACAGTGACATAGCATTAGCAGCGGTATAGTCATATAGTCAGAGCCCAGAATTAGTAACATTTCAGCGGTAGCATTAGGACAGGCCCCAGTAACATATCACTAGCAGCAGTATAGGGGGAGCGCAGTCTTAGTTCCATTTCAGTAGTAGTAGCAGTCAAGACAGGCCACAGTAACATTCCCGTTGCAGCAGTTTAGGGAGATAACAGTCTCTTTCACATTTCAGTAGTTGCAGTATAGACAAGGCCCCAGTTACAATTATGTAGCAAAAGTGTAGGCCAACCCCACACACGTTGCTGTAGCATGAGTGCAGGCGAAGCCCATAAAAATTACAAGGATTACACTGAAGGCGAGGGCCCAAAAAAATTGGTGTACCAACAGTACAAATGTACCTCAGAAAAATTGCCCATGCCCAACCAAGAGGGCAGGTGAAACCCATTATTCACTTTGGTTACTGTGGCTTAATTTGTAACTAGGCCTGGAGGCAGCCCAGTTAAAATAAAAATTGGTTCAGGTGCAAGTTTCAACGCTTTAATGAGAATTGAAACGTATAAACATTGTTTACAAAAGTAATATGACTGAGCCTTGTGGGCCTAAGAAAAATTGCCTGTTCGGCGTGATTACGTGAGGTTTCAGTAGGAGGAGGAGGATGAATATAATACACAGATTGATGAAGCTAAAAGGTCCCCGTTTTTTATGGTGATAGAGAACGATGCTCAGTTTCTAATAAAGGTCTACCGCGTGGACCCATTAATTGTGAGATGAATCTGGGGACACCAAAAACTTGCCCCTCTCTTCTAATCCCGCAGCAGTCGGCTGCGATACACCTGGACCAGGAGCTCGGCCTGTGCCCACACCCTGACTTGGGCCTCCGTGTCCTCGCCCGCGTCCACGTCCTCTAGGCCTACCCCTACCCCTCAGCATGGTGTATTACGAGTAGAGCAGAAACAGAACGCTGTAATTAAATGTGCCGCTTATTGGCCTGTGGTTGGAGGCTGACTTCACTTACGGAGCGCACAGCAGAGCCAGGAAACAATTATGTGCAAGCCTGTAGTGAGACCTAGGTGCGTATGACTGAGCTACTGGAATTCACAGCGCAGAAGCAGTCAAGTGGCCAAAGGCCAGTGGTAGGCCTTAAGTATTTTGCTTCTATTTTTTAAAATGGTGAGGTGAAAAAGCAGACAGACACCTTATGCAGCGAATATTATGTATACTGTTTCCCTGTGGCGGGATGACGGCGATCATGTAACGGACACAGCAGAGCCAGGAAACAATTATGCGCAAGCATGTAGTGAGACCTAGGTGCGTGTGACTGAGCTACTGGAATTCACAGCGCAGAACCAGTCAAGTGGCCAAAAGCCAGTGGTAGGCCTGAAGTATTTTGCTTCAATTTTTTAAAATGGTGAGGTGAAAATCCAGACAGACACCGTATGCAGCGAATATATGTATACTGTTTCCCTGTGGCGGGATGACGGCGATCATGTAACAGACACAGCAGAGCCAGGAAACAATTATGCGCAAGCCTGTAGTCAGACCTAGGTGCGTATGACTGGGCTACTGGAATTCACAGCGCAGAAGCAGTCAAGTGGCCAAAGGCCAGTGGTAGGCCTTAAGTATTTTGCTTCTATTTTTTTAAATGGTGAGGTGAAAAAGCAGACAGACACCGTATGCAGCGTATATTATGTATACTGTTTTCCTGTGGCGGGATGGCGGCGATCATGTAACGGACACAGCAGAGCCAGGAAACAATTATGTGCAAGCCTGTAGTCAGACCTAGGTGTGTATGACTGAGCTACTGGAATTCACAGCGCAGAACCAGTCAAGTGTAACGCTTAGCTTGGTATTAATTAGCGACTACTACCCCCAGCAGACACGCAGTGAACTGAAGACGGTCACAGGCAGCCCAAATATAGTATTTTCCCCCAATTTTTTTGAAAAAGCCCACTGCCTATATAGCCAGTATATCTCTTTCCCTGTACCACTGTCCCTGCCTCACCAGTAGTGCCCCTATACTCTGTACAATGACTGCAGACTGAGGACGCTATGGTCTGCACGCCCGATATACAAAAAAAAATTGTGCAACACTGCTAAAAGCAGCCTCAACAGTACTGCACACGGTAAGATGTGGCCCTAAGAAGGACCGTTGGGGTTCTTGAAGACTAAAATAACACCTAACACTCTCCCTATAGCAGCTACAGCAAGACAGCACTTTCCCTGATCTCTGTCAGCATGCATCTGTAGCGAGCCGCGGGCGGGGCAGATTTAAATACTCGGGTGTCATCTGATCTCCCCAGCCACTCACTGCAGGGGGGTGGTATAGGGCTGGAATGTCACAGGAGGAAGTTGTAATGCCTTCCCTGTCTTTCTATTGGCCAGAAAAGCGCGCAAATTTGTCAGGGAAGAAAATGAAAGTAACTCGAACATCGCGTGGTACTCGTCTCGAGTAACGAGCATCTCGAACACCCTAATACTCAAACGAGTATCAAGCTCGGACGAGTACGCTCGCTCATCTCTAATTCAGAACCTTCGACTTCGTCCTCCAAGGCTACAAGTGATGTGAGTTTGAGACAGAAAGGCAAGATTATTCTGATTGGATATATGTCTCCTCAAATTACTGGCAGTAAGCTGCCATCCAAGTTTTACGCAGTTTGTTTTACAATAAACAACAAGTAAAACTAGAAACACTCTGGTTGCAGGGTTCACAATCCAGGATGTTCTACTTTTTTGGCAGAAAGCTAAGATACCTACCAAACATTTGTAAGATTGAATTGTGAATCGTGAAAAACTTCACGAGGAGTGGAGAAACTGCAAAAGAACGCAACCAGAAGCATAAGTCAAGTAAGAAAGTGGAAGCTTTTACGTCAAGGCTTGATGACCTGTTTGATATTGCACAACAGGACACGCTGAAGAACACAAATGAAGAAGGCAGACAGTGTTTGCTCTTTCAGAGACAAAAGGGACGTACTGGTTGCATGAGAGGAGTCGATATAACATTTCTATGAGCAGAAGAACGAAGAGCTCCTGATCTGTACATTTGTTAAACAAGTTATGGGAGTGAAACTGAAGCGAGGAACATTCTCTACAAAACTAAAAAAATAACATGTTCCTAGGATAAGCTGTTCAAATTTTATAGTGGAAATGCCCCCCCCCCCCTTTTTTTTAAAGAAAAATAGCTAATTTAGAATACTTTAATCAAGCTGAAACTTTGACAATCTCATTGTTACACCAATTGGCAACCATTACGAGGTTTCCGTCACAGAAATTCGGACATTAATTTTTTGCTAACACACTAATGCACATGGTCCTTTTTATACTTGAATGAACAGTCCGAATAAAAAAGAACATCTATTCTTGTCCAATCTTTGGATGTGAATGTCACATGTGGGTGTGCGGTTCCTCACACATCGGATGGCAAATGGTTAGAGATGAGCGAGCATACTCGCTAAGGACAATTGCGTGATTGAGCATTGTCCTTAGCGAGTACCTGCCCACTCGGAAGAAAAGATTCGGCTGCCGGCGGCGGGCAGGGAGCGGTGGGGGAGAGCGGGGAGGAACGGAGGGGAGATCTCTCTCTCCCTCTCTCCCCCAGCTCCCCCCTGCACACTGCCGCAACTCACCTCTCACCCGTGCCGGCAGCCGAACCTTTTCTTTCAAGCGGGCAGGTACTCGCTAAGGGCAATGCTCGATCGAGTAATTGTCCTTAGCGAGTATGCTCGCTCATCTCTACAAATGGTCCATTTGCTGTCAGAGGTAAATTGCGTCCGACAATCACGGACACAACCTTTTTATAGTCCGGGTGCGAGTAGCCTAAGACAGAACTTTTAAGAAAAAAAAGTAAAAAACTTGCAAACATTGAAGATTGACATAAAAAAGACCACATGGTCTATTCAGCCTGCCCTTAAATTATTTCCTTTATATTTTTCTATCAAGATATATATCTATGTGTGTTTATATATGCTCATCACAGGCAGGCTTTAATTAATCAACCCATTTCCTGTTGATTTTTCCAACCACATGTGCTGAAAGTTTGTTCCAAGCATCTACTAATCTCTCAGTAAAATAGTAATTTTCAGACATGGTTTCTGAACTTCTCACAGCTAATTTCAGATTGTGGCCCGGTGTTCTTGTATTTAGTGCATTATTAAACATTATTCCCTAAAAATAAGTAATGAAGATAAATGACATAGGTGTTATATTTTGTATTTACTAACTAATGAACACGTTAGAATTTAAGTTGTACCTAACTTTTCAGGTGTCTTTTCAGAGTAAGCAGCTATGTGTGAATATCAGGAGCAGCACTGTGTCTAGCCATTATATGACTTGTACCCTACATTTATCACCTATTTTCCCCTTGGCAGGTTGTATCTCTAGTTTTCAGTTCCATCTGAGCTGGTGGGAAAAGCCTGTCCCTATGTTTTCTTCTATCTTCTGCTCTTTGCAACACACAGATAAATAACTGCATCATGTAAGGCATTATACAGCAGTGCAGATGTGATCCCAGTAGCTCTGGGACAGTAAATTATCATTAGCACCAGCAACCAGGTCTGTGTGAGTTTCTGCTTTGGTTTGCCTCCTTCCCCTTTCCTCCCCACAAACGTCTATGGGCAGCATGAGTTATTGCCCTCCACAATTTCCCGTAACACATCTTGCTATTTATGTTACTAGAGACAGACTTCACATGACAACAGAAATTGTACAGCAAGTTAAAGTAAGTCAGAACCGCTAGTGACCATTTTAGGAAAATAAAGAGATTTTCATTTTTGCCAGTTATCACAATGGTTATTATATATGCACAAGTTTGCAGAAAAGTTATAGACCATTTAAGCCAATGTATTATTGGCTAAATAGGTTGAAAATGTAAAGTTTGGGTAAGGTTTATTTGTCAAGCAGGATACAAAACTGAATCAACCTAAAGCATAGTAGTAACATGTTACAGAATTATTTAGGTAATTCTACTGAGCGTTCTACCTTTATGTGGTGACTAAAGTTTGAGTTGTTGCTTTTGATGTAGGTCCAGGTACAAGGGGGCACCTTCAGCCCACATGTGCTGAAGCATGGAAGAGAAAGAGAGATTTCCCATATTGCTTGTGAGCTGGATGTAAGGAGAGGGAGCCCCGGAGAGAGAGAGAGCATCTATGAGTTGTAATCTGTGTTTATTGAAGGCCAGTGCAGAGGTATTATGTCTTCTGTTTTTCCTAAGCGGCCGTCTTAAGTCTAGATCACCGTGTAGAGGTACACCCTTTATTTGTCACACCCACGCATCTACAGGTAGAGGTACTACAAGTCAATAATCTCTGTTCACACACATGCACCTTTAAGTCTAGAAGAGCTGTATGGAAGTACTGCAAGTTAATAATTCATCTACTTGCACTGTGAAGTCTTTTATTGAACGTACTTGTATTGTTTTACTTATTATTATTATTCAAGTAACGTTTATAGCAGGCTCTGACCGTTCCCAGAGACCAGTGGTACTAAAAAACTGTCTGTGGCTGCATTTCTTATCCGCTGAGGGTAATACCGGTATATACAGGAATGGTGGTGTCACACATGAAATTAACCCCTGTTATCCAGTATACTGGGCATTCCTTACCCTAGAGGTGTCCGAGGTGGACTGCAGTGCTACTCTGGCCTTGGCTGCGTGTGTCCCTTCGGGAAGGAGCATGGTAATTGCCATCGTGACAAGTCAGCACTCTACCCTCCCAGCTCCCCACATATGTCAGGTGTCCGAGGTCTCCCTATGCATATGTAATAAACAGAACAATATATAATATGCTTCAGCCTTTGGGCTGATAACAGATAAAACAATAGCTTATAAGTCCTAGTACCATATTTTCAGGATCAGTTGTCATTTATTCATTTTAGTGAGTCCTTCAATAACTCCTGAGTTACATATGCCAAAAAGATACGTATTTACCCTCGGGTTTCATGCTTGCACAGCACATATTACGTTACACAATAATGCAAATGATCTGCTTATATGTAACACATAAATGTGAGAATATTCTCAGGGTTCTTTCACACAGGACGGAATGTTCTACAAAAGCGTTGCAAAATATGCCCTACTGCAGAATATTCAGCACCAATTCAGTCCCGTGTGAAAGGTCTCTAAAGCTATAGTTTGTAAATTGAAGTTACCAATAGCACAGCCTACCATCTGAGTGGTCAGAATATCCGTTTGTTATTTTTCTCTATCCACTTTCTTTATCTTATAGGGCTATTAAGCCACTTATGCTAGGGCTGGTTATTTATTATAGCTAATGTTACATCAGAATTAAGCTGGAGACAGTCTTAGGCGATAAGATGGGAAAAAGACAGGTGTAATCACCGTAAAACGCAATTGTAAAATAGCTAGAATATAGGACAAGGATAGAATCCAATTCTCTATCCTGGGAAGGTACCTCCCGCGTGATGTGTGAGACTGTGTCCTCCATATATACATGGGGGTTCACAATTGTGGTGGAGAGAGACTGCGCATGTAACAATTTATATAGCAGCAAATTGTATCTTCACTTCACTGAGGGCCTTCCATATTCCTTTTCAAGGGACAATGAATACAGTTTCCGTTGTATGTGTCAGACACTGTAGCTACTAGAGCATTTTTGTGCATATAAATATTGGAGGTCCTCCTAGCCCCTGAGGAGCTCACCTCGAGCGAACCGCATTGGGCTTAATAACAAGGATTATCTGAGCTTGAGAATAGTAGTTGGGCTCAATATTAAGGACCATCTGAGCTTGAAAATAGTGTTTTTCTATTACCTATTTTAGGACCCGCAGTGGCAGCAATTAGTGAAATAACAAGAATCAGCGCCCCCTATAATTCTTTAGGGAGGATACGTGATTCTATTTATCATGTTTTTCATCAGTGATTTATGTGACACATATTAACTAACCTTGAGGTACCAAACGCATTTTTACCTCCTTGGTTATTCTCAATTTTTTATCTCTCTGATGAATATTCCGTAATGTATGTTTGTTCGTTCAACAAAATTTTAATTGTACCTAATAAAGTTAACGTTTACTTAGTAGTCCAATCTGTTATTAGAGTTCTCCGGTCCATTGGACTACCCTTACCTCAATGAACTACTCATGGTGGCAACATTCAAAATAAAAAGATACCGTAAAATAAAAGTCCCATTTCTCGACATCAAATTGACAGGTGTTCCCAGAGAAAAAAAAAGTCATGATATCTTTATTTAACAAGGAAATATCAGATAATAACAACTTGCATGCAGAGAGCTCACATCCATGGTGAGCTGATAAGGATTGAAAAGGCCTCTACAGATGATGGGGTTCACAAGCAGCATGTGTCTGTGGTAATGGAAAGATTAAAACAGTCAGGGTATCCAGGTTGGTCCCTTAAATGGGCCACCAATATTATAGCCAAAAAAGCAGACAGTATGAACCATTGTGGAAATATGAATAGGCACACAACTGACAAAGAGAAGAGGGGGGAATTGTTTTTTGTTTTTTTTCAAATCAATATAGCGTGAATTATAGGCAAATCATTGATATAGTGCAGATGAATACCCTGATTTTGTATAAAGAATACTGTCTTAGCTGATATTTTGGAGGGGGAATCGGGAATTAATTGGTGGCCACAAGAGTTATCATTGGGAAATATGATACCTCTTAGTATGTTTAAAAGCAACACATGATGTTCCCGCACTTGGCTCAGTCACACTGGCAGTTACCAGTGCGGTACCGGCAGATGCAATGTATGCAAGTATCACCTTCCGTGATAGTAATGCAGCTAATACATTTAAAATAAGAGATTTTATTAACTGTGAGACTGACCATCTAGTATATAAAATTGAGTGCCCTACATGCCATTTAAATATATTTTGGGCATTGTGGCTAGTTCTGTAACATACATATGCAGAGCAGCCTCTGACATCAAAGAGCTGTCCTGCATACTGTAACATATATATGCAGAACAGCCTTTGACATCAAAGCTCTGTCCTGCAAACTGTTAGAAACATGTTGCGGACCTCACCTGACATCAGAGTTATGCAGAGAAATCTTAATGTCGTACGAGGTCAGACACTGGATTGGAAAGGGGTAATGTAAGAGAACAACAGAAAGGGTGTGATCCATAGGTCAACAGCCAGAGCTGAGCATATGCAAACAACAAAATACTAAATATCTTCTGTGAATTTAGTCTTGTCCAGACACTTCTGTCTCTTCATGTAATCCCAGGCAGACTTAATGATGCTGAGATCAGGACTCTGTGGGAGTCATATCATCACTTCCAGGAGTCCTTGTTCTTCTTTACATATAGGGCTCAGTCGGACGCAAATATAGCTTGTCAGGTTTTTCTTTTATCATTTGCTGACTTTTTCCTCCATGAGTTAGCTCCCGCTTTCAACAATCTACATTTTTGGTACTCGTTGTTGGAGGAGGACTATGTTTCTATAACTATTTTGATTTTACAGGCATCTTTGTACCTCATCACCATCACTATCTCTGGAATCGATCTGTGTTAAAATGGTCATGGCTATCAAAATCCTTTCTTTGAACACTAATGGGTTGAACTCTCCTCTTAAAGGGGTTGTCCCGCGCCGAAACGGGTTTTTTTTTTTCAATAGCCCCCCCGTTCGGCGCGAGACAAACCCGATGCAGGGGTTAAAAAAGAAAACGGGATAGTGCTTACCTGAATCCCCGCGCTCCGGTGACTTCTTACTTACCTGGTGAAGATGGCCGCCGGGATCTTCTCCCTCGGTGGACCGCAGGTCTTCTGTGCGGTCCATTGCCGATTCCAGCCTCCTGATTGGCTGGAATCGGCACGTGACGGGGCGGAGCTACAAGGAGCCGCTCTCCGGCACGAACGGCCCCATTCAGAAAAGAAGAAGACAGGACTGCGCAAGCGCGTCTAATCCGGCGATTAGACGCTGAAAATTAGACGGCACCATGGAGACGAGGACGCTAGCAACGCAACAGGTAAGTGAATAACTTCTGATAACTTCTGTATGGCTCATAATTAATGCACAATGTACATTACAAAGTGCATTAATATGGCCATACAGAAGTGTATAACCCCACTTGCTTTCGCGGGACAACCCCTTTAAGAGGTGATCGGTATGGAAAGAAGAGACCATTTGTGGAGCTGACATCGTATGTATCCAAAAGACGCATGTGTTAGAGACAGATTGTTTTAGAATGTCGTACAAATGTTACCCACAGGTTATATTCCCTTGTGCACATAAGAAACATGTAGGAGAATTGGTAGTAATTAGAGATAGTGCCACCTTCTCTATAAGGAACGCTTCATAATCTTAGTGGGCTCCCTAATAAATACACAGGTTACATTGGTTAATGTTTATGTCCCCAATTCCAGACAATTAAACTTCCTGAATAGAGTAATGAATAAAGTCAATCGCATAGCAAAGAGTTCAGTGGTAATATGAGAGGGATTTTAATCTGATTCTAGACCATACTACAGATACCACAAGTCAAAAACAATGAGTCGGGGTTACCCTGGGTGATTGGTTGTGCAAGGTGGCATTGTATGATTCCTTTTGATGCCTTAATGAATCTGCTAAGAAGTATTGTTATTATTCCCCATGTGATAGACCGTTCTCTCGAATCCATCTGCGTCTTGTTGATAAGGAACTCCTTGCTTCAGTGAGAAAGTTGGAAATAGGAACCACTACGTGGTTGGATCATGCCCCTATAGTGACAGCTCTGTCCTTTGGGAGCAACCGACAAATAAATAGAGCGTGGAGGAATAACACATTTTTGATGTGCTTACCAGAATCTAAAGTGGATATCCAATCTGCTTTAGAGGAGTACTTCAAAATAAATGGTCCTCCAGAAATAGACCCATTTACCTTTTGGAATGCACATAAAGCATATGTGAGGGGAGTGCTAATAAAGCCGGGAGCTAAATATAAAAAAGATAAAATTAAAAAAACAGAGGAACTTCTGGCTCAAACCCAGTCCCTGGAGAACAAATTGCAACAGACCCCCTCTATGGAAAGCCATGAGAATCTTTTTATAAAGAGGCAAGAATTGCATAAGGTTCTGATTAGAGATGAGCGAGCACGCTCGGATAATGCAGTTACTCGAGCGAGCATCACTCTTCTCGAGTAACTGCTTACCGGTCTGAGCAGGCTCGGGGGGGGGGGGGGGGGGGCGGCAGGGGTGAGCAGGGGGGCAGCGGGTGTTAGCGGGGGGTAGAGAGAGGCCCCTTCGAGCCTGCTTGGACCAGTAAGCAGTTACTCGAGAAGAGCGATGCTTGTTCGAGTAACTGCTTTATCCGAGCGTGCTCGCTCATCTCTAGTTCTGATGGGTGACTTTAATAGGGAAGTAAATGCCCAATGCACAAACATATACTCATCTTTGAATAAACTATCTATATGAATGGCCAAACTAGTAAAAAGGAAGGCAATTAGGACCAGTGTTCCCTATTTGTGGAACTCTACAGATAAAGAATAAAAATTAACTCACCCAAAACAAATTGCTGACTCGTTCCAAGCCTACTATAGCAACTTATATAATTTGAAAGATGATACCCAAATAATACAACCTAATAGCACCTCTATAGCAAATTTCTTGCAAAAAGCTAACCTCCTGACTATTTCAAAATGTCAAGCTAACTCACTAGATCAACAATTATCAGTCACAGAGATAGCAGAAACAGTGACATCCTTAAAAAAATCACAAAGCTTCAGGCCCAGATGGTTTTTCTGCTGAATACTACAAGACTTTCTTAATAACATTGTCCACTAACATTTTTAATACAGCCATGCAGAGAGGTAGTTTCCCTGCAGAATTGTTACAAGCCACAATAGTAGTGCTTCCTAAACCAGGAAAAGAACCTAATACCCCTGCAAATTTCACACCAATATCACTGCTCAACATCAACGTAAAAATTTATGCAAAAACCCTGGCAGGTAGACTGTTAAAAATTCTCCCTGATATAATCCACTTGGATCAAATGGGCTTTGTCAGGGGTAAGCAGGTCTCGGGTGGCATAAGAAATATTTTGAACCTCCTTCACTCAGAAATCCTCTAAGTTGCCAACAATAATGTTCACTCTAGACGCAAAAACAGCTTTTGACAGGGTCCATTGGAGGTATGCCTTAGAGACCCTGAAGAAATTTGGATTTGGAGAGGAAGTGATCTGTGCCATCCGAGCCCTGTATTCATCTCCTACAGCAAAGGTGCTGGTAGATGGCACTTTGTCCGATATCCTAGCCATAACCAATAGTATTAGACAGGGATGCCCACTTTCCCCTCCACTATTTGTCGTCATCGCAGAAGATTGGCAGAAATTATACGCACTAGATTAGACATAGGGAGTATCCGTTAAATTCAAGACAACATAAAATCGGATTGTTTGCCGATGACATAATTATGATATTGTCACATCCCTTGGAATCCTTGAGAGCGGTCCAACAGATTTTTGCGCAATAATCTCCTATTACAAACTTAACGTAAATAAAACACAAATTTTGGGAATAAATATATCTAAATGCCTAAAAATAACCGTTCAAACAGAATTTCCTTTTATTTGGCAAAATAGGGGCCTCCCATACTTGGGAGTAACACTGACTTCCCTATCAACTGATTGAGAAAAAGAAAATTATCCAACATTGTTAAGATCTATTCAGAAAGATCTTGACCACCTATCCAAACTGAATGTATCTTGGTTTGGCAGGATTATGTCATATAAAATGAAAATTCTACCTAAAGTATTATACATGTTTAGAGTCCTGCCAATACCAACATCTAGATATACCCTAGCTAAATTTCAAAAACAGATGTCTAACTTTATTTGGGGAGGGAAGACGCCTCGTCTAACTATATCAATTTTAGCTATGCATCACAAACTCGGAGGGGCTGATATCCCTAATATAGCGCCTTATTTCAAAGTCATTATACTCAATCAATCAAGAGTATGGGTATATAAAGGAAATAGCATGGGATGGGTGGGTATGGAAAAGAGTTCTATACCAGGGGACTCATGCAAAGCACTACTGTACACGTCATCTCTATCAGCACTCGTGGAAACTCCTGTAATGAAAGTGCAAACTCAAGGGTTATCTTCCCCCATGTTAGTCTCAATGGAAATGTGGAAAGAGCTTACAAAAAAAATGGCAATTGACAACACCATGCGGAAACCTTCACTACCTATTGAGACCATGTGTCTTCTCATTCCAGATTTGGAAATATCTTAATGGAAGGAGGGAGGCCTGACTTCAGTGGATGACCTTGTGTCCACTACAGGAGTCAAATCCTTCAACACATTAAAGGCGAAGTTTAAACTTCCACACAGCAATAGCTTTAACCACCTCAGGAGCAGGTCTTTCTTACAAAATTTTCCAATTCATGAAATAAAATTGCCTCTTGGAATTATTAACAAGATCACAACACAGTCAATTTTGAAGAAGTCTGCTACAAGACACTTTTATGATATCGTAACAGGAAATCAGAAGCTGTCAAAGAAATCTCATATGTTAAACTGGGAAAGGGAACTGGGAGAGGAGTTCTCTAAAGAGGAATGGGAAAAATCATTTAAATCAGCGGTGCAGTCCACTCAATGTGTGGCTATTCTAGAATCACAATTAAAAATACAAATGAGATGGTATTATTCTCCCCAACTAATTGCTAGCTAAATGAAAAGTGAAAATGATGAATGCTGAAGAGAGTGTGGTCAGAAGGGGTCTTTACTACACATATTTTGGTCCTGTTCAAAGATAAAAAGTTTTTGGAATTAAATATATGTTCTGCTTAACCATATGTTACATCTATCTATCTATCTATCTATCTATCTATCTATCTATCTATCTATCTATCTATCTATCTATCTATCTTACTAAAGATCCTAAAATGGCTATGCTTTTGATAGGCCTTAAATAGATGTCCACCGTCGCACAGATGTTTGATAGGTCACTCTCTAATAATGGCAAAACCAATTATAGCCGAGCACTGGAAAACATCTACACCCCCTGCAATAGAAGAGTTTAAGAACAGACTAAGGCTGGATTCACATGAACGTATATTGGCTCGGTTTTCACGCCGAGCCGATATACGTCGTCCTCATCTGCAGGGGGAGGAGGATGGAAGAGCCAGGAGCAGGAACTGAGCTCCCGCCCCCTCTCTGCCTCCTCTCCGCCCCTCTGCACTATTTGCAATGAAAGGAGGCGGGACAGGGGTGGGGCTAAGTGCCGAGAATTAGCCCCACCTCTCCCCATTGCAAATAGTCCAGAGGGGTGGAGAGGAGGCAGAGAGGGGGCAGGAGCTCAGTTCCTGCTCCTGGCTGTTCCATCCCCTACCCCTGCAGATGAGGACGACGTATATCGGCTTGGCGGGAAAACCGAGCCGATATACGTTCGTGTGAATCCAGCCTAAGAGAACATTATATTTTTGAAAAATGATTAGCTTTTCGTACTAATTCATTAAAAAAGTATTTAGAGTCATGGGATGCATGGTTAAAATTTACAGATCATTGATAGTACTACAATTAAAACAATTTGTGGAGCAAGGATGCCTAGCTCTTTTCGTTCTTATAGATTTAATAGTTTTAAGGCCTTAGTCAGACGGGCGTTTTTAGCCGCGATTTGCGCATGCGCATGCGTCCGGCAATTTTTTAAAACCATTGCTTTGCAATGGTATCGGACACATGAGCGCTTTTTATGCGCTCGTCCGATAAATTATAGAACAAAAAATCGCAGATCGCACCTATCTGCGATCTGCGATTCCTGTTCTCTTCTGTATATGCGCTCAATTGGGCCGGCGGCAGCAGCGCCGACCCCATTGAGAACATATAGAAGACAAATCATTCTTCTCTGCCACAGCTGTAACAGCTGTGGCAGAGAAGAACGATGTTGTTTGCCCATTGAATTCAATGGAGCGGCAATACAGCCGCTCCATTGAAAGCAATGGGCTGCCGGCGTGCGCGGGGTGAATTGTCGGGAAGGGGTTAAATATATAAGCCCTTCCCTGCAATTCATCCAGAAATGTGTTAAAATTAAAAAAAATTGTATACTCACCTTTCCGCTGCAGCCGGAGTCCAGCCGCGGCCGCTGTCAGTTCTCCTGAACTGCTTCTTGGCACTATTCAGCCGGCGGGGCTTTAAAATCCCTGCCTGCTGAATGATCTGCCTCTGATTGGTCACAGCCCTGACCAATCAGAGGCTGAAAACACTCACACACCCATTCATGAATTCATGAATGGGTGAGTGACTGCTGCCTCTCAGCGCTGAGCCAATCAGGGGCAGGTCTGACTCACATCCATTCATGAATTCATGAATGGGTGTGAGTGAGGCATGCCTCTGATTGGCTCAGCGCTGAGCCAATCAGGGGGCAGGTCTGACTCACACCCCCTTCACACCCACTGCAGGACGGCCGCGCGGAGCTCCGGCTGCCGGCAGAAGGTGAGTATACAATTTTTTTTTATTTTAACACATTTTAGGATGGATTGCAGGGAAGGGCTTATATATTTAAGCCCTTCCCGACAATTCATCCCGGGCTCGCCCGCAGCGCATTGCTTTCAATGGAGACGGCTGTATTGCCGTCTCCATTGAATGCAATGCGCTGGACAGCTCCGGCCCGTTTCTAATGAAACGCGGCTAGGAGCAGATTTTCGGGCGATTTGCGGGCGACTTGCGCGCACCGGTCACGCGATTTGCGGATGTGCATCCGTCATGCGATCCGCAAATCGCTGCGAAAAATCGCCCGTCTGACTAAGGCCTAACTATCATTTTCATGTTTATATTGT
Source organism: Eleutherodactylus coqui (assembly GCF_035609145.1). NCBI lineage: Eukaryota > Metazoa > Chordata > Amphibia > Anura > Eleutherodactylidae > Eleutherodactylus > Eleutherodactylus coqui. The sequence continues at coordinate 250,018,960 of NC_089839.1, read as the reverse complement.
TTGAGACACCGAAGGTCAGGTAGATTACTTGGAACATAACGATGCACACTGCAGCATAATAAAATGTTTCAGTAAGGAAGAGCGGTATATAAATCATATGCTGCATGTACGTGTTAATTCTACACAAACATTGCATCTGTATGTTTATATCATGATATGTTTTATACCTGAATATTTGTTATTGTATTGTATACCATTCAAACTTCCTTCCAATAAAAAACCTACTGTTGAAAAAAAAAAGTTGCCAATTGGTGTAAAAATGAGATTGTCAAAGTTATAGCTCGACTGGATAACGATAAGAACTGCCTCATGTACATTAAACAATTTATTTTGCAAATATTTCATTTTAAACACTTTTTTTCTATAGTGCGCATGAAAATGAGGATTTACACCCCAAAATGGATATCCCTGTTTGTCCTGTGTTCAGAAATATACCCATTGTGGCCCTAATTTTATGTCTGTATGCACAACGGGGCCCAAACTGAAAGGAGCATCCGGCGGCTTTCAGAACAGACACTTTGTTTGAAGGCGTTTTAGGCCCCATTGCACACTAGTAGAGCCCTTGAGCGGCCAAAATGACAGGGAACCCCAACAAATAACCCCGATTTGAAAAGTAGACCCCTTAACTAATTTATCTTAGGGTGTACTGCATATTTTGAGTCCAACGTTGTTAATGAATATAAGCAAAGCAGAAGGAAAAAAATAAGATTTTCTTTTTTTTGGCAATTGTGTCATTTTGAAAACAGTTTTTTCTGTAAAGCACACATATGAAGGAAGACTTTCACTTCAAAATGGATACCTCTGTTAGTCTTATATTCGGAAACCCACCCACTGTGACCCTAATATTAGGTCAATATGCACAACGGGGCCCGAAATGAAAGAAGCAGCCGGAGGCTTTCAGAGCAGAAATTTAGCTTTAAGGTGTTTTAGGTCCCATAGAACACTGGTAGAGCCCTTGAGCAGTCAAAATGATGGAGAACCTACACAAATGATGCAATTTTTAAAGTAAGACCCCTGAACAATTTCATCTAGGGGTGCACTGCATATTTTGACCCCATAGTTTTTGAATGAATCTAAGCAAAGCAGAAGGAAAAAAAATACGATATTAATTTTTTTAACAACTGTGTCTTTTTAAAAACATTTTTTTATTGTACAGCACATGTATGAATGAAGAGTTTCACGGCAAATGGATACCCCTGTTTGTCCTGTGTTCAGAAACATACCCATTGTGGCCCTAATCTACTTACAAGACATATGGCTAGGCCTGTAATGGAGGGAATCCCATTGGATGTCAGTAGCAATTGAATAAATTCGAGGCCCAATTGCTCACTTGTGCAAAATAAAAAATTGGACTCCCTAAAAATATTCCCCTTCTCCCCTTTTTGGCATTCCCTAACTCTTAGATAAAAGTAAAAATGTTAATTATGGAGGGCTGGCTGGGATGAGCACATGGGGCAATAAAATGCTGCAAACCCGACACTTTTTTGGGGGGTATTTCTTGACCTCAGTGGCAGGGATGGGGTGTAAAAAATGGCGCTCTGTGAGGCTTGGTAAGGTTGCTGAGGTGTAGCGGTCTCACACAAAAGGCGCTCAACAAGCAGCTTCAGGAACTGCAGGAAGGTGAGTGTTCCCGGGAACTTCTTGTAAGTTACGTCTTACAGGTAGTGATCTGAATAATGCCGGGCTCACATAGTCATACGTGTAATCTGCTTGCAGAGGCTCACGGCAGATCCCAACTACATACAGCCACGTAATGTACTGTGCATAACTGCATACTCACGCAGGCGGTCATGCACAGTACACCTTTTTTTCTTTATATATCCCGCACTGTCGCTTAGCGATGACGCGGGTAGCTACAGCACATGCATAATGTAGTTGCGTATGGGCTGCGGGTATATCCACGACCATGAAGCACAGTATGCTCTATGTTGCGGATATCCGCGGTAAAAAAGAACATGCTGCGTTATGTTTTCTGCAAGTGGATTACGTAATTCTGACCCGCTAATGTGAACGGAATTGTGTAAGCCAATGCATTTGATTAATCTGCAGATCAAACGCATGCGGAATCTGCAATTTCCATTCTATCCTGTGAGACCAGCCTAAGGTAGATCGTTACCACTTCAATGAATTCAATGAATAGCTGAGTGCTGCCTCTGATTGGCTAAGCACTGTGACCAATCACAGGCAGCGCTCAGCTGTCATTCAATGAATGGCTGAGCGCTGTCTGTAATCGGCTGAGCGCTCAGCCAATCAGACCCAGCACTTTCAGGAGGCCAGGAGAAAGTGCTTTAGAACAGTGTCAAGGAGCCAGCGAGAAGACGCGCTGGTGCCCCGACAGTGGCACAGCAGTGATGTATATATTTTTTTTATTTTTTATAGAAGCTTGGGATAATTCAGGGAAGGGCTAATATTTCAAGCCCTTCTCCGAAAATCACTGCGGGGGTTACCTGCATACTATTGCTTTCAATGGGGAAGCAGTAGCGCCGGCCCCATTGAAACAATGGGCATGGAGCTGCGGTCACGCGTATTTTCAACATGTGTGGAGCATATTTTTTTGCGCATATGGGTGCGCAAAAAAAAAAAAACACTTGTCTGACTGGGCCCTCAAGCAGGATACAAAACTGAATCTGCCTAAAACATAATAGTAACATGTTACAGAATTATTTTGGTAATTCTTCTGAACATTCTACCGTTATGTGGTGACTTAACCCCTTAGTGACGGAGCTTTTTTGCTTTTTTCCATTTTCGTTTTTTCCTCCTCCCTTTTAAAAGATCCTAACTCTTTTATTTATCCATCGACATCGCTGTATGAGGGCTTGTTTTTTGTGGGACATGCTGTATTTTTCAATGGTACTATTTATTATACGATATAATGTACTGAAAAACTTCAAAAAAATTTAAGTGGAGAGAAATGGAAAAAGAATGACATTCCACCATCTTTTGTTGCGTCCTGTTTCTGCGGCGCACAAACTGCCACAAAAATGACCTGATAACTTTATTCTATGGTTTAGTACAATTTCTACGATACCAAACTTGTATAGTTTGTTTTTTTTGCTGTAGTACTTGTATTTTTTTAAAGATATTTAATTTTTTTAGTCTTAAAGTGTTTTATTAAGATTTTCAGATTAATAATACAAGTTGCTTTAATACGTTCCCACGCAGGGGGCATCATAAGGTGAGAAAACAAATTCCAAAGCAGCTTTTAAAGAAAATTAAGAAATAGAGTACATAAAAATAAAATAAAAAGAAATAAGAAGTACATTTAGAAGAGTGAATAACGGTTGAGATTCCACACTAGTTGGTTATGTCCAATGGATTGGCTGGTTTGTATGCCATCCTCCCCCCTCCTCCATCTACTTCGTCTAATTCGTCATGTGGTGTGGTATAACCCTGTCTCCCCGTTGATATGTGATCCTTTACCCTCAAGTTTTGTCCGCTCATCCGTCCGTTCAATGTGTACTCGGAACATTTTGTTTATCTTTTAATCTTGGGGCACCTGGGTAAGTCATTCCTTACAGTTCGACCTCTCATGCACTAAGGGGTCTAGCCAGGCCTTGTATGTCTAGATATTCTGCCCAGGGTCTCCAGGTCTTCAGAAAGAGCTCCATATTATCTTCCCTCATGGCCGACAACTTTTCGTAGAGCAGCATTCTTGATACCCTTGCAATAATTGGTTCTAGGGAGAGAGTGGGCTTCAACCATTGGGATGCAATATAGATTTTAGTCGCCATACATATCTGTTGAGAAAGTTTATGTTGTTGATTGTTGAAGCCCAAAGGTTTGTCGGCCAGGAGACAGACAGACGGTGCAAGGTGGTACGTCCTATCCAGGACCCTTGAGATGAGTCTAGCTACCCCCCTCCATAGCGTGGCAACCGATGGGCAGGACCACCAAGTGTGGGCTATTGAGCCTAGGTTGTCGCATCCCCTAGAACAGTTTGGGGAAGTAGATGGAGAGTAATTGTGTATTATTGTTGGAACTATGTAGGCCCTGTGTAAGATTTTAACTGAGGATTCAGCGAGAGTTATCTGATGACTGCCTTTTGCAATAAAGGTGCAGCAATGATGCCAATGAGGCAGGGATAGGGAGATGCCAAGGTCCGACTCCCAGCATTGCATGAAGGGGAGTTTGGTTTCTGCGAGGGGTTTGTTCATGTTAGCGTAAAGTGATGATATGAGACCTGATTGAAGTGGGGCCCATATTTATGTTCCTTTGAACGGTGTAGGGGTGGTAGGAGGGTCAGTGGAACTTAGCAGAGAGCGAAGGAAGCTGTGAATTTGCTTCAGTTCCAGCCAGAGACATTTTGGAACCGAGTATTTATCTGTTAGCTGCTGCGGGGATAGGAGTTTGCCAGATGCTATAAAATGATAGACAAGTGTGAGGTGGTTTGTTCTCCACCACTGATAATTTTCTTCCTGTAGGCTTAAAGGGAAGACTTGGTTAGGGATAATCGGTAGTAGCGGCGAAATAGGTGACATCCATGCATATTTTAATCTATTTCTCCTCCATATCAGGAACTGGTGATATGTTAATTGGGCTAACTGATGAATATTTGTGGTTTTCCAGTTTCTATCCCAGAAGATAACCTCCAATTCTACTACATCTACCCATAGGGGTCTTCTGATACCTGCGAACATAGGGAGGATTTGTGAAAGTTGGGCTGCTACATAGTACTTTTTCAGATTGGGTACAGACAGGCCTCTGACTCTTTTATGGTAGTGCATTATTTTTTGCTTAATTCTGGGTTTTTTGTTTCTCCAGATAAAATGGAATATGGAGTTTTGCATTTCCTGTAAATCTCTTGTGGGAATCTCTATGGGGAGGCATCTAAATGGGCAAAGGAGGCGGGGCAGGACGTTCATCTTAACTGAGTTAATACGTCCTATCCATGAGATGGTGGGTTGACTCCATTTCTTTAGATCTGTTTTTAAAGAGGCAAAGAGAGGAGGGTAATTCCACTTGTATAGAGTCTGTAAGTTTTGGGTGAGCTTAATGCCCAGGTATGTAATGTAGTGTGGGCACGCTTTGAATCCAAAGTTTAATTCTATAAGTTTCTGAGAGTGAGGGGGGTTGTTATGGAATAGGGCTTCTGTTTTTTCCATGTTAACTACCAGTCCTGAGACCTCCGCGAAGGAGTCCAAGGTTGTTATTAGATTTGGTAATGAAGTGAGTGGTCTAGATAGGGTGAGAAGGATGACGTCTGCGAATAGGCAAACTATATTTTTTGTTTCCTGCCATCACACCTGATATATTCGTGTTTTTTCTGATGATCTGGGCAAGGGGCTCCATCGCCAGGGCGAAAAGGGCTGGGGACAGAGGGCAGCCCTGCCGGTTTCCCCTCTGCACTGATATTTTGTTTTCCATAGAAGTAGGGAGTTTTAGCTCTGCTGAAGGGGTTGAATATAATGCACGTAAAGCTGTAAGGAAGTTCCCTTGGGTGCCTGCCTTCCCTAGTACTTCGAATAAGTAATCCCAGGAGAGGCTGTCACAGGCCTTCTCGATATCTAGAGCCAGAGTTAGTTGTGGGTTTTTATGGGAGTTTGCAATATGTAAAAGATTTAGGACTCTTCTAATATTATTTGGGGACGGTCGGGAGGGGATGAAACCCACTTGTTCTTTATGTATCAGTGACGGGAGGAAATTATTTAGCTGTTTTCCTAGGATACTGGTCAGAATCTTATAGTCTAGGTTGAAGAGGGAAATTGGTCTATAATTTTTTGGTGAAGTGTGATCTTTTTATTGGCTTGGGGATAATTGTTGTGTGTGCTTTTAAGAATTCTTTGGGAGTCGTCTTGCCTAGTAAGATATCATTATAAAAGCGTGTTAGAGGTTGTGTAAGGGATGTGATGAATTTTTTGTAATACAAGACTGTCAGAGCATCCGGGCCTGGAGTTTTCCCTGGTTTTAGGAGTTTGCTGGTTTCTTCCACCTCCTCTACTGAGATATATTGTCCTAAACAATCGTTTTGGTGTTCTGAGAGTCGGGGGAGTGATATGTTTCTCAGGAAATCCTGGGGGTGGTGGGAGTTCTTTGAGGTTTGTATTTATATAACTTATTATAAAAGTCGAGAAACGTGTAGGCTAATTTGTCAGGGTTCGAAGTGCAAGACCCATTATTAGAATGGACTGAATTGATTCATTCTTTCGCTCTTAAAGGGGTTGTCCCGCGGCAGCAAGTGGGTCTATACACTTCTGTATGGCCATATTAATGCACTTTGTAATGTACATTGTGCATTAATTATGAGCTATACAGAAGTTATCAAAAGTTTTATACTTACCTGCTCCGTTGCTGGCGTCCTCGTCTCCATGGTGCCGACTAATTTTCGGCCTCCGATGGCCAAATTAGCCGCGCTTGCGCAGTCCGGGTCTTCTGCTTTCTTCAATGGAGCCTCTCGTGCAGGATGCCGGCTCCGTGTAGCTTCGCCCCGTCACTTGCCGATTCCAGCCAATCAGGAGGCTGGAATCGGCAATGGACCGCACAGAAGAGCTGCGGTCCACGGAGGAAGAAGATCCCGGCGGCCATCTTCACCGGTAAGTATAGAAGTCACCGGAGCGCGGGGATTCAGGTAAGCGCTGTGCTGTTTTTTTTTTAAGTCCCTGCATCGGGGTTGTCTCGCGCCGAACGGGGGGGGGGGGGGTTGAAAAAAACAAAAACCCCGTTTCGGCGCGGGACAACCCCTTTAAGTGTGCAGCCAATAGTTTATCGGGTTTGTTAGCTAGTTTAAAATAGATTGATTGTGTCCACTGAAGAGCTCTTTCAGCCTGGGATGTGTATAGGAGGTTGATTTGAAGCTTAATGTCCCGTATATTTTTAGACAAAGCTAAACTAGGACGTTGTTGATTGGCTGTTTCTAGTAATGCTAGGCGTCTCTCCAGGGCCTGCAGAGCTTGTGTTTTCTCCCTTTTTTTAATGGAAGCAATTTCAGAGATTTGGCCTCTCATGAAGGCTTTGTGTGCCAACCATATCCATACAGGCTGTGTGGTTTCAGTGTCACTAATTGCCAGAAATTCAGTCAGTTTCTCTGATATTTGAACAAGGGGTATGGGGTCTTTCAGTATAGACTCATTGAATCTCCATCTCCTAGAGAGAGGCTGGGGGGAGGAACTTATGAAGTGTGTGAGGACAATATCATGGTCCGACCATGCGCAGGGAATATGTCGTGCTTGAGCAAGGGAGGGAAGAAGGTGAGTTGAGACCAGCGTCCAGTCAATACGTGAATATGATTTGTGTGGGGCTGAGAAAAAAGTGTAGCCCCTGTTCACGCCATGGACCTCTCTCCAGCTATCTGCTAATGCTACTTCCTTTAATGTAGTGGTTATCGAGGCCCTTTGGGTAGGGCTAATCTTGTCTGGGCCGTGAGAAGAGCGGTCCAGGGCGGGAGAGAGGACCATGTTGAAGTCTCCCATCCAGTAAACTGAGGCTTGGAGCAATGATTTAATTTTTCTAGAAATCTGTATAAATAGTTTGTAGGGGTTGTTAACAGGGGGAATAGGAGTTTACTAAGATCATTTTTTGATTTCGTAACGAACCCTGTAAAATAATAAATCTACCCAAGGGGTCTAATTCAGCTTTATGTATCACAAGAGGGAAAGAATTGTGTAGGAGGATCGAGACACCTTGGTGTTATTTGGCTGCTACCGAGGAGGAAGTGCGTGAATATTGAGGATGAAGATATCTGGGGGCGCAGGAGGATGAGAAATCGTTTTTTTGGAGGCAAATTACGTCAGGCCTAATTTTAGCATACTGGGCAAACGCTTTTTTTCTCTTGAGTGGGGAGTTGAATCCTTTGATGTTTTGTGAGATTATAGTAGCCATTGTGAGGAGGAGAGAGGAGGCTCAGCAACCTTAAAGTTTTGTCGTGTCGATTGAGGACTTGCATAGTGATGAGCGCAAGGCAAACAGAGTGTGGAATCGTGTTAACATAGAGTGTAACATGTAACGAAATGTAACAAAGGTCAAAGTATCGAACCGTATTGGGTTCCAAAAACCAAGAAATCCCAAACTGAGTGTCCTCCCTGGCATATAGAGAGGGACACTCGGAGTTTGGAAGGGAGAGGGCATCAAGTTCCTTTGCCCCGTCCCAGTACAAAGTTAAAGTATAATGTTGACAGAAGCAATTAAACCTAGAACTTTAGTCCATTGAACTAGTGTAAACTGAGTGGCCCGGAGGCTATTATTTCTATACATTTCAGCACCCGTTCGAGTGAAACCCACGCGGCACCTGGGAAGTTATGTTTAGGATACTCCGTCTGTTATATTGGAAATCATGAGTGTGTAATTGGGTCACCATCGGATCCCACCCGGACATATGCCGATGAACAATATATCTCCTGTAACAGATTTCAACAGTCAAGGCATTAGTCCATATACATTGCTTCATAAAATGTCTATGGGCGTATATGTAAAAGTCTTTTCACATAGGTTTTAGGAGAAATCTGTTTGTGTTGTTTTCCATGTCCAAGGAACCTAACAGGGAACAGGGGAGCCATAAGTTGTCACTGGCCCCTCAATAGGAGGCCCAGGAGATCTCAGACCTATTCAGAATAATCTGTGTAGTAAAACTGGTGATACATATCTGTCTCAGGCGATCGGTTCTCGGTTTTCAGCTGTTGCCGCCTTGTGGCGAGGATTCCCCACCTCGTCGATTGGCTAAAGTAGACAGAGCGATGTCTGCGAATATATCAACAGAGGGGGGAACCCCAGGTAGTGAGTCCAGGTTACGTGCAGCTAGAAGAAGTTGATCCCGCATCTCAGAGTAATGTAACTTGAGTACTGTATCTCTTGGGAGGTCAGTATTAGTCGGTTTGGAGAGGGCACAATGTATTTTGTCCATGCGGAAAGATTCATGTGCAACTTGGGGGAGAAGAGCAGAGAATAAATTTGTTGCAGCTTCCTTTAAGTCGGTAATAGATTCCGGGAGGCCCCAGATGTGGATATTGGCTTTTCTGCTTTGATTTTCGAGATCTTCACATTTTAGTTCAAGGGCTTCCACCCTTTCAGCGTAGTCGTCCCATCTTGCTCTCTCATGGTCTAGCGCATCGATGATTTCATCAGTTTTCAGTTCAAGATCATTGGTACATTGTCCTAAGTCGTTGATCTGTTTGGAGATATCATGTACTGCAGTTTGGAGTTCTTCTCGGAACAGTTTCTTGATGTGAATGAGGAGTGTGGTTTCTGAAGCTGAGAGTTCGGAGATCTGTGAAGCAGCAGAAGAGTCGATATTCTGAGTCGTAATGGGGGAGTCCCTGGTACTCGGAACGAGGGGTGGTTGTTCCATTTGAGCTAGTGAAGAATATTGGTTGCCTGAGAACGGTTCCGGTAATGTACACTGAGAGGCCGTTCATTGTCCCTTGTTTTGCCTACTAATCCTCCTGGACATATTAGATTTTCACTGATGTATATTGTCTAGTTCGGTGGTAAACGGTTCTTCTGTCCTGATGACTGGGACGGGAACGGAGCGCAGTTCATGGGCAGGCCGTGGCCATTCCACTAACTGCGTATGAGCTCAACCTTATATGGGGGGGAGGTGCACCTGACAGTGGGTGTTTTGGTGCGTTTTCGCAAGTGCACTCAGGTGTGAGCTTCAGTGTGGGGCTAGTTGCAGCGTTTTGTTGCGAATAATGCCCTGCACAGGGTGTATTCTGAGAATCAGAGTTAGAGTCCAGAGTTCGGGCTGTAGATCTTAATGTAAAGCAGACGTTGGATACCTGTGAGGTCCCGGTATATAATATTAAAGCTTTAAGGGTCTCCTAGTGGCCGCGTGAGCCCTTAACTGATGTAGCCCACTTCCAAAAAGGGGGTCTCTGGGAGTATTTTCTTGGGGGGCTCCCACTGCCTTGTCAAGCCGCAGGGCTCACGTTTAAGCCCAGCTCCCCAGCAGTGATCTACTACTGGTACCTGTGGGAGCTGCACTGAGGAGCACTTACATGTGTGCCTGCTGCTCTCTCTTCCCTATTCCACTTGCTCCCTGGCTTGCTCTCTTTCACCGGTGGCTGCTCCTCCGTGTCTGCTGCTTCACAGCAGGTGTCTGCTGCTGCTGTTCGCGGTCGTCCTTCACTTCCGGTCGTCCGCGCTTGTAAATTTAGCCCAGGGATGCACCCGGTCCAGTAGGTCACGAAATCGCGGTGTCGGCTAGAGACCCGCGGGAAGACTCGTTCTGAAGCTCTGCGTCCGGCAGTGTCAGCGGTGGTGGTTTTGGCCCCGGGGGAGCACTCAGGTAGGGGTAATTACTGCCGGTGTTTTCCTGCAGCCTGGAGCTCTTACTGCAGCGTCTGTTCCCGCCGCTGGCTAGTCATGACCCCCATATATTTAATTTTTAAAAATTATTTTTGTGTCCATTTTCTGCGCACAATAACTTTTTAATTTTTCCATCGACATTGTTGAGTGAGGGCTCATTTTGTGCGGTACGTCCTGTCATTTCCGTTGGTACAATTTTTGCAAACAATTGACTTTTTGATCGCTTTTTATTATATTTTTCTTGGAAATAGGGTGACCCAAAAAGTTCATTTCTGGCGTTCTTTTTTTTTTTTCATACCACATTCACTGTGCGGGTAAAATAATGCATTAATTTGATAGATCGGACTTTTATGGATGCAGCGATATCAAACACGTATTTTTGGTTTAATATTTAGATTTTTTTATTGCAAATATGACAAAAGGTTTTTTTAACTTTTATTACTTTTTTTTAAATAATTAGTAAAACTTTTTTGTTCTTATTTTTACACTTTCTTTTAGTCCTCCTAGATGACCACAACCAGCGATGCTTTGATCGCTCCTGCAGTATGACGTAATGCTATAGCATTACGTCATACTGCTTTTTGACAGGCAATTTATCAAGCCACCCCACGGGGATGGCTTCATAGGCAGTCTCCCAAGGCACCCCGGGGGCCTTTTAGAAGGCCCCCGGCTGCCATGACACCTGCACGGCTCCCCTGATCTCATCGCAGGGGGGCCGTGCCATTTAAATGCCGCTGTCAGAATTGATAGCCGCATTTAAAGGGTTAATAGCAGCGATCGGACGTATGGCCGATTGCGGCTATTGCCCGCGGGTGTCAGCTGTAATAAACGTCACTAAGGGGTTAATTTTGATTTGTTGTTTTCAGCATAAGGGCGCCCACCCACTGGCGTTTTTTTTTTCCCTGCGAAATTCGCAGCATTTTTTTTCTGCAGGGGTCTATGGGACTATGTTAAAATCGCGATCGCGCAAAATCGCAATTTACCGCGATTCGCGGTAAATTGCGATTTTGCGCGATCGCGATTTTAACATTACAAGTCCCATAGACCCTTGCAGAAAAAAAATGCTGCGAATTTCGCAGGGGAAAAAAAACGCCAGTGGGTGGGCGCCCTAAGTTGTCATTTATTTATTTTAGTGAGTCCTTGAATAACCCCTGACTTACATATGCTAAATAGACAAGTATTTGCCCTTGGGTCTCATGCTTGCACAGCACATATTACGTTACCCAATAATGCAAATGATCTGCTTACATGTAACAAATAAATGTGAGAATATTCTCAGGGACCTTTTACACAAGACGGAATGTTCTGTAAAAGCGTTGCAAAATAGGCCCTCCCGCAGAAAATTTAGCACCAATGTAGTCTCGAGTTAAAGGTCTTTAAAGGTATATTTTGTATTTTAGAAAGGCGACAAGTGGTCACATCCCCTTTGCACTGCTTAGAGTTTACAAACCTATTTGAAAGGATTGTGGAACAACACAATAATAAACAGCAAAACATTACACAAGAATAAAGTCCGCTAACCTCACATCTTTCCCGTTCAGTGCCTACAAAGCTTTGTCCTCAACGTTGAAAGGGTACATGGATGGCTCCAGTAGACTCCAGGAATAAAGAAATGACTAAGAAAAATCTTGAATCCAGTATCTTGATCTGATAAAATTGAAATGTATTTCTTTAATTCAATATTAAAAACATAGTTGCTGGCAAATTCTCTCAAGACATAGGCATAAACCTATGCGTTTCAAGTGAAAATCGCTCTTACTCATGGCAACATTCAAAATAAAAAGATACCATAATATAAAAATCCTGTTTATTGACATCAAATTGACAGGTGTTCCCAGAGAAAAAAAAGAGTCAAGACATCTGTTGTGGCCCAGAGTTAGTGGGGACCCTCCATAATGTTCTATGTCTGTCTCGTGCCATTGTCTTGTCTGTGGTATGCATTTGATTTATGAGTATTGCATGGCTGCAGGATTGAGAGGGTTAATGTCTGGTGTGTCCTGTCTTGTCTGAAAAATGTAACGTCTTGTATATGTGTCATTTGTAGTCATGTGATTGTGAGATATATATATATGTGTGTGTGTGTGTTTGCAAGAATGGAAAGTCGAAGTTTGGAGAGTCTGACACCCACACACCGTACAAGTCATTCGGTGCGTGGAGTAATGGAGGAAACCAAGCGACTTCTTTGTTTCACCCTGGGCCAAACTAACTTAGGAATCCTCGGTGCTTCTGATGAGCGCGGAGAGTGAAACAACCTGATGCTTAGAGAGAAGAGGAGAAAATAAGAGTGAGTGTTGACAGGTAGAAAGAGAGTTTGGCAAGAGCAGAAATTACACAGATAACTTGGACTGTGGATTGTCCATACACCCCGAGAATCATCCCTGTGACACTACTTTGGCTTGTTGTAACTGTACAAGGACTGCTGGAGTTTATGTTCAAAAGTTTGCAGTAAATGGAGGGAACCGACTGTTCCCGGTTCTTGTTCAGAAAGTTACTCTGTGTGTGGACTACTTTATTTCATCTGGAAGATCCATCGCAGAGGACAGAATGGTGGCATCACGAGTGACAATCGGACTCAAGGTAACATGGTCGGGTCCCGAGCTACCCCCAGGGGAGGAGATGGTAGAGCCCCATGACAAGGCCTTTCTCTACCACACCGTCTCCTCGGCTGTGGACCCGCTCCCCAGATGCTGCAGGTCGGAGTTTTGGCATCACGAACAGGATGATTCCTCCGCACCATCACTTAAACACGGGGAAGAAGTACCTTCACCATTTCAAGACACGGTGAAAAGTGTATGCCCGTACCTGAGTCGATACGGAAAACCAAGTTGTTACTGGGTCCAGCCCTCTGAGCCCTCTGAGAAGGTCCTGGACAAGAGTTCTCCAAGCCTCTAAGCCTGAAGAAAACCAGAGAGACAAGGCTGAGCTACCTGCAAGGATACAGAGTGAACGAAAAGGCTCTTTATACAAACCAAATTTATATGTGTCCCAGATGCGTTACCACCTGGAGAAGAACCATGTCTTATTGATAGAGAAAGTAGAGTTGTCAAGTCTTCATTACATGGCAGAAATGGCCTGCAAAATGGCGCATAGCCTTACTCTTCCTCCTCAAGTGAGTTTCCCGCTAATCTTTCCCGACACTAGTTTCCCGCTGTGACTGAGAGAACAGTAGAGGAGGACAACCCCACCGTGGAACAGCAGCAGAGTACTGAAGGCCAGGAGGAGCTACTCGTGTTGGTGAGTGAGATGCCAGACAACACTCAGGAGACCAGCAAGAGCACCCCTGCAGGCGAGATGGCAGCCAAAATTCTAAAGGCTGTTCTTGCTGGATATCCACCACACAGGCCGCAATTTTACTAGGGAGATGAACCAGAATTACAGGACCTTCTGCCCACTACTTCTCCAGTATTCCCCGAGCCAGCGGAGAGGATAATGGAGCTGCCAGATCCTGATCACAGTATGAAGGTGAAATCTATCACACCAATTGTTGCTGTTGCCTCTGCTTCTTCCAATGCTATTGTTGACTCAAGGAATTGCACCTCTCTTTTGTCTGCCCATTGGGAACCAAAGGGTACTGTGGGATCTTCCACAGTTGATGCTACTGTTGCTACTCCGGAGGACAAGAGAGGGAGACATTGTCATTACTTTGTGACTCCGACAGGTTTTGTTGCTTAACCACACCTGCTCTGGATCCTGTTGCATCAGGACAATTTGAAAGCAAAGCAAGTGTTACCCTGGCATCTTTTGCCCTTTGTCAAAGAGTATAGTGACCAGAACTTAAAATTCCCACCTGCTGAAAGGGCTGTATCTGATTGGCTGAGCACTCAGCCAATCACAGGCAGCGCTCAGCCATTCACTGAATGACAGCTGCCTGTGTTTGGTCACCATGCTCAGCCAATCACATGCAGTGCTGAGCTGTCATTCAATGAATGGCTGGGCGCTGTCTGTGATTGGCTAAGTGCTCAGCCAATCAGACCAGCACTTTCAAAGGCTGAGATTTTTAAATCCCCTGCCAGAAGAAAGTGCTTTAGATCAGTGCTGGCATGCAAATGAGAAGATGCGCTGGAACCTGGACAGCACGTCCAGATGAGAAATGTTTTGGTTTTTTTCTACACCTAGGGATGATTTTCAGGGAAAGGCTTATATTTCAAACCCTTCCCCGAAAATCACTACGGGAGTTGCCTGCAATCCATTGCTTTCAATGTGGCCAGCAGCAGTAGCTCTGGACCCATTAAAAGCTGTATAGTAACATAGTATGTTAGGCTGAATGAAGGCAATATCCATCTAGTTTAGCTTGTTTAAGTAATTTGAGTAATCTCTGGATTAACATTTGAGATAAATAAGCCCGCTGGTCACCTAATGTCTATATCCTGTAATATCATAGAGCTCTAGGAAGGCAGCTAGTCCCCTCTTAAACCCCTCTATGGATTTTGCTTTTACCACATTCTCGGGCAGAGAGTTCCACAGTCTCACTGCTCTTACAGTAAAGAACCCTCTTCTATGTTGGTGGTGAAACCTGCATTCTTGTAGACGTAGTGGATGCCCTCTTGTTGCAATTGGCATGGCACTATGGTCACGCGCATTTTGATAATGTGTGTAGCTCTTTTTTTTGCGCAAATCTGACTAAGCCCTAAGTGTGAAAACACTCTCAGGGACCTTTCACACAATATGAAATGTTCTGCAAAGACACTGCAAAATATGCCCTCCTGCAGAAAATTCAGCGCCAATTCAGTCCCTAAAAGGTATAGTTTGTAAGTTAAAGTTGCCACCGAATTTAGAAAGACGACTCTGTAAAGCGGTCACATCTCTGTTCGCACTGCTTAGAGCTTTACAAACCTATTTGAAATACAAGTCTGCATTGGTATTTGTTTACATTCCTTGGTTGTAAAATGACATCAGTGCAGTTGTAGAGTGATACTGGCATCCAACCGGAGACTCCAATTTTTTTTTAAACTTAGCAAGGCCACCTCTATGCTGATAAATGACCTTTTCATAAGGTAGAACAATATTCACTAGTCTTTTCCATCTCGCAATGGACGGAGTTTTGGCAGCCATCCATTTTAAGGCAATTGCCTTCCAAACTAAAAGTATCTCCCTCAAAAAAATGTGCAAGTATGAGGCCATTGTTCTCCATCTAACAAGCCAAATATTGCTATTTTGGTATCCAGAGTAAATGTATGCGGGAAGGGCAAGAGTGCAGATATGCATGTTGTTATCTCAACCCAGAAATGTCTAATGTATGAACAATCCCATATCATGTGACAGAAGTCAGCATTAATATGATGACATTAGTGGCACTCTGATGTCAGAGTTCTGCCCATTCTATGTAGTTGTATGAGTGTAAGGTAAGATTGGTGTGTAACTGCCTAGTCGTGAGGCCAACTTGTTACGGTCCGATATACTGTAAATATGTATATATATCCTGTGAGTGACTACCAACTGTAACATCCCCAGAGGGAGTTACCTTGGGAAAAGATATGGCTCTCTATCCAAACATACGGCTGGAGTTGGGAGGGTGTAGTGCATGGACCTGTTACGGTGGCACTTACCAACTCCTAGTCCTGGAAGGAGTTACCGCAGCATAGGATAGGGCCAGTAGTCCTCAGGATGCGGGAGGTAGTAGTTGTTAGTTCGTGACGCCACCGTTTCACACACTGGCATTCATACATGGTGGATTAATAACACAGAGGAAGTGTATAGTACCTCGGGTCCTCCGGATGGTAGAGGCCCGGTAAAACTTTACTAGTGACTTTTGAAAAACGGTACAAACAACTTCATCAGGCAGACTTTACAGTGCAGGCATGAAAGTTGGCATGAAACTTGGCATGAAAGTCAATGGCCACAAAATGGCAGTAATTATCACCCCGCTCTCATAGTCTTCAGTACGCGTGGGTGTCAGTTAAAGGTGTACCACTCTATCGCGATGCAGACTTCAGACGACCGCATAGGAATTATAAACAGACAAGATTATTCTCAGAGGTTTGGTAGACTTTTGCACTGATCTTGTAGAAAACGTATAGTCACTAGAAGAGGTAGTTACTTACAATGGCTCTCTGGCAATATGACTTTTGGAGAAAGATGCTCAGGCTCACTCACTCCCATGCGCTTCACATATAGTTAGGCTGTCTCTCCGTGTCCTCCATATTAGGTGCAAAGGAACCAGAGATATCTCGCTGCGCCCCTGTTGTTTCTCCAGCTGATCGGGGAAGAGGGAAGATCCTCAGCTTCTACTAGGGAGCCTCTCTTTCTTCTCCATTTTCAATACAGGGAAGCTGAAGGTGCTTCCCTGCATCACTGTGGGTCCTCCAACAGCATGGGTAGATGGAGGATCACCAACCTCCTCCGGCTCTCTTACACACCCACGTAATTAAGTGTAAGAGATAAACAAATTAGCCCGATACATGTCTCCAAATGTTGTTAACCCTAATCCTACCCAGTAATGCAGATCCAGCAGCAAGCTCATGGCAGGAAGGGTGGGCTTATTCCATAGTGGAAGTTCCGTTATACTGTCACCGAAACGTTGAATGGATTGGCTAAATGCCATACAGATAGGGACAATGTATGCATCGGAAGTAGACCTGCAGCCCTAGTGTATTCCAGTCTTTCTAGATAGCTTATTACGTTTTTACCATTTACCATTTCGGCTAGGAAATGATCTGTTATAGGAAGTTCTTCATTTATAAACCATAACGTTAGATTTCTTAGCTGTCCTGCCAGGTAATAAAACCTGAGGTCCGGAAGTGCCATACCTACATGGTCTTGGGGCCTTGGTAACGTAGATAGTTTCACCTTTGCACAGGACGAGCCCCAGATAAAAGTAGTGAGCGTAGAATTCATAGATTGGAGGAAGTGCAGCAGAATCTTGACCGGTACATGCTGCATGATGTACAGGCATTTAGGTTATACCACCATTTTAATGAGATTATTATTATTGAAAATGATTCACTGCCACTGAGAGGGGTAATTCAGACCAAAGTCTCAGTTTGGTTTTAACTAATTCCTGTAGTGGGTCAATAGTTTTGGCCAAAGCATGTTTGTGATCACATACCATTGTTATGCCTAAGTATTTAATACCACAGGCAATTTATATCTGGTTACACAGGAGTCCGTAGTCAGGTTTTGTGCGGTGGACAATATTGCAGATTTTTGCCAGTTAATGTACAGCCCAGGGCACTGAAAGAATGTGCTGATAATATTTATGGCACGTGAAAGTGATTTGTCTAGGTTTTAAAGAAAAAGTATCATATCGTCCAACTACTCGACCCCTATGACAGTAGGGCACCCTTTAGTCGGATAGCCAAGGCTTTAATAGCCAGTGAGAAAAAGCAGGGAATAATGGGCATCCCTCTCTAGTGTCCCGAGAAAGAAGAAAATTGTCCGAGGGCATGCCATTTACTCGAATGTTGGCGTTTGGGGATTTATATATAAGTTTAATCCGTTTTTGGAACTGTGGTTCGAATCCGAATTGATAAAGGCAAGCTTTTAGAAAGTTCCACTCTAGGGAATCAAATTATTGAAGTATTCTAGATTGTGCTGCTGTTTGTTCTATATGCATGATGTTGAATCCAAGCCAGCATGCACCCGAAAATGGCAACTTTACTGGGATTTCTACTGGCCTGGAAATGGGTGCTTCTGGCTCCTTCATGACTTTTTCTTATACAAATGTGGATGCCTCAAGAACTTTAGCTAGGTCTTTGGTGAATGGGGCCGTTTTGAGCTCTCAAATGGTGGACATGCTACAAAGAGGATGGGAAGGTGAGCAGAAAAGTATCATGTCCCTGAGCTTGCATATGGTTACACTGACTGAATAGTGCTAAGTGAGGAGGATTCCTCAAGCGCTGCAGCCACATCTTTGACCCACTTTCCTAACTAATAATGCCTTATTTTGTTCCAAGTTTGAAAGCATTTCCAACAAATATGCATTTGATATTATACTTTTGAATATTGTATTTTTGCAATTAGCAGTTGTACTGCGCAAGAATAAATTGTAGGAGATTGAGAAACATCTGTTACAGATGATGAATCCTCAGGACTGGGATATTTATTAGAAAAACATGGATGTGGTCCTGAAACAATTAAAAGATGGGAAATAATAGACAAAGAGAGTAAAATGATTCAGTGATATGGAGGATTATAATAATGGGTGTGTTTAATTAGCAATCTTCTAGATATAATACACAGCATTGTATTAGATGAAAGATGGGCAGACAAAAACAGAAAAGATGCAATAAAAAGGTTTATCATTAGAGATGAGCGAACCTACTCGGCCACGCCCCTTTTTCACCCGAGCACCGCAATTTTCGAGTACTTCTGTACTCGGGTGAAAAGATTTGTGGGGCGCCGTGGGTGAGTGGGGGGTTGCAGCGGGGAGTGGGGGGGGTTGAGGGAGAGAGGGCTCCCCCCTGTTCCCCGCTGCTACCCCCCGCTCTGCCACGCCTCCCCCCGCCCCCCGGCGCCCCCCGAATCTTTTCACCCGAGTACGGAAGTACTCGAAAATCGCGTTGCTCGATCGAGTAATTACTCGAAACGAGTAGGTTCGCTCATCTCTATTTATCATCCATTTGGCTTTTCTACGGCTAGTTCCAATTCTAAAGATGAATTCACTAGAGAACTTGAATGATGATTCTTTTCAAGAAAGAGTAACTGTCATTCTGACAAAAGTGGTTGTTAGAGAGGAGGTACAGAAGAACATACAAGAGATGCTCCACACAGAGTGACCAGATTTGAAGCCTGACGTACCCCTAAAAAACAACATGAAGACCTAGTGCTGAATATAAATAGTGTGGCAAGTTGGGGTACACTTGCCTGCGGATCTCTGACCTCTCATACATGAAAATGGCACACCACACGTGTAGAAACTTCAGAGACGTTGATTACTTTATCTGGCACCCGTCAGAGTTTATTCGTCATCACCGCAATCACAAACAGTTTATATAAGGACCCCACCTGGGTGTAGAGTTTAGGGTCCTCTTCCCTGTCAAACTCCTGGTCTGCACTAGACCCTGGGCTAGCAGCCCTTCCAGCTCCATGAATCTGTCTCTCTCTCAGCCAATGTCTCTCTCTCAATTTGGGTGTGAGTCCAGGGTTGTCATCCCTGTTGGACTCTGGCGTTTGCTAGGCCACTAACCTGCAGCACCTCAGCTCTGCTGCGCTGGTCCTCTCCCCCCACTTGCTTTTGGCAGAAACTGGCTTTTATCTGGTTCCTGTTCAACCCCTTGGTGTTTACCCTAGCAGCAGAAGTCCTGTCTGCAGCCCTCTACAGGCCCTTCTGTGTACTGCACTACTACAAACTCTGCACCCCCTTGATATAGGCCATAGGCCATATCACACTTTCTTTTTGGCTCTCCAGGGTCAAAACTCCAGGCTCGGGGGTCTCTTACCCTAACTGGCACTTTCGGAAGCTCAACTTCCATATTGAATACTTCACATCGTACATCACTCATCTGTTCAACTGTTGCAGGTGCCATTTCTTCAGTCTGCACTTCAGTAGCGGCATGTACACTTATTCCCATCTGTGTGCCTTCTACCACAGAGATACTTCCATTTATTTGCACAACTTCCTTATCCAGGACAGGAGTAATTTCTGAGGCATTTTCCCAAGTCTCTGCTACCTTCGTGGCCTGCTCTGCTTCAGCAGTTTCCCCTTCTGCCTTCTCTTTGGTCAACGTAACTTCAGAGGATTGCTCACCTCCCACCTCTTGCTCAGCTCTCAGTTTCTCAATGCCTTTCACAATTTTTATCTCCTTTTTAGAATTCAACAGGCTCTTCTTTCTTTTCGCTTGTCTGAACTGGGCCCTAGACCTCTCTAGTCTCTGAACCTTCTTGTCAGCAATATGACCCTTTGCCTCCCAGAGCTTCACCTTTGCACTTAACTTCTTAGGAGACCTTTGCAATACTACTTTTTCTTCTGACACCACCTTCAGGGTGCGTGTCAAGGTTAGAACTTCAGTCTCTTTCTTAATATTCTCCAACAAGGTCTCCATTCCTTCTACTGGTTGTTGGAACACACCTTTCAGCTTTTCTTGAATCAGGGTTCTCTTTTTAACGTCTTTCTTGGCGCTAATCCAGTCTTGCATTTCAGTGCATACCCGCTTGTTAAGCCCTTCTTTTGCAACTTTAGGAAAAACTGATTTCCCCTCAGTAAGCCACTGTTCACACATCTTTCGTTTCTTCTCCCAGTTGGACACCATCTGACATTGGTAACCAAGCTCCACACTAATGTCTTCCACTTCCTGCTGAAGACTCACAGTAAACTTCTCAAGTTCATCATAGACATCAGTTTGAAGACAACACAGCTGATTTATCGCTTCCACTTCTTCTAGGATTTCACTGTCTTGCTCTTCAACCGTGACCCAGCATGCAGGGTTCTCAACCAGTTTCTCTTCCATTTCTAACACCTGCGCCTGAAGTGTTACAATCTGCCCTGACAGATTTCTCTTAGTTTCTGCATCTTCCTCTAACTGCTTGAGGAACACATCTCTCTCATCTTGCATTATCTTCAGGTGTGCACCAAGTCCAAGTCTCTGCTGCGCCTCTTCTTGCACCAGCCTCAGAGACTCTTCAGTCTGAGCTTCCAGCTCCACCTACAGTCTATTCACCTTCTCAGACAACGCTGTCTGCCTTCTGTCACCTTCAGTGACTTTTGCTTGTAGCTCTTGAAGCTGCATTTCTACTGCATTTCTCTTGCATTCAGATGCACACTAGTCTTCCAACAACCCCTTCACCTTTTGGGTCAGCTCAAGACACTCACTTTTCCATGTTTCTTTCATTTTTTTAATTTGCTTCAACTGCTCCTGGATCTGGGTTCCCCGTACTTCAGCTTTCTCATCCAAGCTCATCTGTAGCTGGGGCACCAGTCTCTCATGCAGTGCTTCCTGGTTTTCCTTGTAACCCAGTAAGTCTTTCAAGATCTCTGCTTGTTTCTCTGCCTGACTGCAAGCAGCTTTCTCTAGTTCTAGCTTTTCCTTGAGATGACTTATCTGGCACTCCAATTCTCCATTTGTCTTTGCTAACTGCATTTTCAGCTCTGCAACTTGATTCTCTAAACCTGTAGTGTGATTACGTGCATCTGTAGAAGCTCTTTCTAACTCGCAACATGTCATCTCCAACTCTTGGGTTTTCATTTGCAGTTTCTTACAGTCCTGTTCATACTGCACAGATTGTGCCTCCAGACATACTCTGCAATCAGCCTCATCTCTGGCTACATCTCTGAGGTCTTGTATCTCTTCATGGGCTGTTGAAAGATATCCCTCATACTTCTTTTTCTCACTTTTTATTTCTTCTAAGCTCTGTTCACACTGAACATTCTTCTGTTCCAGCAACACCCGGTGACCAGCTTCTTCCTTAGCCAATCTCTCAAGACGCTCAATCTCCTTTGAGAGCTTCATTCTCTGCTTTCTCCTGCTCAGCTTCTTGGAGAATACTTTGCTTTTCTTTTAGGAATTGTATTTGTTTGCTCCTCTGCTAACAGCCTTTGCCTCTTGGCCTCTTCTCCAAGCAGACACAAGATAGTCCTTTCTTTCTGTAATTGAACTTCATAATTTCTATTAGCAGTTTGCAATGCTGCCTCAAGAAACTCTACATGATCTTGCATTGGTGCAACTCCCTCCTGAATTTTAAACAAGCGTTCTCTTGCTGTCTCACCCTGGCCCTCAGGATCTGCCCTGACAACCTCACGTGTGTCACTAGCAGTAGCCTTTTTCTTCTTTTTTCTCTTCTTTGCACCTTTAGTACGATCTATCCTTTCTCTCTCTAAAGGCATAGTACTACCAACTCCAGCATTTCTAGTCCTACACATACACTATCTTCATTATTTCTTCCCTCTTTCACTAGAGGTATATTTGCACTGACTCCCACATGGGCGTTGGCTGCACTCCTCATTGCACCCTGTTCACACCCTAACTTCATTTGGGAAACATATCTACACATATTAGGCACAGAATACATCTCACCATCCCCCACACATGACACTTCAGGGTTAATGAAATTTTTCTGCAACACATCAACAACAATATGGTTTTTGGACTTTTCACCCAATGCAGACACTGCAGTTCTCCTGGCACCCTCCTGCAAGGAAAACATTTGGTTATGCAAAAATTTCCACACATCATCATCTGCATTAGAGTCCTTGGACAAATCTTCACCAAATGCCCAGTTAGTTTGTGCAGCTTCTGCTGAGCCATCCTGCACATATGACTTTCTATTACCGTAGTACTTTTAGTGGCCTCATCACTCCGTGGAGTCTTCTCCAGATATCTGTCAGTCTTTTGCCGGGGACACCTCCTGTTGTGCCCTCCAAGCTCTGCAGTTAGCCTCCAACACAGACCAGTCGGGTTTTACTGGCCACGTTTTACTGGCCACTGAACAACCAAACATACGCAAACACCCCCAGCATGGCTCTTTTTGGTAGTCTCCTGCACCACCTGCCATCTTGACTGCACAGTCCATAATAAACAACTAAACAAGGTCACCAACTTGCCTTGCAGACGTCCTCTGTTGCTCGCACAGCAACCGCAAACTTCGGCCTCCTGGCCCTTTAAACTGCATCCAGCACAACCACACACTTGGCCTCCTGGCCCTTTAACTCTGCATACAGCAGCACTGCTCCCAGCAGACATCCACATGTAGCTTTGTGCACCACTCCAGATCACACCCGCATCCTCCACCATATGTGGCAAGTTGGGGTACACTTGCCTGCAGATCTCTGACCTCTCGCACATGAAAATGGCGCACCACACGTGTAGAAACTTCAGAGACGTGGATTTATCTGGCACTCGCCAGAGTTTATTCATCATCACCGCAATCACAAACACAGTTCATATAAGCACCCCACCTGGGTGTAGAGTTTAGGGTCCTCTTCCCTGTCAAACTCCTGGTCTGCACTAGACCCTGGGCTAGCAGCCCTTCCAGCTCCACAAATCTGGCTCTCTCTCAGCCAACATCTCTCTCAAGTTTTTTTTTTTATAATTAAGTTTTTATTGAAATTTGCATAAAATAATAATCACAGGTTACAGCAATTATATTTTATAACAGAAAATATTACAAAGCTCTTGTAACAGACATGTAAACCTAGGTTAGGAGTTACAGTGTTAGATTAATATTATTATTATTTTAATATACCATAGGATACAGTTCGAACAAAGGAACCAATTTGAAAGGGGAGCAACTAGTGGGGTGAGGGAGAAAGGGGGGGGGGGGGTCAGAAGACACGTTTGAGGAAAGTGGGAAATCCATGGGTTCCACATATTATTATATTTTGAAATTGCATTACTGCGGAGGGCCAAGATCTTTTTGTTTTGGTAATAATCTAATCAATTCAGACTTTGTTGGTGGGTTGTGTGAATTCCAGAGTCTCGTGATGAGAAGCTTGGCAGCCATTAGTATTTGAGCCAGCAGCTCCTTTTGAGGCAAAGGAATGCCGTCCACACCCAAAAGCAGCAGCACATATTTTGTGGGGAAGCACTTCCAGAATACGTTTTATAAGTGACTAGCTGATATACCCGTCTTCGCCCGAGTTAATTTGGTACTGATATTTATCTGGTGTTCACACGGAAAATCTTATGAAGTCGTGGTTACTTTAGAGATACTGAGGAAAAAAATATGTTCAGCATTTTACATGGTTCTTTGCGTTACCCAGGAAACACCTCGTGGAGGTAACCATGCGACGTTTCCTTTATGTAAAATGACATCGGGAAGGGAGAGAATTAGATTACGTACGTAAAATTTGGATGCTCATTCTTTTGCGCTCGGAATTGAATAATCGAGTTGGGAACCATTAGCTTTTCCTACTTATAACATAATCAATGCCCATGCCAAATTTCAAGTTTTTATGACATAGGGAAGTGAGAGAATTAGATTCCGTGCGTAAAATTTGGACGCTAATTCTTTTGCGCTAGAATTTAATAATCGAGTTAGGACCTATTAACTTTTCCTATTTATGACATAATCAATGCTCTTGCCAAATTTCAAGTTTCTATGACACCGGGAAGGGAGTGAAATAGATTACGTACATAAAAATTGGACGCTAATTCTTTTGCACTTAAAATTGAATAATCGAGTTGGGACCCATTAGCGTTTCCTATTTATGACATAATCAATGCTTGTGCCAAATTTCAAGTTTCTATGCCATCGGGAAGTGACAGAATTAGATAACGTACGTAAAATGTGGATGCTAATTATTTTGCGCTTAGAATTGAATAATAGCGTAGGTACTGACAGATGCATTGTGGCCTCGATGCGCATCAGCCTATGCGTTTTGGCCAAAATGCGGTACCAACACCCGCATTTTATTAGTATGCATTAGTATTTTTGTATGTAGTTCGCTAGTTGTTGGGGGAGCCCAAGATGTCTGCCAGTGTGGCCCACTTTAGAGATACAGGGCAACCCGCTGTTATATCAGTGAGGGTTGATATCCTGTATGGTGGGTCACCATCCTTCTGTGGCTGGCATCTTTGGTATCGTTCACATGTGCAGGCTATCTTTATATGCAGTCGCTCCTCCCCAATCTGGGCCAGGTTGAATGGGTGACTGCATATTAGCCTGCAAGGAACAAGTTGCTCCTCCACACTATTGTCTGGTTGACTGCATATCTTTAGGGCTTATGGCCATTGCGCCTGCCCTACGGCGATTGTTCCTGCCTTATGGCGATCGTGCCTATGGTGACCGAGTCTGCTTTGCAGACTTTTAGGTATTACATTTTTGACTTTTTCAGTGAATAAAGTATTGAATAATCGAGTTGGGACTCATCAACTTTTCCTATTTATGACATAATCAATGCTCGTGCCAAATTTCATGCTTCTATGACATCGGGAAGTTGGAGAATTAGATTATGTACGTAAAATTTGGACGCTAATTCTTTTGCACTAGAATTGAATAATCGAGTTGGGACCCATTAGCTTTTCCTATGTATGACATCATAAATGCCCGTGCCAAATTTTAAGATGCTACAACATCGGGAAGTTAGAGAATTAGAAAATTAGGAAATTTCTTCATGTGTCTCACTGTCCTCGTAGCAATCAAAGGAAGGGTTAGTAATTTAATGAGACTTCCACAAGTCCACTGTATACTGTGGTGGCTATGTTTGCGACACCTCCTGCTTCAAACCAATCTTTGGTTTTAGAATGTGTTGCTGAATTGTGGAGATGGGTAGAAGTACTGGCATCCGAGTCCCCTATATGCCCACATTTGTGGCTCCTGACAATTTTGTGACTGAGGTGGCACGGGATGGGAATTATAATCATACGTTAATTTATCAGCAATTCTCATCAGCGGGGCAGGCTATCGCCCACAATTTTAAAGAGGGTCGCTACCTAGCCCTGCCAACCCTCTGCAGTGTGTGTCTCCTGTTCCTTCTCATCCAATACGCACTTATAAATAGAAATGAGGGTGGTGTGGCTATCAAGTGACCATATGGCATGAGGACAGCTGAACGCTGCGCTGGGAAAAACTTGAGTATGCTGTAAACGCAGGCTCGTGCCTGCATCTTGGGGGGGAATTGAACAGCAATGCCAGCATAACACAGCGTAACAGCGTAACACAGGAGAAGAGGCAGTGGTGTCACCCGCAGGCAGTGATTGGTCTTCGTTGTGGCCTAGCGTGGTGCTTAGCTAAGATGTGCCAGCGCGTGTGCCTTGCTGATTATGGTCTGGCCCAAGTAAATTGTTAGGTTGGTGACCACCAGGCTCTTGCCGACAATTTGGCTTAATAGTGCGACCTGGGAGCCTCAGATGCATCCATGCATGCTGCCCTTGCTGTTCACTATCCATTTCTGTGGTGTTTCCATCACTTTCTGATGTTTTTAGGTGATTCACACACCCTCCCCTATGCGGAGCATGGGTCAGCTTGAAAAATACTCGAGTTTTCCATTGACTTCAATGGGGTTCATTACTCGAAATGAGCTCTCAAGCATTCAAAAAAGCTTGACTCGAGCAACGAGCACCCAAGCATTTCGGTGCTCACTCATCACTATTAGAGTTCCATTAATTTCTTCAGTCTTGGAGACAAGAAGTTCACCATTGAGATCCTTAGGTGTCGGAAATAAAAAACAGCGTTGGTCGCCAAATTTGTTAGCGCAATGTAGTGCTACAGGTATATTCTTGCTTTCCTATCTGTCAAATAGGCTCAGCGCGGAAAACAGTCAGCTCTCCCCAGCTACCTGATGGCTGAGATCCGCTGCGGGATATCGCTACGCCCACGGACAGGAGCTCTTAGTTAACTTTACAGACAAACACAATAGTTTCACTAGTAATCAATACTGAAATCCAGAAAATTCCAAAGGCTTCACTAACTTTTTCTTGCAATTGAATGTTACTGTGTATTTTATGTTTAGTGTGTAAAAAATGATTCAACCACCTAAAAAGTCAGACCTGTATCCTCTTAAATTAAAGAGCTTAAAGTTCACACGTTATGTAAGCAATTTTTTAAAATTAAAAACTGAAAAATGCTGCTTGTATAATTAGATCCCTGCACGTATATCACACAGAATTACAGAGAAGTCAGTTACCAAATTTTGCAAAGATCAGGCGCTTTGAAAACCCTGAGGTTATTAAATGTGCCTTGCTCCTTATTAATTCTAATTACATTTTTGAGAATTTGTCAAGCGATGTCCGGTGTATAATGCTGGATATTGTAAATAACTGTTTGGATTTCAGCAAGTATTCGGTTACAGTCACTTTAAGAAATGATGCAACGTTCATGTACATTCACCTTCCTATGGACTACTAATGCAAATGATCTTTCTATTAGTAAAATGTATTTTTGCTACAAGGAGCTGTCTCCATCTGCCACCACTGTACCATCACATACCATCAACCTGAATCATTTGCATAAATATTCAAACCCTTCAGACTAGATAGAACCCTTAAGCTTTTGCTATGTCATCTTGTATTTTGCCCCATTCATGCATTCTTAAATTTTTAAGCAGCTTTTCAGGAAAGTACTCTTGATAACCTACTGTATCCTCAGGATCGGTCATCAATGGTTAATTGCCTGGAGTCCACCGCACGGGACCGTGGCCCATCTGCTGATTGGGCATCCCTTTCAGCTTCACAATACAAAGGAGTTTGGAGCGGAAGCTGCTACTCTGACCACTGTGTAATGGATAGCACTTGTAAATGTATGTGCAACTCCCATTGATTTTAGTGAGAACTGTGCCATCTACTAGATAGTTGTCAGAGCAGCAGCTTCCGCTCTGTAGCCCTATGCTTAACAGCGCTGATAGTGGAAACCCAA
Organism: Eleutherodactylus coqui; assembly: GCF_035609145.1. Classification (NCBI taxonomy): domain Eukaryota; kingdom Metazoa; phylum Chordata; class Amphibia; order Anura; family Eleutherodactylidae; genus Eleutherodactylus; species Eleutherodactylus coqui. Next base: position 249,991,498 of record NC_089839.1, on the reverse strand, counting down.
TCAGCTGACCGGCAATGGTCCTGAGCGGCGAATGCCAGAAAATCAACTATTGTTTACCTATCCCGGGGATACGTCATCAATTGTATTTCCCTGGAAAATCCTTTTAACTCGTTAAGGAAAACCATCCCACAACATGATGCTGTCACTCCCATACATCACTGTTAGCATTGTGCTTGCTGAAGATTTGGCCATGTTAGTTTTTGAATCTTGGCCAAGAGCTCAGTTTTTGTCTCATCTGACCATAAAGCTTATTTAACCGGGTTGTACTTTGTTATTCATCAGTAATGGCTTTTTTCCAGCCCGAGGGTGCACTGAGAAGAGGATTCCAGTTGCCCAGAAACCTTCCTATAGACCACTGGTCCCTTTAAGCTGGCCAATAGAGGCAACTTTCGGCTGGTAGAAGAAGCAAAATGTTCTTTCTTCACATGCTGATGCTGCCTGGATTCTACCTGCTCTGTATAACATAGAGCACAATCTGACTCTATTTCCTCCCCTCTCCTGCTGTTCTTACTCCTTGCTACCATCAACATGCTGCCTGCCCTATATACAGCATAATCTGACTCTCCCGCCCTATCCTGCTCTGTGGACACACTTTACT